>NC_065514.1:27550217-27730770 GCF_006386435.1 Epinephelus moara
TCTTTCATGTTTGTCTCATGACAGATGGAGCTGACAGACAGACAGACAGACAGGTGGAGCAAGCAGCAAATTGGTATGAAAGCTGGTTCAAGGCATATTCGTCCATTTATGAATAAATATGGAGTGGAAACGCTCATGCATGTGCACCAAGTTCCTGTGTTGACATCCTGTCGGTAGACTACATCTTCTTCTTCTTCTTCTTCTTTTTCTTCTTCTTCTATTGTTTAATGGCGGTTGGCAAACAGCGAATTGGCCCATTACCGCCACCAACTGGTGGAGTGTGGATCAAAATGACTATTATTTGCGTTGGGTCCCGCCGGGTCCCAATGCAGCCCTCTATGTCAGAGTACAAAAGTTACCCGGGCCATGGCCCCCCTGGCCCCCCCGGTTCCGCAGTCTATGCTTGTTAGAATAATATCGCTTGATCAAACCTTTTCTAACATGACTGACAACAAAATAAGTGAATATGTATAATACGCGCTTGGATCAGATCGGTATCTGTATCGGCCAAAACTCAAGGCTGTAATATCGGTATCGGATCGGAAGTGAAAAAGCTGAATTGGGACATCCCTAATATAAACAATAAAAATAAGAGACCTAAATTAAAATTTTTCTCTTTTGGGGGACATTAGAACATGAACAAGTCCTGCAAACGTGACATCAGTATCTTACTCCCTCTCTTCTCTTCTCTCTTAATACTGTTCTCTGTCTCTCGGCTCTTTTCTTGGCCCTTGTTGTGTTTATCTCTCTTGTGTCCTCTGCAAATCCACTAAATATATACAGTCTATGGGAAAGACACATAAGAGACATGTCAAGAAGTGCAATGTAGCCAATGAGAGGCAGGGCATTGCGGGTCTTGCCAAGAAAAGCCAATAGCAAAGCAGCAAGCAGAATAAACTGGAGGATTAGCGTGTGGCGTCACTTGTCTACATGCCTCGGTGTGGTGCTGGCATCAATCACAGTACTTATCCTCAGTTTTATTATCCTTACTTTTAGGCAGACCTCTGCACTAAAGAGCTTTTGCTGAGAAAAAATATCTTAACTTTTGGGGATGCTACCATGCTACTTGCTCAATAAATTAACTTTGCTACTGAAAAGCTATTTGACTCAGAAAGTAGTGACCTTACCTCCACGGTGATGAGAGATGTAGTTAAATTAGTAACTTTGCTAATTGTAGTGACACTACTGCCTAACACTGTTGTCCAGACACTGTACAAATATAAAGCTTCTAATTTATTTTAAAGAGACAGCCCAAGATCAAAAATCCATATTTTCTTCTCACCCGTAGTGCTGTTTATCATTCCAGATTGTGATGGAGATATCGACCATAGAGATGGCTGCCTTCTCTCCAGTATAATGGAACTAGATGGCACTCAGCTTGTGGTGCTCAAAGTGTCAAAAACAAACTCAACAGCAATGTCTCTTTCCAGAAATCATGACCTGGTTACTCAAAATAATCCACAGCTGTGAGCAGTTTCATGTAGGAACTGTTTTCTTTCTACTGAACCACACCTGCCAACCACATAAACACACAGATGGGGTGAACTGTCCCTTTAAAAAGTAGTCGCTCACTTTAAGTGTAGGTTAAAAATGCATGCAACCTTAACTTGCACATGGCACAGTTTTATTTATGAGGTTCTTGTAATTTATTTGAATGTTTTTATTTAATGCATCTTTATGCTTTTAATCCACGACATTTCAGAGGGAAATATACTTTTTACAAAGTACTTGACACAGGTAGAGCTGTCTCCAATTGAGGTTCGTCGTTACATTTTAGATGCCCGTCAGTTTCACCTCTCTGAACTCTAGAAACAGATGGCTTCATTTAAATAGTAGTTTAAGACCCAAAGTAGTAAAATTCACGCTTTTCATTAATGTATTTAATATGTCATCAGCAGAATTTATTTTGCTCTTCTTTCCAGCCTTATTAAATCCAAAAGATCATCTCATGACCTCTCAGATTTATCTTGTGCGATTGGAGGGAGACCGCACCCTAGGTTGGGAATAACTGGATTAATGCAACTGTTTAAGTAGTTACAGATAGCTCCACCTTGACCAGCTAAAACTCTAATCTGGCCATATGTAATGACATATGAATCACAGGGGCCATAGCACTTTTTGCTGGTAAGATTTCTGTACTTTAATTTTACTTTAACTTTTACATGTACTGGGATATTTTTACATTGTTGTTTTGCTGCCTTTACTTAAATAAAGGCATTCTTCCAGCACCACAGGCCACAGTATAAGGAACTGAGAGCACTGATGTCTCTGTCATTGTGTCATATCTGATGCCGTTTTATTTTCTCTAGGCACTGAAGCTGAAGACCATCGTGAGAGGAGATGCCCCAACCAGCCTTGTTACCACCGGCCTGTGCAGAAAAGAGGTGAGAGCACTTCATCTTAAGTCATTTACTCTCTTATTGAATTAAAAAAAACATTGCTTTATACATTTGAAAAGAATCAGTTTCCTTACTTAAAATATTTCCAAAGCAATTCACTTTTTTTCCCAAACCAATTCGTACTTAAGATCCCTTATCAAAGACATTATCACAATTGTGATCAACAAATGAACTGTACAGGCTTGTCTTTGGCGTACAAACTGTTTAATATAGACACTGTTTCTAAGTTACCTTTAACATATCTTGGGTATTTCTGCTGAATTTCTGTAATAAGCTCAATTTGGCTGATAAATAGGCTCTAGAATCAAGTGTTATTATTCTCTTTTGGATTATTTTCTTGATATGAGAGCAGAAATATGCCTCGCCTTGTTTGTTTTAACATACTTTAAATTCCAGAAATAAGGGAAAATGTACAGGAAACATGGATTTTACTCACTTGCAGAACTTGATTTGTTTTATAAAAACATATCTTCAAATCTAAATATGTGCTTAAAGGTGTTTTTCAGTGTGTGTTCAGATTTTTTTTAATATCCTGCCAAAGCAAGTGGCTGTTATATGAATGTATCTGCATATATCTTCATATGTCTGCATGTTTGTATGTGCATATATGCTGCAGCCATGGGAGTCTCAGCTGTTCTGCAGCACATTCCCCTATGAGATCGTGTGTTCTGACTCCTGGGGTCAGTCTCTGCTGGCTGCCACCGACGCTGCAGGGGTCATGCTGCTGGATGGTGAGGTCATCCCTAATCAATATCTCCCCATGTCCTCTAAAATAAAGCCACCCATCCATATCCATTCAATACTGCGCTCAGCTGAATGCCAAGGCCAACAGCTAACATGGTGCTGATAATGATGTTGTCCACGTTTCAGGCCCTGATCCAGCTTTGCCCAACGCCGGTGAGTGCCACACAACCAATCCATCTCTTTATTGCTCGGGGGATTTTTTTGTTACAAGCATGTCAGCTTCAGTTATGACATGTTTATATGGTTTTGCCTGTCTTTTTATTGTGACCTTTGCATCATGTTTCAGAGCCACAGACTGTGCCCCCAGTGCAGGTGTTTGACAAAACCATGGTGGTGAAGCAGGTGCACGTTCTCGAGCCTCAGGACCTGCTTATCACCAGGGCGGACAAAGGTACGCTTAGACCACATCACCTCCTCCCTGCAGCACATCAGGGACTGCCTCCCCGTGGAGCCGTCTTTTGTCATCTCCCTCATTCATTCTTCATTTCAACAGTATTTATCTTATTTCTTATTATTCCTATTCCTCTCTCTTCTTTCATCTCTGTCATCTCTCCCTGCGTTGTCGAGTACATACTTACCCTTTCCACCTTCGTTGCCCCACCGAACACATTGATCTCTGGCTGTGATCTAAGCAAGTTGACCTATAGAGAACCGATCCCTGTCGAGGTTGTGTATGTGTGCGTATGGGAGAGTGTGTGTGTGTTTATTCTGCACGACTGGATTGACTGTGAGAGTGCAGTGGGCTATAAAGGACCGACAGACATGCAGACAGGCACAGATAAAATGAAACATACATGCATAAAACAGCACAAATAGCACATATAAGAACAGCTGTAGGATTCGTCTCATGTTTGCCTCGACCAGAGGAGCATGCAATTAATTACCCTGCAGATGATTAGCTAACTCTAATATTGACAAACAGGGTTGACTCGGTTTTGATAGTGATTATGTGATGGCAGCGCAAACATTTGTCACGACTGTGTGTGGGCTTTGATTAAGCTTCTGAGAGAGCGCGAGCCTTAAGAAGCCTTCTAGTAATCCTCCTGCAGCACAGCACCATTGTCTGGCCGTGGGAGGATGCTAAAAAAGAGACGGCAAATTAAGAGTAACCTTCATGGAAACAGAAGTGGCTTTTGTTTTGTTTCCAGGGAAGGACGCTCGGCTCTATGTGTACAGACTCAGCGCGCTCAGGAGAGGCCTGGAGGAGAAACTCGTCAGAAGCAAGTGTGACAGCCGGGAGAATAAACTGGAGAAAACTAAAGGTACGACGCGAGGCATGCAAGAATATACACAGTGTTGCACCCACTGCAAATTAATCCCCACAACAAACAGGAAAAAAATATACTGTCTCAGCTGTCAGGTGCCCATTAAACAGGTTCTGCTGGCTGTAAATTCACCCCTGTTCATACTAACTATTAAGAGATCTCCTCCTAATGCACTTAGACATGTCAGCCTAAAGCAGGAAGTTGTGACCTTTATGAACATCCTTTTTTGCAGCACAAACACGTAACCTTTAACCTGCTGCTGGTGTCATGCCAGTGTCTGTGGTGGATTCATTGATCTGTGGGATGATGCCAGGGAACAACCACCTACAGCACAGCACATGTCCAATGTACTGTCTGTCTCTCTATCTCCTCCCCCCCACCACCCTCCTCCTCTTTGTCCCAGGCTGTCATTTGTACTCAATCAACACCCACCACGGCTCTGAGCTGAGGATAGTAGCAGCCATCAGGAACAAACTCCTCCTCATCACCAGGAAACATCCACGTTTCGAAGGCTTCAGCGCCATCGCATCGGGAGCAGACTCACCGGTGGAGGAGTTTCAGTACATACGGGTACAACAAACTCTATATGAGTGATTAACATAATAGCTAAATGGACAGAAAAATGAATTCATTCGTGAATGAATGAGTAGGTATATAATGTTAATTCCCTTTTAAAGGAGTCAGGAGAATTTTTAAGTGTCTTAGCTGTCCCAGTTTGCGTCGAAAAATGTACCCATGTACGACTCCTCCGACTCATGATAGATATATTTTTAGATTCAGTGTGACATGCACTTTCCAGGGATAACATAATCTCCAGTGTACATAGCAAATAAAGTCCAATAAATCCATTTAAAAGTCACAGAAAAAAGGCACTCATAACTCCAGAACTTGCCCAAAAATCTAAGTATTTTTAAGTTTTCTTCAATATCAGAGTGATCCAATGTGAGTTGTCTTTACATTCATGGGTACATTGCAAACAGGAACTGCAAACAGTTAATTCGCCATACTTTTAAGAGTGCCGATGTGCCAAAATGTCAACAAATACAGGCTAAAAACAATGTAACTGTATATACAGTCTGTATTCCATAGCAGTATCCCCCAAATCATTATGGGAACGGTAGTTTCAAAACCTGAAGCATGGGTATTTACCAAACAGAAGTAAGACAACCTTAATAGTCTGCTGAAGTAATTAAACCAGTCCGTGTGTGTGTGAGCACTGAGGTATCTATCATGTATCATCCGCCCTTTAGGAGATCTGTCTGTGTGACCCGCCGGTGGTGATGGCACTTGTGGACGGGCCGACGGGGGAAAATGACAATATGATCTGCGTGGCCTATAAACATCAGTTTGACCTGATCAATGAGAGCACTGGAGATGCCTACCGGCTACATCATGTGGACGCCAACAGGGTGAGGCACACGTGCACACACATGCAAAACCCTGGTGGTTTTCTGAAGTGAGACCTTGAGTCGGCCCAGTTAGTCGCTTTATTTACCTGCTGATTACCAGACTGCTTGGGTGAATCAACACATTGTCATTCACAGCAGCAGCTGGGGGAAGAGGCATGAATGAGTAGGCTGGAGGATGAACAGCTGTTCTAATAAACCATCTTACTCTGCTTTAATCATTTCTCCTTTGAAAGAGTAACTAAATACACAAGCCGCAGTAGACATCTATCTTTTATTCTGCCTGGATTGTTACCCTGTACCTTGCGGGTATGTGACCTGGTATTATCTGTCATACCTGACCTTTGAATCTTGTTGAAATGATTCTCCTAAACCGACTTGTCTCTGCCTGCAGGTAAATTTTGTAGCAGCCATTGATGTGTATGAAGACGGGGAGGCAGGTCTGCTGCTGTGTTACAACTGTGAGTCTTCCTTTAACTCTGAATATTTTAGATGTTTTTTGGTTCAGGTCTCTGTCTCTGCTGTCAAAGCTGAGCCTTAAGGTTTTTTTCTCTGCGTTTTCTGGAGTAAAAATGATAACACAGCTCCAGAATATTAAGAGTCAGATATGGATTTTGAAAATGCAGCCACCCACTTCAGCTTTTGTTTGCTTTTTTTATGTCTCAATAATAGAACAAATAGATATCAAATTTCTATAAAACAACAGTAAACACATAGTATTTTAAAAAGTTCAACTTGTTTTGTTTGTCTTGAACAGATATTTGCTACTATAAGAAAGTTTGTCCGTTCAACGGCTCCACACCGATGATCCAGTCCAACACCTCCGACTTCCACTTCAGCTGGAACCAGATGCCCAATGCTATTGGTAGGTTACCACGGCAACAATGCTTGGGCCCCACCCAGTCGATGCTGCTGGCCTGGCCGGAGCTTGCTGTCGCCATGGAAACACCATGTGTAGCCACAAGCATCCAATTGGCCGATGTGATTATTTGTGTGCGTGCACGTGTATACGTGTCTGTGTCTGTGCGTGTTCTTATTAATGGAGAAGGTGATGAAAAGCAAATACAAATGGTACTGAACCTGTGACCCAGACTCAGCTGATAACAAAATGCGCACACAGGCACTCACACACACTGAAATAAGCAATAACAGAGTGTGCTGAGTAATAAAACAAATGTACCAATACATATTGGAGTGCCTCATTTTGAAAACAGCCGTTAAAGGCACAGATCACCCCAAATCAGAAATACATATTTTTCCTCTTACCTGTAGTGTTATTTATCAATCTAGATTGTTTTGGTGTGAGTTTCTGAGTGCTGGAGATATTGGCCATAGAGATGTCTGCCTTCTCTCCAGTATAATTAAACTAGATAGCACTCGCCTTGGGGTGCTCAAAGCAGCAAAAAAAATAAAATAGAATTTGAAATACTTAACAGCCATGTCTCTTTCCAGACATCATGACCCGTTTACTCAAGATAATCCAGAGACCTTGTTGTGAGCAGTTTCATGTAGGAACTATTTTCTTTCTACGGAACTACACCCATACCTGTATCACTGCGCAGAGGGAACTGTGCAGTAGAGCTCTGATTCTCTGCCCAGGCCCAGTTGGCCCCGACCTGACCTGCCAGATTCGGGCCGGGCTGTCTTCTAATTTTCCCCCGGGCTTGAATTGAGTCAGGTTGTCACCAGGTGTTGGTGGTTATTTTTTGTTTTGTTATTGTTTTTTTAATGAAACTACAGTTCTCATGTGTAAATGGCAGGAGTTTTTAATGGACTAAATCAAGAGGGAACAAGAGTGGCGCAGCAATATAGCAGAAAACCTGGGGTGAGAGAGAGAGTGCACGTGAGAGAAGGATGGGCAATGAGAGAAAGAGAGATAGAGGGGGCTGCAAGGTATCTTGGTTGGCAGTGTTTGCTTCTACCTCCCAAGCAGTGAGACGAAATATGCGTAACATGCAGTGATGAGCGATGATCCTCATCATGCGCACTAGATGCACTCTACCGGACCTGTCCTTCACAAGATGACAGACCACTGAATTAAGGAAGAGAAGAAGAAGTACTGGTGCAAGGAAACACGCCAGCCCATAGCCTTCAATATATGAAAATAAATATAATCTATAAAATAGAATATATTTATTACAGTAGAAATTCAGGTTTTTAATCAGACTCAGGCTCAAAACTGCTGCCGTGGTTTGGGTCAAGCTTGGACATAAACTGTGTGGGTTCATGTATGGTTGGGCCTAAATTTTCTGGGCCCAATCAGAGCACTAGTGTGCAGCAATCTACTCATGGACAAGACATTTGTGCTTATGACGTAAGCATTCATTTATACCTTTTACAGTGTAATTGCTGAGCTGTCACATTAGATAGCTTAGTGGTGTTAGGTGAGCTAACAGTGGATGAAGACTTCCTTCTGTGCAGTGATACAGTTGGTGGTTGTAGTTCAATAAAAAGAAAATAGTTCCTACATTAAACTGCTCACAACAAGGTCTGTGGATTATCTTGAGTAACCAGGTCATGATTTTCATCATTGAGTTTTTCAAATGTATGTTTCTGGCGCCACAAGCCGAGTGCCATCTACGTAATTTAATTGTAGTGGAGATAAGGTAGATGTCTCGACGGCTGATATCTCCAACACTCTGCAACTCACACCAAAACAATCTGGACCGATAAAAAGCACTACAGGTGAGAGAAATATGTGTTTTTGATTTGGGGGTGAACTGTTCCTTTAAGCTACTCTAATCAATGTTTTTATTAAAAATGAACTTGTAGAAATATGTGTAATGTGAAAGTTGTCACTTTAAGTGACAAACCCACCATATTTCAAGCTGTTTTCTGCAGATAAAAAGCTGATTAAGCCACCATACACCAGCTGCTCAGCACCAAACTACAGACAGACAAAGTTAGCAACTAGCTGGTGAGCATAGTGGAGCACTGAGCAGCTAAAGAGTCAGATATTGTCCTCAGGAGTTAGTGGAGACCAAGCAGAGCTAATAACAAAATGAATATGGGACTTACACTCATCACAACTCTAAATGAATGCTAATGTTGCTCTCTGTCTGCTGATTGTTTGAGGGCTTCACAGAATTTTATTTTACTTATCAACACTGGTGCCCATGCTGTGCCGCAGTTCACTTTCACCTTGTTCTACGTTTATACAGAGGAGAGGGAAAGCGACCGGAGCCCCTAAGAGAGATGCTCGGCTCGATTGTTGTGTCTCTTATTTTTCTGCATATATCATCGGCTAATGATGGCATTTCAAAATGCCATTCTGGGTGAAAGTATTAAATGTCTCGTATTGCGGGAGTTGGGCAGTTGAGCCAATTAAAAAATAATAATAATTTCTTGTTTTTCTGGTGAAACTTTGTGAAGTAATGGAGGGGGGGGTCTCTCACCCCCTGTTGATCATTTGAAGCTGGTTTGATCAATGCTCATGTTGTCTTTGCAGTTTGTGCATTCCCTTACATCCTGGCATTCACAACGGACTCCATTGAGATCCGACTGGTGGTCAATGGCAACCTTGTGTACACAGCAGTGGTCCCAGAGCTACAGTTGGCTGCTTCACGGGTCAGTATAATTGAAAGTGAACACGGTGTCCATGCCCTGCTTTAATCAGCAATGTGCACTGCAGCTTTGTAGATGTATTTTTTTTATTTATATTTCAAATATATGTAAGTAAGGTGATTAGGTAGTAGAAATGCATTATGGGTGTACCTACAACAAACTTTTTTTTCACTAAAGCAAGAGGCCTTTTAGCTTGTGAGGGTCGGTGTTAGACGGCCTCGCTCTGCTCTGCGTTATAGAAGTAGCTGTCTCAGCTTTCTCATTTCAATCAATCGTTATTACCCTGGTGGGAAATATGGCTGGCAGTCTGCATGGTTAGAAATCAATAACACACTCATAATTCATACACAAAGATAAGTTTTAAAAGACCACATTGCACCTGTCATATAACAACACTTCTCCCTCCTCTATCCTCATTAGATCTCTGTTTTTTCTTTGTTTCTTTCCATGATTCACCTTCTGCTTCTGTCCTTCTTGTCTTCTTAATATTTCTTGGCATCCTCACATGTTCGCCACGTCTCTTTACTGACCTCATTCCCTCTCTGTGTCCTCCCGTTTTTCCACCCACAGTCAGACATCTATTTTGTTTCGTCGGCTCCAGTGAGCTCAGCCTCCAACTGCAGTTCAAGAGACACCAGCTCCCAGAGTTCCCCGCAGACGCCCACCGGCTACGAGATGCCCGTGTTCCCTTCGCCACTCGGTGATGGTAAGCCCCGCATAGCAAAATAACCAGAGGATGTTGATAGTAGTGCTTCGGTATTAAAAGGTTTTCAAATGTCAACTTTGCCTGCAGACCTGTTTGAGTCTGGATGCTGCCGTGAGCAGATCCATTTCCATAAACTTGTCTCAGCAGAATGGTTCATTGCAGCCGCAGCCTTTCTCCTCCAGAGTTCTTACTTTCTCACGGTCAAATCATGTGTCATTTTCTGGGGCAACATGTTTAACTGCATCATTATTACCTCATATTTTCTCACTGTACATTCTGACATAATTTAGTTTTATGACAAAATGTCCTCATTGTTGGCACTAATCAGTGTGACGCTGGGAAAGATCCAGATCTTCACAAAGTTTTCTTTGTGTAGCTTCCTTTTTTACGATAACTTATATAACCCTACTGATAATTTGGAATATTTTAGCCCATTAACTACAAATCTTGTTAACTTAACATTATATAGTAGCTGACCATTTTCCATTTGCTTCAGTTTATTTCAGTACAATATGAGAATCAACTTGCGGCAATTTTAAAGTCCCAAACAACCTGGTTTAAAATCCCTACTGTTTAAAAGTATAAGTTTTTCTCTATGACATGAAATGTTCATAAAAAATAAGCAACAATTATCAGATTTATCTGAAGAAAAAACAAATAGTAATGCAAATAATTATACCAGAATGCACAGTACCCGTACAAACAGCTGTAAATGATAACAATATGTACAGTATCAGTACAAACAACAATAGACACAGTGGAATTATACCAATATGCACATGTAAACAGTCCCGATTCTAGAATAAAGGGTACCATATGGAAACGATGCGGCCGGTTGGAGCTCAAATTGAATGGGAAACAAAGACCAGTGTTCACTTAGCTGGGCGTAACTTAGCTGGCCGATGTCTGTCTATAGCTGCCTCCGTGAGAAGAGAACAGAAGGAAGGAACTGTCCGAGGGCTGCCATAGAATGGCAATGAGGATGTCAGCCGACCAACACTCGCTACCCGGTCCCTGGTTGCGGCGATTTGCGATGCTGGCCAGCTAGGAATTAACTAGCAGCCAGTACAGTACAGTCCTCTCTCGTCTAGCTAACATTTAGCCGTGTTACTTGCTGATCCATTAGAAAGAAAGCTAGCTGGACATGGGTTTTGAAGCCTCTTTGGTCACGGAGCTCCCTCCATCTCTTGAACGCCTGACTGAGGTTTACTCTTGTTTTTCCTCTCCTTTTATCACTCTCCTTTTTGCTCTTCTTTGCCTCCTCAGACAGAGGAGCTTGTTTTCTTTTTCTAGGCCGTTTTTCACTTGTCTCCAAACTTTGTCCGTCTGCCATTGTGCTCGTGACTCAACTATCTCATGCCCAACTCCTCATAAGGACTCGCTCCAGTCCCTGATTGGCTGACCAACCAATTTCGTAATACATGACGCATTTCCTGCCGTAAAGCAGATTTTTTTCCACGAAATTTCATCGCCGGTGGCAGAAGTTTATTGCCAAGATTGCAAAGCCACTAAGTAACCTCTGTAAATGCTGATGGTCTGATTCTACTGTGGCCACTACCCTGTGACACCCACATTATTTTCATAATGATATATTTAGGAAAAGATGCTGTCTGTTGCCTCTTTAAAGAAAGTGGCTGGTGTTATTTTATATATTTCTTGATGTCAGAAATCCCATTGAAAGACCAAAAACCAGGATGTGACGGTACATATTTTTGCACCTTATCTACTCTTTCATTGGTTCCTTACTGAGGATGTAAAGCTTAAGAATACGATTTTTTTTTCCTGAAACAGATGGGCAGTGTAGTTTCTCCCAAACATTTTTCAAACAGCAGTAAAATGTGATTGTTGGGGACTATTTTCAGCGGCGGAATATTATGCAATTTGCACTTTACTCTGCATTTACAGCACCAGGAGGGTGTCAGTGGTATTGACTCAAAATAAACAACAGCAGTTGTGTTCACTGTAATGAAGAAACATGTCACCCAAAGCAACAGTGTGTTAATAATAGTTATGGAAAACAATGGAGCTCTGTGGCACAGGGGAATAAGATAAATCAGGCTCTGAATATACAGGCAGTACTTGTTAGTTTGTTATTAGGATGAATTCCTTGTTGGTTTTAGTCTTTTTATGGGATTTGTTGATAACAAGAAAAATATAGAACAGCCAGCTCTTTTGGTTTTTGGAGCATCCTTGAGCACACCAGTTTTCAAAACAGTCTAATTTTAATGTAGTGATAACATGAGAAACATCAAGACAACAAAATATCTACAGTGGTCATTTACGTGACGCTTGCAAATTGATTTTTTTTTTTACACAATAGTTAAACCTGCAATATGTAATTTTCTGCTGCTAGGGGTATGTCAGTCAAAACAATAACAAAAGAGCAATGACATTGTTTCAGTCAGTGTCTCTTAGTTGAGATTCCTTCAGTGTGTATAGTTCAACAGGTTTTTACCAGGAGCCAAATTATCCACATAAGTCTCCTCCTCTCCAAAATAAACCAGACCAGGTGATTTAAATCAGTAAAAACACAGAATAAAGCAGTTTCACATTAGAAGTCTGTGTTTCTCTGATGCTGTTCAGCTTGTCTAGCCCAGCTCCTGCTAATGTATGATACCCTTTTTTTTCTGATAACTTGAGACACAGACATTTAAGAGGTTTTTACCAGTAGCCAAATGATCCGCAGAGGTCTGTTTCTCTCCAAAACAAACGGACCAGGTAATTTAAACCAGTAAAATTACTGAATAAAGCACTTTCACCTTAAAAATCAGTGTTTCTCCAAAGGTGTTTGGTGCAGCAGGGGTTGGAACCAAGTTGTCACTAATGTTTGCGCAGCTTGTTTCTCTGATAACTTAAGATCCAGACATCTAAATCAAAAAAACT
Source organism: Epinephelus moara (assembly GCF_006386435.1). Lineage (NCBI taxonomy): Eukaryota > Metazoa > Chordata > Actinopteri > Perciformes > Serranidae > Epinephelus > Epinephelus moara. The sequence continues at coordinate 27,563,185 of NC_065514.1, forward strand.
TTATTTGGTTGAAATATATAGTTAAAAATGACCAGGATCCAGAAAGTGCATGTTAAAAATGTGGCTTAAAACTGCTGGCAAACAACCACAACCCTGACGCATGTGCATAGCAGACGTGACAGCAACCAAATCACATGGGCCATGTACTTGATTAAAAATTACAGATTTCTCTGGGCTTGTACATTGTTGGAAACATTTGGGATAATATAAGTACACAACTTAACAGATTAGATAGCTTAACACTGGTCTGTCAGTTGTTTTTAGACATTTTAATGTGAAAAAGGAAACCTGTGGCTTCAATATAAAAATTGTTGTCAGTTATGGAAAATTACTTTGTAGTTAAAGGGCTGAAACATTCAAATGCATCACTATGATCCTTTCAATTCTTAAAAACCACAAATCACAAAGAGGAACAGACTAATCACCCACATACCTCCCACCACCACCGCTATTCAAGGCACACAATAAGTGTCCTCAGAGGCAGAGAAGGCTTTCAAGGATGATTGAGGATCAATAAGAGCCCCTCCCTCCCACCTCCATCTTTTATTGTGTATTTGACCATTCGGAGTCTCCCCTCTCCCCCACGGCTGACCTCTTCCAGACTGATACAACTGCCTCAGAATGGAGCATATTTGTAATATGCAGCTGTCGTTAATGACATACAGGTTTGTCATTCGCCATGAGCACAACAGACTGATGTGATGTTTCAAGGCAATGTCAACTTCTCGTTGTCCATTAGACTTTGTAGCTATTGAAAGGGGCACAAAGTCATCCTCAGATGCATCCATGTAATTCTGACGGCTGCAGGGAAGGACGAGGCTTGAAGAAAACAATTATTAAAATGTCCTGGTTGTGTGCGCCATCAAGGCAGTCCTTCTCTGCTTTCCTGATGGGAGCGGATATTTACAGGTCCCATTAAGGCTAACAGGGAGGAAGGTTCGGCTGCTGCTGCTGCAATTAGCCGAGGAAGAGCTTTATGCTTTTTGGGGCTGGTTCGGGTAATCATTTCTCTCAAAGGGATTATCATTTTCTTTCCTGTTTTAGCTGGTTATGCATATGACTCTGCATCACTGGGAGTCGTACACCTAACAGTATCCTACTGTGTGTGTGTGTGTGTGTGTGTGTGTGTGTGTGTGTGTGTGTGTGTTGAAATGTATGTTACAGTACTGTGTGTGTTCAGTTTGTGTAACCCTCTTCTTCATCCCTGGTTCAGATTCTATACGGATCCCCTATGGTACCAAGCTTTCCCTGTACATGTCTAAGGACGCCGAAGGTACTGCAGGATTTTCCCACAACTCGTCCTCAGCTCATGACAATAATGCTCATAATGCTGCCCCACTAACATGCACATGCTCCCAGAGTGTACCACCCTGTCTGCTCCAAGGCGGCATGTTGACTTGAACGTTGGTTGAATGTTAAGTGAACATTATGTCTTCCCCATCCCCCCACCCCCCCTTTCTGTTTTAACTAATTAAAGCATTAGTGCGAGGGCAGAGTGAGAGGGTAGAAGAGGTGATAGAGTGCAAAGTACAAAAAAAGTGAGGCAGAGGAGATAACGCCGATCAAAGCGGTGGGTTTTAAAATTACTGAGGGGGGGGGGATGCAGAGAAGGTATGCATGAGTGCGGGAGAAAAGGGAGGGGTTGTGTACAAGCAGGAGGTTGGGAGAGAAGGAGGGAGAAAAGGGAAAGAGGGAAGGAGAAGACACGTCTGCCGCAGCATGATTTACAGATTGCACTGTCGCCATGGAGACTTTTGTCAGCCCTCTCTTCGATCCAAAGTGGTAGTCCAAACAGCGGTGTCACAATCTAAGGGTGGGGGGGCGTAGGCTGAAGAAAAGGGAGAGAGGTGGAAGAGGTGCTGACAAAAATCCCATCTTCTAACTGCCTGTGCGCCTGCCGTATCTGCTCCTTGGGGAGGGTTTCATCTGATGTAATCGCATCAGTAATGTGAACAAGATGCTGTTACTGATGTGGCTGCTAGCCGCCACCTCGATCCACTGGCTCCAACATGCGCCAAAGACCTGCAGCGAAACATCTCTCCGCTGTGGAGGATTCGACTTCAATTAGTGCTGAAAACAACCCCAATATTCATATTTAATTAATTCGCCAGTGTGATGCAGTGTGACACTTCCCCTGGTCCAGAAACGCACGTGGAATATATCGATCTCTGTGACTATATATTCCAAATAACTGCATGCTTTCCCTGCATTTTGGTTTATTGCCATTTCTGCTGTATGACAGTGCAGGTACAGGAGAGAAGATCTGTGACAACACTAACACGGTGTACCTGTCAAACATCAGCAGTGACCCTCTATTTTTCTCCGTGGCTCTTTGCTCACCTCTCACCCGCTGACATTTCAGATGAGACAGTCCTCTTTGTGCGCCGTAGCCTCACCACATTGATTCAGTCTCATCCATGTTTCCATCAGCCTGCCTCGGTGGAGCAGAGCGAGGCTGCCGAACTGCAATACTGCTCCCTGATGGCACAATCGGGCACTGCAGGTTTGGCACGCTGCAGATTGTGCCATTTGAAAAACTCCAAACATCCATTTACTGTGTCCCAAACAGACTTTAAGCGTTTATAGTCTCGGCTGAATAATGGATGGTCTGCTATAAATGGCTACAAGTGAACAGTTATATCACATTAGCTCTCTGCGGTAAGGATGATTAATTTTAAGATCACATGCTGTTTCAGTAAATAGGACTATTAATCACTTTCGAGTGTCTTCATTTGAAAATGGAGGTTTGGCTCTATTGTATCAGCTCGTCAACCTCCAGACTCGAAGTCACAAAAAAAGTTATTATGCATATGTTAGTTTTTAGATTGATCCCTTACATTCTAGGCGACTATTGTTTACCATTACTTTTACTGAGCTATGAACGTGGCTTGCAGAGACTTGAAACTTGCTTGAGGTTAGTTGTCCATCACAATAAACACTTTTGTTTATTTATTTATTTATTTATTTGTGCTGTTGCAGTCAGTCTCTGTTTTGATTACCGTCTCTAATGGTGCATTCAAGGACTCTTATTAAACACATAAAATGACCAGTTTACATTATGTTTTCAAAAATATCTGTTTGCTGTTTGTGTTGTGGGTTTGGTTTTCCGTCAGCACAGCACATGGGAGCAATGCTTTAGTGAGCCGAATGTTAGAGGGTCCTTGAATGCAACGCGAAGGGGCAAGGGGGTGTTTAAAATCCACAGTTTGACATTTTGGGAAATATGCCTTTTTTTTTTCTTGCAAGGGATTACCTGACAAGGTCGATACCACTCTCATGTCTTTCTCGTAAAGATATTTAAAGGGGCAGTTCACCCCAAAATTAAATATACATATTTTTCCTATTACCTGTAGTGCTAGTCATTAATCTAGTTATTAATCTAGATGGTTTTGGTGTCAGTTGCTGGGTGTTGGAGATATCAGCCGTAGAGATGTCTGCCTTCTCTTCAATATAATGGAACCAGATGGTACTCGGCTTGTGGTGCTCAAAGTGCCAAAATCATACATCTGAAAAACTCTACAGCAATGACTCTCTCCAGAAATCATGACCCAGTTACTCAAGATAATCCACAGCCCTTGTTGTGAGCAGATTCATGTAGGAACTATTTTCTTTCTACTGAACTACACCCGCCAACCGAATCACCACGCAGAAGAAAGCATGGTACTCATGGGTGAGAGGTTCGTACTTGTGACAGAGCAGTGTCAGTGTGCTAGCAGTAGATGCACGCTTCCTTCTGCACAATGATGCAGTTGGCGGGTGTAGTTCGGCAGACAGAAAATAGTTCCTGCATTAAACTGCTCACAATAAGGTCTGTGGATTATCTTGTGTAATCGTGTCATGATTTCTGGAAACAGACATGGCTTTAGAGTTCTTCAAATATATTTTTGTTGCTGCTCTGAGCACCACAAGCTGAGTGCCATTTAGTACCCTTATGTTGGAGAGAAGGCAGACATCTCTACAGCAGATATCTCAAACACTCAGCAAGTCACACTTAACACTCTAGACTGATAAACAGCACTCCTGGTAAGAGGAAAATATGTATTTTGATTTTGGGGTGAACTGTCCCTTTAGAAAAGTAGTTAGCTTAGCATAAAGTAGCAGAAGGAAACAGCTAGCCCTAGTTCATGCCTATAAACATTAGCTAGGTAAGCAAATGTTTTCTGACAGATAAATACCAGGTGCATGGACAGAAGTATTAATGCGCCTCTCTACCGAACAATGAGAGTGGTATCCATCTTCTCATCTAACTCTGGGCAAAAAATAGTCACTACTACCAACTGCATCATATTGCAACAATAATGTCATTTTGGCAAAGAGTAAATAAAAAATTGCAATGACAAAATGTTCAGAGGGTGCACAGACACTCTAAAAGGATATGTTTTAAATAGATATTTCTGTAGCTAATGAGCTCAAACATGCAAAGACACTTTAGTGCTTCAGGCCAGGAGTTTTCATGCATTTCTCATTAGCTGCCACACATTCCTCACCCTTTATATGTGTCTCTTTCCAACACTCTATTCCCATCTTTGGCTCTTTTTATCTCTCGTTTCATGTCTTCTCATGTCACCTGCCTCCTTCCGGCTTTCCGACTTTACCCACTTGCTCTCTTCTCCATCCTTCTCTCCTTTGGGATTTTGTACTTCCCAGGTGAATCGTCATGCAAGCACATATTCAAGATCCCTCTGTGTAACTTGGTGGGACGCAGCATAGAAAGACCACTCAAGTCCCCTCTGGTCAACAAGGTGCTGACGACGCCAGCCCCCGCCATGGTACCCCCGACTCCCCTCATCTCTGCCACACACTCACTTTCGCTGTCACGCATGGAGATCAAAGAGATAGCCAGCCGCACACGGAAGGAGCTGCTGGGTAAACGCCAAATTACAAATTCACCTCATGTAATGTATTAAAGCAACAGTATGACATCTTGGGGAATGTGCTCAGTAGCTTTCTTGCCAAGAGTTAGATGAGAAGATCAATACTTTGTTTCTGTGTGCTAAATATGAAGCTACAGCTAGCAGCCAATATGTTGAAATATGAGTTAAGCCCTTCTTAGTTCAAGTTCTGGATGTCTACTGGATCAAGTAGCCTCTCTAAAGTTAAAGGAATAGTTTGACATTTTCTGGAATATACGTAGTAGCTTTCTTGGTGAGAGTTAACCTAAAAGATTAATACCTTGTCATTTCTGTAGGCTAAATATGAAGCTATAGCTAGCAGCAGGTTAGCTTAGCTTAGCATAAAGACTGGAATCAGAAGGAAACAGCTAGCCTGGCTCTGCCTAAAGGCCCAGACACACAATATGGACGTCAAGGAACTAGCCGTGACAAAAGCCAACTGTTCCGTCAACTCACATCGCCTTTGTCTCTGCTAAGTTGCATATGAACACACCGCAAAGGCTACAGCCAGCAGCCGACCAGCACATACGTTCTGTGTGCGTGAGAGGAAATAATTCTCCATACCAGCAGACAGCGGTAGTCTGTATTCGATATTCGAAAAGGGAAACCGGAAGACTGTCGTGATGCTAGTTAGCCAGTTAACATTAACAGCACAATCGGATGTTGAAAGAACAAAGCATATTTACCACGCATTAACGAACAATAACAAACAATTGAGAATCTGAAAATAATAATCTTGAATTTGTTTCGATCTCAGGCCCTCTTGACTTTAGTCATTTGCTTAATTTCCTCATTTCTCTTTACGTGCACGAAGTGATTTCAAACACCAATGGGCTATCCGTTGCCAAATCGGCAAAATAAAGAAGCAGACAAGGGCCATGACGGCCAATGGTGCACAACACATTGCAAAGACTAGGGCGGCAGACGCTCATGGACAGCCCAACATTGACCGACGGCCAACTTTCAGCTTTGTATGCCATGGTCCTAAAGGTTACAAAATCCATCAGTACCTCTAAAGCTCACTAATTAACATGTTATTTACACTTGGCCACAAATTGCTGTTTTTATGTTTTGTTTTAATGGATTAAACAAATGAGATATAATGTGTTAATTATTGAGTTTTAGAGGTGCTGGTCGGGAGATTTTGGTACGTTCATAAAGAGCCAGACCACCTTGTTGTATCTACTTCCAGTCTTAATGCTAAGCTAAGCTAACTAGCTGCTAGCTGTGGCCTTATACTAAAGAGACAGATATGAGACTGGTATTAATCTTCTTATCTGACTTTTGTCAAGAAAGACAATAGGCGTGTTTCCAAAACTATTCCTCTAAATCGTACATTCTCTGTTACCTCGTACCGGTGAAGGCTTGACGGAGGAACCAAGTGGGAAGTCAGACAGTGGAACAGTCAAACAGAGGAAAATGAGCAAGAAGAACACAGAGGAAGACCCCAAAGCACGACCACTGACGTCAACAAACAGTGACAGGTGACACATTCAACAACAGCAGCATTGTACATTTAACAGTTTCCTGATGTGACACAAACTTGAGCCATGTGTTTCTGTGCACAACAGGTTAGCCTCAGAGTCTGTTGAAGCAGACCTGGATGTCCAGCTGCATTGTTCGTCCAGTTCGGAGCCCGAGCCAGAGAAGGTGGTGCTGCGAGCAGAGAGCCCGCCTCTCGCCAGCGCCTTCGCCCTCTCCACATCCTTCGAAGAAGATGTCCTGGACCTAAAGTGAAGACAATCCCACCGTGCACTTCTCTGCCCGCCCACTCCCGTACTGTCACCATTATTTTATTGTTTTGGTTGGTTTGCTTTTAATTTGTTGTTTGTTGCATTCTTTTTTTTTGTTGTTGTTTTTATCCCTGTATCTTGGGTCTCCCCATTCATCCGACAAGATGGGTGCAGTGGGAGTTAAAAGACGTGTCTGTGTGCGTTTGTTTTTCGCGAGCAGTCCCTCAGCCCCTGTGTGTTGGGTGTTTGTGTTGCCCCGCAGCAAATAACCCAAAGAGGCGGTGAGGTTGTGTACGATGCCGTGGTTTATTCAGAGTTCTGCAACAGCCTTGAGATAATGTTAACGGTTTGATCCCAAACCACAAACTGAATGTAAATCTGCGCACCAAGGCACGATAAAAATCTCTGCGTTCACAATGCCCTCTGAAGTTGCTAAAGCTTAAATATGTGTTGTATATTATGTGATTATTTCCGATCCACTTTCAAATGTTGTATGGTATGCATATGTATGTGTACATCTGTTTATACATGAAAATGCATACACAGTGGCAGGTGTGCATGCCTGTCATGCCTGTGATGCATATTTATAGATATATTATAAAAAATCCATTTTATTCCCATATTTAGTAAAAGATGATGTTTTATTCTCTCTGCACATATTAGTCCTTGTTCTTCTCCTTATTCACAGTATACAGGTAGACAGGGCTGGAGGCAAAGTCTCCCACAAGTGCCATTTCCCAGCATCCTCCACTGAACTACACCTCTAACAGCCACCGTATTCTGGTGTCTGACAGTAGCAGCCATGATTGTAGTCCACATTCGATTACTATGGTGACCCCCACAGCTCCATTAAGTTGGATAAATTCACGTACTGGAGGCACTCTCTCAGAGCCACATGCACTCAACATTTTACCCTATAAGAACGAGACGTCCTTAAATCTGCATGACCTGCCTTTGCTGCATGTATTGTGACTAAAAAAAGCTTCTTTGGAAACCACGAGGTCTGCGACATCATACCAAACATAGCAGCATAAAGCAAACCACAACCTGAGACGACAGAAGTGTGGATGTTTTACTAGACTGTCATGTGTGATGGCCTGAGGGTCAATAGTATAGCAAAGGAATTAAGACAAAACAATCAATTTAAGACAAAAAATATTTATAAAATAAAGTATATTGTCATAAACTGAAATGATAAAAGCAGAATTTTGTCAGAACGTAAAAAGCTAAAACTAACTTGGCTGTGAAGTGTGACATATTTTAAATATTTGATCTTTACTGTAAGTGGAAGCAGCAAAAAGGTGATGAATTTTAAGTGGTCTTCAATATTTAATCATTAATGTAGACATAAAAAGTATATTGTTTACATTACACAATAAACCATTTGAATGACACACAGAAAACATACTCTGAATTTAGATAGTTGTGCCTTTAAGGAAATTGCTGTATTTGCTCAACTAAAATTAACACCAAGACATAACTAAAATTAAAGAAGAAGAAAATAACTATCCATGAAAACTAACTAAAAGTGAAAAGCATAAAAAAGGGGAAACACTATAAAAGAAATAACCCTATTAGGCATTCAGCAGCGAGCACAGAAGCCTTGCTGGTGTCTACTCCAGATGTCCAGTAAAACTCTGATTTACAGCTGGGACCCCAGGTGCAAGGGCACAGCCATGAATTATGGGCCAATTTACGGGACGCTGGTGACACTCCAATTTTCTTTAATTCCCATCCCATCCCATGTGTTCACTGATAAACAGATATACATGTCTTGAAGGCCAACACACCTGCACATAGTTTAATTTACTGATCAGTTAACTCACGGGTATTATGTCAGAGTGTGACAGCAGTTATTTGCAGTCATAACCAAACATTCACTGACTGTTCTAACTTTACAAGGAACACTTTATTCCCATTTGTTCTATTTTGTCCCTGACATCCTGACTTTCGTTATTATTAGAAATCAGTCCTGTTTCAAACTCTAACAGGGTGATCTCAAAGGGGTACTCCAGTGATTTAGTATTGCATTTCCATGAAGTTGTAGGGCTCAGAAGACATTATGTCTGAAGCCCAAACAGAAAGTTCCCACTAGAACTGCAGAAAAATTTGTGCAACCTTTTTAACCTGCTGAGTAGTAGTCAGTAGTATCTTCCTCGTTTCTGGCACCAAACTACTTCAACACAGTGCAATGCAGAAACTGAATTTAAACTTCAGAATGTTCAGCTTATTTGGTACAACATATGTTCCAAAATATTAAGTGTAAACCAAGATTTTCCCCACATTCAAATGAATGGAAGGAGTGTTCACTGAGTGGGTGCCATCACAAGCAGAGTAGGGTTGAGTTGCTATCACCACATGGCAACCATTAATTGCACGTGTGTCAAGTTTAGTGTAAAGTACGAGCCAGAAAACAGGGTTCGTAAACAGCAGAAAGCTGCATGGAGCCTAGAGATACAGTGGATCACATTGTCATTGCATCTGAAAAAGGGCAAAAATTAGCGCATCCACCCAGGTGTCGTATTATCGTCACTGTTGATCGGAGCTGATCAGAGCTGGAACCAATGAATACCCAAGACTACTGCAGAGTCATTTCTTCCAGGAATGAATGCTGATTGTCTTCCCATTAAATACAAAAGCCAGATGTTAGTGGATTTTTAGTCCAGTGGGAAAATCTCTGCAGTGTCACGGGAGCTTTATTACTGATAAACACGGGTTTAAAAAACACATTTTAACATTTAACCTGCTATCTCAACTCCTTTTATTGCTTCCTGCCCACCTTTTGAATCCCTAGACGGTGACCAGTCTCACCCAGGAGTCCCTAGCAGTTAACTACAGTTGGTGGGTTCTTAATGGTCCTGATGCCCACTAGGGGTCGCCAAAGCTTCAGGGAGAGGTTGTGAGGCCTTCATGATTTAAAGAGGTGTTGGAAAATATTTATATGTGTACAACAGGCCTATATCTTAGCATTTCATTCATTTCTGTGGAGTCAACTCAATGAAATTGTTATTTTTAAGGCTTAGATTACCATTTAAAATATGAAATTAAAAAAGGTGACAGGATAAGGGCACAGTTAAGACCTGAACACATGTTATAATCCACAGAGCCTTCTATATTTGCTTAACAGCTACATCCTGCATGAGAAAAGTACACCATTAAAACAACCAAAGAGCTAATAGAACAAGTGCAAAGTGTCAGGGAGAAGGAAAACAAAAAATAAAATAAATTATAAAATTTAAATTAGTGAAACTTGAATACACAAATGTCCTGCAGTTATTGCATTCACTGTCTGAGTTAAATGTACAGATTATCACTTGTTCTGTACTGTTATGTTTATGCATTGAATATAAAATTAAATATCCATTAAGTATGTCACTTAGTTAGGTCAATTAAGGGAAAATTTGGGGAACTACTGCTCTGTCTCACATAAGGCTTTAAGGCAGTTCAACACAGCTTTTAGTGCTAACAACAATAACACATGGACACATAGTCATAGACACACACATGCATGCACACACACAAACTAATCTCCTTCCTAGACATCAGCTGTTTTACCTTTATTCCATCTAAGACAACTCCTTCTCCATACACTTAAGCTTATATAAGTCTTTAAACAATCATTTCAACACCTTTCATTGTTGAAATTATTTGCTGCACCCTTTTTTCATTCCCTACTATTACAACTCTTCAAACTCTGTTCAGCTGCTCCTTCATAAAACGTTAAGCCAGGAATCCAGTTTAGCTCTCAGCCATCCATCAAGCAATATAGTTCAGCTTCTGGCTCTCAGAGCAATGCTGCTCAGCACCCTGACATATGTGAAGCAGTAGAACTTAGTGTCAGCTTTTCAACAGCCGGAGAGCAAACTGCAATTTCTCCAGAAATTTAATTCTTGAGTATAAATGTACTTCTTCTTTGTATTAAGCACTGAGGAAGTTACATCAGTACTGTGAGTCAGTGTTAGTGTTGAATCTAAAATGAAACAGTGAATAATTAACACAAAACAGTCAGTTAAACTAAAAAAAAAGGAACCAGTGGTAGGTTGGGTGACTAACTGGGAGCAGTGGTTTTGACTATGCTAATGTAGGTATGAGAGCACCTCGATGTGGTGGTTTCACAACACAGCAGCCTTCAGATCTTGCATGAGCCCCTCCTCCTCCTCCTCTTCTCCCCTCACGCCTCTCCTCTGTTCTCCTCCCTGCCTGTCTCAGTGTGAACCCCTCCAACACTATAACAAAACTCAGAAAAACTAAAAAGGGAAGGAGAAGAAGAACGGGATGGGGGGGGATTTTTTTTACAAAGGTACTCTACTTTCGTGTTTATTACTCCGAATGAGTGGGTGACTGGGGGATGTCTGGCAGTTACAGTTTGTGACACTGCTTCTCCCACTTATGATGTTCCTATTTCTCCTGTATTTCTGTCAAGTACTCTTTGTTTCTACCTCCCCTTGGCATTTTCACTGTTTTTGTTTTTGTTTGGATTTTTTTTGTATTTGAATCTATATTTACTGTTTAGACTGTTGCTGAACCTCTCTGTGATATCAAAACGAAAGAAAATTAACAAAAAAAACACCAAGTGTCTTAAAATATTGTATCGCCATCGTTTTTAATGCCAAGTACTACTTGTAAATGTTTGTGTATCAAATGTGGCCTCAAATGAAACTGAACTATATTATTATTATTATTAATATTATTATGATTATTATTTGAGCAATTATTTTAAACAAGTGCTGTAGACCACTGCTGTGAAAGTAGTCGATTCTGTTCATTGATATGTAATAAATATTTATGGAATTTGAACTGTTTGACTTTTTTTTTTGTATTTTGTATTTTACTAATCATAGGCCAACAGGCAATATTAAACACTGTAGGACTACCAACAGGGCTGTCAGTGACCAGTGAGTCACGAGGCACAGAGTTGCTGTTTAGGTGTGAGCAGATCACGCAGGCTGATGTTTTGAACAAATGACAAACAGCCAAACGCTGTGTCAGTGGTGTCTGAAAAGGTGTTTGATGCAACCAGGCACCTAATACAGTGTTAGAAAAGCAGCTTGTGCTAAAAACCAAACAACCAAAAAGCATCAACTGCATTAGTTCAGTGGTTTTCATTATGTCTTTAGTTCCGAAGTGTGACAACCACCATCAAGTGACACTTCTGAGCAAGGCAGAAGTTTCTGCCGAAGAATGTCAAGGTATGTAACATCCTAACATGTCTGAGATAAAAGAACAACTAAAGTCATCAACTGCATTGTTGTTCGTCAAAATTCTAGTACTAGTATTTCAAAAACAAAGAAAAACATTGTTCTTTGTCACCTGACTGGCTTACAACTGCCTTTGCAACTGATTTAAAAATGTTACAGTGAAGTTTTAAAGGGACAGTTCACCCCAAAATCAAAAACACATATTTTTCCTCTTTTCAGTATTGTAATTTATCAGTCTTGATTGTTTTGGTGTGAGTTGCAGAGTGCTGGAGATATCGGCTGTAGAGATGTCTGTCTTCTCTCCAGTATAATGGAACTAGATGGCACTCAGCTTGTGGTGCTCAAAGCGCAAAAAAAAATAGAAATAGAAAATTCAACAGCCATGTCTCTTATCAGAAATCATGACCTGGTTACTCGAGATAATCCACAGACCTTGTTGTGAGCAGTTTCAAGTAGGGACTATTTTCTTTCTAGTTAGCCACACCTACCAACCACATCACTGCAATGAAGGAGTGCATCTACTGCTAGCACAACTGAGCTAGCTATCACGACAATGAGCCTCGCGTGCATGGTTACACAAGAAAAGACATGGCTGGATTGACCAGCGAGAAGGTCCAGGGGCACACATGAGTTGGTGGGCACCTATTACCTGCCCCTTCCTCCCCCACTCATTATTCCCATGCTGGAGTATTACATGGTCCCATGTTTGCAATGCACAAATTTGATTAAACTCAAAGTAGTTTAGCAATATGCTCCATCTAAGCAAAGTATATGATTCTTTAAACTAGATTTTGATACTTGGACCCTCTTCAAGATAGGTCCTCAACATCAGGTTTATAAGCCTACATGATCAGCGCTCACCTTATGGATCTTTTTGTGTCAGTTTATACTGTGCTTTAGCAATACATATAATCATATACACAAACTTAATTATATTACCAAAAACTGAGCTGTGAACTTGGGGTTTTAGAGCCTTGTGGCAGCATTGCATTCAGAGATCATTCATAAATTCCCAGTATTGTACACACCTTCAACATCAAATAAATTCAACTTGTTTGACAACTTTTGTTGATAGAGACATGATGACAACGCCTCACACAATGTTGCTTGATGGGTTCACGATCCCGGAAGATACCGCCATAAAGAAAGTATTTGTCTGCTGAATGAGTGAAGTCTTACTGTTGAGAGTGTTTTAAAACCTGCTGACTTGAGGAATTAAGTGGTTTTGACGATGAAAGCTGTACAAATATATTTGTTGTTATATGTTGTTTTATCAGCCAGTGTCCCAGCAAATTCGTTTAATCCATTCAAAAAAGTGTTTGCCAGTGTCAAGAACCTGTGGAAGCAGATCTACAATCCAGGAGAAAGATGTGACTCAAATTGGATATCCTTCAGTGCAGAGGGTGAGTGTATGGGGCATCTAAATGTGAAAAGAGTTGCACTGTGTTTATAGAGCTTGTTTGAAACCAACTTAAGAGACAAACATTTGTAATTATTTAATTTTATATGTTGTCAACAGAAAAGACTTTAGTTGATATGTTTTATTTAATGTTTGTGTCCATTGTGTTGTATGATATCTATCTCTGAACCCCTGGCTGTGAACTGTGAGCTGTTCGGTTCTCGTCATAACTTGTTCAGTGAAGTTAAAACTATCCTGCTGACATCCTGCTGTGCAATGTCAAGGTCTTGAAGCTGACCTGGAAAGCAAACTGTTCGGACAGCACATTGCGTCTCGCATCGTCCTGAAAGCTGTGAGTGGATTCATGAGCGACGATAATCCAAAGAAGCCCCTGGTGCTCTCTCTGCATGGAAAGACTGGCGTAGGGAAGAACTTTGTCAGTAAACTTATTGCTGAAAACATCTACAAGAAGGGAATGGAAAGCAGCTTCGTTCATGTTTTCACATCTGAACTTCACTTCCCGCATCAAAGTAAATTGGAAACCTACAAGGTATGAAAAGAAATAGAGACAATTCAAACACAGTGACACTGTTTTGCATCAGCACCAGCAATAGCTGTGGTCAGAGGCATTATATTTTCAGGTTGTCCGTCCGTCTCATTCTCTTAAAAGCGACATCTCAAAAACACCTCAAAAAAGTGTCTTCACATTTGGCACAAACATACACTTGAAGTCAAAGATCACCTAATTAGATTTTGTTGGTCAAAGGTCAAGGGTCAAAGTAACTGTGACCTGGTTAGTCCTATTCCTGTAAACACAATATCTCAAGAAGGCCCTGTGGGAATTTCCTCCAGTTTGGCAAAAACATCCAATTGGACTCAATAATGTACTGCTAAGAATTTGGTAGTCAAAGGTCAAGGTCAATGTGACCTTGCATCCGTCTCATTCTGATGAATGCGTTATTTCAAGAATACCTTGAGCGAATTTCCTCAAATTTGGCACAAACATCGACTTGGACTCAACAATGAACTGATTAGATTTTGGCGGTCAAATGTCAAGGTCACCGTGACCTCAAAAAACATGTTTTTGGCCATTCCTCAAGAATTCCTACTCTAATTATGACAAAATTTCACACAAATGTCAAACAGGATAAATGATAAAGTGATGACATTTTATATCCAAAAGATCATCGTCAGTGTGACATCATAATGCTCTGCAGAAACACCTTTCTGGCCATCATTCAACATCATAACTCAGGAGCAAATGGGGAGACACCTGGTCAAATACTGATTTGGTGACACTTATTTTGGGTGCCCACCTTGAAACTGTAGCTTCTCTGCAGAAAGATTCATATTTGAAGGATTGTTTACAGTGAGTCTGGACACACATGGACACACAAACTGTCACTGCAACTTGACTGATATGTAGAGGAAAACAACCACGAGGTGGTGATTGTAGTTATGTTTGGTATGATTAAATATGCTATAATTATGTTAAATTTCTCCTCAGTCTCAGTTGCAGCAGCAGATCAAAGAAAATGTCACCAACTGTGCACGCTTCATGTTCGTCTTTGATGAGATGGACAAGATGCATCCTGGCTTGATTGACAGCATAAAGCCATACCTGGGGTACCACAGCAAGCTGGATGGTGTTTCTTATCGGAAAGCTATGTTCATCTTCCTCAGGTGAAAAGATGAACACGTTTATCTGACAGATCAGAATTTTATATTGAACAGCACAAAGAGACAATCTGGGCAAGAAAAAATAAAAATATGATAGTGACAATATTAACAGGGCATAGTTTCTGCTGATTGCGTATGTTCTTTGTTTTACTGCATTTGAGATATGTTTGCCCAAACTTTGATGTGCTGAGGCTGAAACACAAACATCAATTCACCACAGAACACAATTTACACTATCAGAGTCCATATTTTAACCTTCATTTCTAGTGTTCTGATATTTACTTGGCAAGGCCACAGAAATGCACTAAATGCTGCTGTTGCTGTATAATACCATTACTTTCAAATCACTTCTTAAAACTTCTCTTAAAGTCTTTTATTTATGTCAGCCCAAAGTTTCATTTTTCGGTTGTTTATTGTCCTGTTTTTGTCCTATTATATTGTACTTTGGGTGTTTTTATTTCATTCTATTTTATTCACCGTATGCCCTACTATTTTTATCATCATCAAAATGCCATTAAATCAACAGGGTTGCAAAATCCTGTAATGCATAAAACACGAGCAGCAACATTTTAAGGGACGGATATAATTATATATTGTTTTATGTTTGATAAATGTAAATTTGGTAGCAATCAGGCTAATTCTGTTTCCTGCTTAAATCCTCCTGCTAGTAACGCTGGAGGGACGAGCATTACACAGACAGCTTTGGATTTCTGGAAAGGAGGACGAGATCGAGAAGAGATTGAGCTAAAAGACCTGGAAACTTTGCTCTCTGTATCAGCATTTAACACCAATAATGGTGAGTAAGCTTATTTTGCCACACAAAAATAGATTCTATTCTTCTACCTTTTTCACTACCGGCAGTATCTCTAAATCTCTTCCAGGTGGCTTGTGGCATTCAAGTTTGATTGACAAGAACCTGGTGGACTTCTTTGTCCCGTTTCTGCCTCTGGAGTACCAACAAGTCATCCAGTGTGTCATGGCTGAGATGAAAGCCAGAGGACTGCGGCCAGACCTGGCTTTGGCGGACCGGGTGGCCAGAGATTTAGAGTATTTCCCCAAAGATGAGGGAGTGTTCTCTGTCCGAGGCTGCAAGACAATATGTAGAAGATTGCACTACTACATAATGTCAGCATCTGATGGACAAATATGAGTATAATGTGCACTTTCTTAAAACAAAAAGAAAGCCGGATGATGCCTTTTTCAGAAAAATGTCTACCCCAGTTTTAATTCACTGTTAAAAAGAAAACAAAAGTTGAGCTCTAAAAATGAATACATGTGTGCTAGTTGGTCTCTGCAGCTTTCAGGTATTACCAATTCTCTCTTTACCTTTACTTTAACAATAATGCCAACTTATCTGTAAGTGTGAAGCATTAAAGGGTTATTTTGCTGATTTTCAACCAGGTCTGTGTCACCGAGGTGTTGAGAGTGTTTGCAGATGAACTGTGTAGGTTTCCAATTAGTGAAGCAATAGCTTGACGCTCTAATCATCCGCTTCATCTTAATCCACATGTACAAAAAATCCACCGGACCACTCAACAACTGTTTACTTCAAAACTCAAAGATGGTACAGAAACAGTCGTCCATTTCCAAATCCACAATTATCCACAAAAAAAAAAGGTTTAAAAAAGGGATAAAAGATATAAGAGATAGGAGGTCAAAAAACTGTGCGGCTCCACTCTCACTCTCACTGCAATGAACTCTCTCAAATCCAAAAACTCCCCCTACTGGTAAGAGTGTAAAAAACAATACAATACAATAATAATAATACCCTTATCTTAAAAAACTGCACTTCTAAAAAAATGTGTTAAGGCACCCCCTGTGCTGCCAGCTCCTAGAGCTCCTAATCCATCCACCAGCCAAAATCCACCGGATGATGCAAAACATGTCAGTGATGACGCACAGGGCATCATCAGTGATGTAAAATGATGCGTTCCGCATCATGGATTTCTGCTCAAGGCACAGGTGGGGTGTTCGTGGTGCTGCTGGCAAGGGCAGTGCCTCGAAACCGTTCCTCTACAAACAGTCTCCACACCTTGGTGACACAGATCTGGTTGATAAGGTCCCTTTAATTAAGAAGCCATGCTGCTGACAAGTGTAGTCAACATTTTATTACAAAAGTAAAAAAAAAAAAAACTGAATAAGTAATCAACAAATCAACAGTTATCTGATTAATGTGTGTCCATGTATGTCCAGGGCAGGGACTGGTTCAATAATCTGTGTGTAAAAGGAGGTGTTGTAAGAATAATAAAGGTGCTGTGTGGCTTAAAAATGGAAAATCATCATCATATATGTATATGACCACTTGGGTGTGCATAAAATCATTACATAACATTTTGTCTGGATGGGAAATTCATAATGAGACATAAATTCATTGTATGCTAGAAGGTGATCTACTGAGTCGATAAGCTGTCCATCATTAAAGGGTCTTGTCTCTGTATGATCTGCCATCTTGCTGATTTCTCATTGTGACATCTCATGTGGTTCTGTGTGATTTAACCAACTTTAAGTCATGCCTCCTTCACATTAAACCCCTCTCTTGCAGTCCGCACACAAACCCCTCTCTCTATACTGCTTTCTTTCCTTATTGTAGGAGGTGAGCCAACACCCCTGAACAATAAACCATCTCAGCCAACATAAACTTATCTCTAGACAGAGGCTGGCCAGGGGCAATGAAAACACAGCTTTTGTAAGAGTGATCACCTGATCTGGCATGAAAAAACAGAAAAAAAAAGGAGAGAGTAAAATTTTTATGTGGCAATAAATTTCCAGTTACTCAACACATTAGGTAAGATTGTAGTCTGTAATTTTAGTGTGTGTGTGTGTGTGTGTGTGTGTGTGTGCGTGAGTCAGGCCTCGCAGCTCAGTCACCGGGTGAGTTCACTGGCTGAAAAAGAGAACGTCAAAAAAAGGAAAAGTGAGGCATATAGGGAAGAGACCTTGTTTCCTTTTGCCCTGAAGGTAAAGGCAGGTTGAGACGACCCCACCGCTGAGGCATACAGGAAATAGTCACACCCACATAGGCATGTCATTGGCTTTCATCCTGATCGTATGTATTGCTAACGCTCCTCCACTCAAAGAAAAGGATTAGAATTTTCCAGTCCTCCCACGTTTTCAGGGTTTGTCATCTGTCTTTTGTCTGGAATAAGAACTCCATAATCAGAACACATTGCAGCTCTGTAATTTTAAGTTTAGTCATCAGTGGAAATGGGATTTCTGGAAATGCAACATCCCAGGGCTGGGAAATAATTGCTTGGAGCCAAATGCAAGTCAAACAGGAGCAGGGAAGCCAAAAACAATTTGAAAAGAACATTTCACTCCTGATGCAACAAGTGATTTAAGCAGACTAACATACAGGCCACACATGCTGTAATCATGATCAGTATGAATGCATGACTGGGCGCTCTGCTGTCTGTCAGCACGTCTAGATGGCTTCCCAGCACCCTGCCCGGCCCCTCAGGATACAACTACAGCACAGCCAAAGGTCTTACATAATAGGTGGAGGAATGCTGGAGCTTTGCCGTGGACTTCTGGATCATCTCACTCTCACACACAAGCACGCACAAAGTGGGGCCCGGTCCCCTGTAACACCAGAACACACTGTCTCTGCACGACTAGGTGGAGCAAACACAATGATCTCTCACAATGACAATTTAAGGAGTGAATACTGAATTAACACACATTCAAGTGAACTTGGTTGCATGTGCCAACTGCTTTATTTTCTCCAAAAATGTATATAGGTGTTCAAAAAAAAAAAAGCACTGTATACATTACACTGAAAAATAAATATTATTACAATATTAAAAATAGCCTTGAAATGTGTTTTCACAGATAAAATTCTTCCACCAGTTTTGTTCTCTGCCAGTTGTTGCAGAATTCACTCTCAGTCCAAACTCTGTGTAACTTTCTTCTTCCTTAAAATTGACTTGACAGACAGTTTCACTCACTCAGTAAAAGCATCACATCGTGTTTTGCTGAGTGGTATCAAATCTCTCAACATACCCTCAGCCATCATGCCAGGATTCATTCATGTTTTTGTTGAACATAGTAAGCAAACAAATGTTAACACAACAGATGGAACATCCACACAGGAAACAGATGAAGCCACAGAGGATACAACACCAAACAAATGGTGGTCTGTGTTGTGTGTAAACCCAAAAAGGGCAGGCGGGGATGAACATATAGCACAGCAAAGTGTTGGAAAATACTCCAAAGTGGTTTTAACAAAATGTCTACAACTGTCTGTGAGTGAAATTCCATTAGGTCATTTCAACAAAAAGACAAAAATGAGCAACAACCTTCATTTGCTTTTTAAATATTACAGTACAGGATGACAACTTCAAATAACTTTTAAGACATTCTCACATTTCAGAGATGTAAATAGGACGATAACAATACTAACAAAGTCTCTCAAAACCAGGCTGTGGTGTAATCACACACCTTGTATTGCACTCTCACTGACATTCTTGTCTTTTATGTTCTCCCTCCCAGGAGGCCTCTCCGGTATCCTCCTCCTGCTTTCTCTGACCCAGGTCACGGATCGTAACTGCCATCTTTCCAGCCAGAACAACACCTCTAGTTCTCTCTTTGTGGATATTCAGGCATATGCTGCGACCACCGTGAGGATCTGCAGAGCCATAGAGAAACAAGGTACCTGTGCGACAATGTAGGCCAGAGAGCGAGTCGGTGCTCGCAGGGCCAACAGGTAGGCGATGCTGTGCAGCACACGACCCATGAAGAAGACAAGGAAGTGAAGGCGGGCCACAGCCAGTGAGGGTCCAGTCATGGAGTAGATAGCACCCAGGAAGAGGAAGGGGAGGATGTTCTCCATGTCGTTAAAATGAGCTCTATAGGAGGAAAAAAAGCATGAGTTAGTCACAAGTGTGTATGTGTATACACACACACAGCTGTTTTCAATATCCTGCAATGTTGTGATTCAGCTATGACGCAGTGAAGGGATGGCATAGTATAAAGTATTTCTCAATAACACATTTCAGTGATTTCAGTTCTGGATAATGTTGTGGTTTCTTCTGCATTTTTCTTGGAGAGTTGGTAATCTGACGACCCACTGAATTCAACTGATGAGTCATCTTAATGAGAAATTACAGAATCCACACTGTTAGATGAATTCTGTCATTTCTCATTAAGGTGACTCATCAGTTGAATTCAGTCTGGGAAAGCAGCAAGCGTCTGTGACTTTCTCCTATTGGCAGCCCAGTCAGACTGCTTATCAGCCACACTATTTTCCTGCCTCATGTCCACCCACTGGGATCCCAGTGGGTGGACTTTTGAATAATATTATTCAGGAAACCTGCCCTGTAAAAAGTTCTTGCAATAACAGCACATTAAAAGCAGATTACGAGGCTTGTAGACTATTCAAGTCCATCATGTTGTAGAAACTCACGAACATATATACACAACCGAGCCAGATCTCTAGATTTATATCAGGATTTGTCTGTAACTGTCAATACACAGTTTCCCATCAAAAGTGAAGGGATGGTCCAGGATACACAGACAGGGGAAAGTTTTTACTAGTAGAAAAACACTGGCTGTCCTCACAGCTGCCGCAGATCATATTCTGGACAAGTTAAAACAAAGCAGTGAGAGATAGCTGAAAGCAGTGAAGCACATTCATTACAGGCTGCCAGCTCTTGTTGAAAACCAACAGAGGGAATCGCATGATCTCACTGAAGAGTTGCATCTAAAGGGAAAATTTCACTGGAAGGAAAAAGCTTAATTAATAATAATAATAATAACAATAATAAGCACTTCCAGGAACTATTTTTGGCACGTGCAGGTCTATAAAATGTTAAGTACCCAGCCACAGATACCTCAGAAGCCTCATGTGGAAACTGCAGGCAAGAAGTGTATAGAAGTTATGATGCTAACAGTGGTGAAAAGTACATTTACTCAGGTACTGTACTGTAACTAGAAATATGAGGTTTTTTACATGAGGTTTTTCAGGTCATGGGAGAGATGGCGGCAGGTGGGGGGCAGGCAGGGGTGAGACGTCGAAAAATGGCGAACATAAGCGAAATGGTGGAGTGGAGTGTATGTGGAGAGCTTTAAAGTGAAAATGAAAAGGTAAAAACCACCTGGGGTGCTGTATGAAAACAGAAATTTGCAAATGTGGACATAGCCTATTCTCTAATTGTTTATTTATTGTTATTTTTTTGTTGGCAAGGTTGTTGATTTGTAATTAGCTCTTGTTGTTGTTACTAATAAATACAATTAATAAAAGTTAATGATGATGATGATGATGATGATGATAATAATAATAATGCCTAGGGCGCCAATTATGCTAGGTCCAGCAGCTAGTAAATTGGGATTTTAGGTAAAACATGATGCATTGTCATGGAGTTACATGGAGTTAAGACAAATAATAGGACTAATAAAATGCTACTAAAGTATGAGTGCATCACTATTTTAAAAGATCCAATATAGGATCAAGTATTTTCCTGTGCTGAGTACCATATTTTATACTTTTAAGTACATTTTGCTGTCGTACTTTAACTTGTAATGGAGTATTTTTTACATTGTGGTATTTTTACTTAAGTAAATACTTCCTTCACTGTGTGCTGCAGTAAAAGTGGATAACCTAGTCAAAATATAACTGACTGTGTGGTCTCTGATTTGACAGCAAGCTATTTCTACAAAATAAAGCCATGTCGTGACAGTGCCAGTTTCTGTACATACCTCCGGCATCTTTCCACGTCGGGATCCTCTCTGTGGAACTGTAAACCTCCGTGTCTCAGTGCGTCCTCAGGGTTGGCAAATGCCTTTCAGGAAAGAAAAAAAACTTTGGATCAGTGAACATTTCTTGGTGAAATTAATTATGAAATGATGTTGCTTTCTCCGCTTTGATCCTTCTTTCTAATCCATAGTCACTCACCTTTTTGCGCAGCCTTACTTGTCCCGTTATTATCGCTATCACGTACATTTTGATCACCAGAAGCACTCCGTAGAAAACAAAACAGGAGAAAACCTCATTTCTTATCATGACTGCCATGGCTTGGCTTTCTTTAATGATCCAAAGTGAACTGCGCTGAAATGGAAGAGGAGCTCTCAGGTTGGTGCGTGCGTGCGTAAAGCTGCTAAAAATGAGAGTGAGACGGAGAGGGAGGCTGTTATGTACTGTTGGTGATGCCTCCACCCACTCACGGTGGCGGGTTAAACGGAATGTTTCATTCATAATTCTGTGAATTCCAGACTGAACATTCAAATTTCTTGGCACGCCAAATTTGGAGCCCTGAGGGTATGGCCTACTTAAAAAGAGTCACATAGGCAATGGTGGCAGTATTCAGATCTTATTAGCTAGACCAGACCTTGTATTTTTTTTTTTTTTTTGAGTGTTTAGAGATCTTTTACTTCAACTTATGTACCACTTATATGGTTATGTTAGCATTATTGCAACTCACTTGCAAAAAAAAAAAAAAAAAAGAAGAAGAAGTTGCATCTATTTGATTTTAATTAACTGCACCGCCCGCTACTACGCCTTGTGACATAAATCAAACACACCCATCTTTTTTTGCGTCACCAACAGGTGCGCGCGCTCCATGAGCACGTTCAGCTCTGTTTGGCTAACATGCTAAATGCTAACAAGCTAATGGTGGCTTTGACTTCTGTGTTTACAGAGGAACTTTTACCCTTAGTGAGGTGGTTTTGGACTTTCAGCAGTTTTTGACCGCTAATGTGGGACACAGAGGCCGAGTGGACTGGTTATACTGGGACAAGGAGGCCGAGTGGACTGGTTATACTGGGATTGTGAGGAGGCTGAGTGAACTGTTACTTTAGGCTATGCCTTGACCAAGAGAAGTTGAACTTGTCTGGAGCAGATTGAAGAGGACTTCATGGTACTCAAGACTCAGACTGACGTTCAAACAGGTGGGCACAACAACAAAGTCAGTCAGTATTGTAAGCAAGCAAATAACGACAAGTAAATAACAACAACAAAGGCCAGCTGTGGAGTTTATACTGATTATACAGTTATTGTTTTGTCTACTTTGGTGATGTTTTATCTGCTGTTAATCCTGTAAGAAGTGTCACGTTATTGAATTTGTGTGGCTTAACACTGCTTGTTGTGTCACCCACCATGGTAAGATCTTTTTATTTATTGTAGGTTAGTGTAATTGTCTGAGTTTTGTCTCTTGTATATTTATAATTAATAGTACTGGCTGCAAAGGACCTTCTACAGTTCCCTATTTTCCTATGTATTGTTGACTAGTGTCAACAGTTAACATTTATTTTGTAGCCTCAAGGTGTTATTTATTAGTAGTATTATATATTACTTATCTAAGTACTTCTTTACACAAATATTTTTACATTTACTCGAGTAAAATTTGTGACAGTGCTTTTGTTTGAGTATGATGTTATAGTTCTGTTGGGACCGTACGGATGTTCCCCAGGTCCTATGTTCCCCGGGTCCTATGTTCCCCCATAATATATGGACCGGGGAACATAGGACCCTTTTTCCAAAAAAGGATCCTATGTTCCCCCCTATGTTATGCACCCAGGGAACATAGGACCCTTTTTCCGGAAAAGGGTCCTATGTTCCCCGGGTCCTATGTTCCCCCATAATATAGGGACCGGGGAACATAGGACCCTTTTTCCGATAAAGGGTCCTATGTTCCCCGGGTGCAGAACATAGGACCCTTTTATCGGAAAAGGGTCCTATGTCCCCGCTTTTCTGAAAAAGGGTCCTATGTTCCCCGGGTCTGATGTTCCCCCCGAAACGCGAAAGAAAAACGTACTTACCTCATGTGATCGCGTGATTCAATGCCCGAAGGCGCAGACACACTCCCCAAGAGTCACAAATATTTAGAAAGGGCTCATTTTCTCCACTATAATTGCCGAATTCCACAACAAATAGCCTATGCGGGGCTTCCCTGATTTAATTCAGCATTTTCCCGCATAGTTTAATGTTGCATATAAGATATAGCCCATGTGACGCGCATATCCAAATACTATAATGGAGGTTATTCTAGGTTGTAATTGGCTGTTGGCAGTTTTATGTGAATGAATGGAGAACCTTGACGCCCTTTCTAAATATATGTGACTCTTGGAGAGCGTTGTCTACGCCTTTGGGCATTGAATCATGCGATCGCATGAGGTAAGTGTGTTTTTCTTTCATGTTTCAGGGGGGAACATCGGACCCGGGGAACATAGGACCCTTTTTTGGAAAAGTGGGGAACATTGGACCCGTTTTCGGAAAAGGGTCCTATGTGCCCTGCCTTGCAGAACATAGGGGGGAACATAGGACCTGGGGAATATAGGACCCGGGAACATAGGGATGACCCCGTTCTGTTTACTTAAAAGTAATTAGTAACTACAGCTGTCAGATGACTGTAGTGAAGTAAAACAGCACAATACTTCCCTCTAATGCAGTATGAAATGTAAATACGAAAGTGTACAGTTACCTCAACTGTACCTAAGTACAACGCTGGTGTACATTCTGCCACAGCACATGGGGACCCTGTAAGAGAGAGGAAAAGTACAGCTGAGGATCAATTTGAAACTTAGATCACATTTGGGGTCTGTGTAATACAGTGGGTAAAAAGATAATTATGATCTGACTCAGAGTCAGACTGCTTGACTTGTGAGCCAGCATGTCTTTTGCGCATTGTGGCGGTCATGCTGAGAAAATTACTTCATACACTACTGTTGGCAAAATATGGGATGAGTGGTTGGTTGGAAAACAATGAAACTTTCCACTGCAGTTTAGATTGTTGTGGTTCCCTGATCCGGTAATTAGATTGCCCAACATCATAATCTGTCATCATTTTACGTAGTACAGGATAATGATGGTTTTATGGATGACAGCCGTGGTGGAAAGTACTTTTACTCAAGTACTGTACTAAAGTTCAATTTTGACATACTTGACATTTACTTGAGTATTTTCATTTTGTGCTGCTTTATGCTTCTACTCCACTTCATTTCAGACAAACATGGACTTTCTTACCAATAATATAATATATATAATTTAGAATTATATTTCACAGGAACTGATCATCAGAGTGCTTTTACTTTTGATTCTTTAAGTATATTTTGCTGAAAAATACCGTTTCTTAAGTCCAGAGTACTCGCATCAAAAGTAAAAATTCTAAGATATATATATGTATGTATGTATGTATGTATATATATATATATATATATATATATATATATATATATATATGTATATGTACAGTATACACACTATTACAAGTCCTGCGGTGGACTCTAAGTAAGTACATTTACTCAAGTTCTGTACTGAAGTTCAAGTAAAGTACTCATATTTTACCATTCTTTGGTAGTTTATACTTCTACTCCATTATAATTCGAAAGGAAATACTAACTTTTTAACTCCACAACATTTATTTGACACTTAAAGTTACAACTTACTTTTACATAAAAAAAATCTGATATGCTCATATGATATGATTAAGTACCATACTATTAATCTACCCAGTAGTAGTAAGAAGTATCTAAAAGTGGACAAACCTACAACATTAAAATGCTCTTACATGTATCCGTTCTTGATGAAAACAGAAAGGCAACAAAGCTCATCCGGAAAACCACTTTATCAACAAAAAAAAAAAGCTTAATCAAATAAAGAGGAAACTATGAAAACAAACATCACTCACATCATATTTCTCTTCAACTCCAATCACATTTATTGCAAATACACCACATTTCCTTTGTATGTCATCATGTTTGTTTAAATGTTGATAGTATGACAGCTTTAGGTTGTATGTCAGCCATCGGTGCCCTGTGTCTGCCAGTCCAAGGTGAGAGAGCTGCCTGAGCTGCTGTCATCACAACAGTCCTCAGCGTCAGAGAAGGAGGACATGTAGTGGAGGCCCGTCACTCTGTGGTAGCCTCCCTGGAGCATCTGTGGGTAGGCGGTGAGCTCCATGGCCCTGCGGCCCGTCCTGCTCGCCCTCACAGTCCACATGTCAACCAGCTGGGAACACATGGCACAGCCCATGATGTGTGTGTGTGTGCAAACAGATCAGGAGATACAGGTGTGAAGGCGTCAGTATACACACTCATCCACACTAATTCACCAGCTTCACTAATATGTTTTGCATTTTTACACAATTTATAACATATTTACATGTACTGAGAACTTAAATTTTTACCCACATCTAACAGTCCAGTGGATTTTCAAGGTATTGTACAATATACTAAATAATATGCATGCAAAATTACTGCAATAATTATAAATTATATACGCATATATTTTCCATAAATGCCAGCTAAATAGAAAAACAAGACGAGATGTTTGATCATTATAATTTGCAAACATTCAGGTATGTGGCAATGAATTGGCATGTGTAGCGAAATACATGCAGGCTGTTTCCCTGGAATGTGTGTATCTGTGTTCTCTCCTGTAAAAAGGCTTGCAATGGAAAAAAAAAACAACAAGCAGGGAAAGGGAGGCACGGCACAAAGTACCGCAAAACAATTAGTGGAGCTACTGATCCAGTTCCCTCCTGTTTTCAGCACCCAAAAAAAACACAAGTCTCACATCCAGCCCTGCCTGCAGGGCCCGACAAGGGTTACCATGAGTTAAAGGGTCACAGAGTCATTATTCTCAAGGTGTTCTTCGTCTCTAAGAGCTGCCAGACACGGCATGTAAATATTTACAGCGGTTGCCTTTGCAGAAAAAAACACAGAGAGAGGGTTCCCAGAGAGAGGAGCTGAATCACTGCGCTACAGTCTGTCCAGCGAGGCTTCTCTTAGGATTTCTTTGTGGTGACTTGCTCCTCTGACGGTGCTGCAGCACTTTGATTTTTACTATAGTTGGGCACAGGATCACCACAGAGCCTGCTTATACTGGAGCTCTGATAAATGAAATGCTCCCTGTGTCATGTTTGTTATCCTTACTTCAGCTTGACGAAGCATGGCTGTCACATAAGATCTCATGTATCCCTGTGGAAAGAAATGGAGGGAGGATAGTTAGTAGCAGATTAAAGGTGAACACCATCTAAATTAAGAATTCCAATATGTTAGGCCTGTGGCAGAGGAATGTTCAATCAATATTTGGAAACATAAGATACTCTCTCTCAAAGCCTGAAACCAGAGAAGTCTCAAACTGTTGATGTCATAGGGTATAAAGTATGGAGCTGCTCCAGTGAATGGAAGCCTGATTTTGTGAATCCACAGAATGTATGGAGCAGCTCCAGACTTTATACTGTACCCTATGACATCACAAAATGAGTTTTAGCACTCTAGTTTTAGATTTGGGAGAGAGTTATTCATGTTTACGAATATATTTGGACTGTCTTTGACCATAAAAACAACATGTGTAGTTCCTTTTTAATATATGACACTCCAGTGTCAATTTTCAAGACAAGTTAAAGGGCCCCAAGTTCATTATGAGACAAATGTAGACAGCGTGCACATAAGGCATAAAAACAACTAAAAACATGCTAATGAGAGCCAGGCTGAAAAATTGGGTTATTAGTTTAAGGGCTGCTCTCAGGTCCTTGAGGCAGAATGTTTCAACTGCTTAAAGCACGACAACTAAAAGCTGCCTCACACAAAAAAAATGTGTTCTGTAATTTGAAACTGAAAGCTTTACGTAAAGATCATTCATTGCAAAACATGTCGAACAGGCTGGTGCAAGACCATGAGGAAGAGCTTCAAAGACAAGAAATTTTTTTTTTAAATTAGTACAAAAACTGATAGATGGAAGAGGAAGGGCTGGGGGCCACAGAGCACAGAATTTAGTGCTACACCCCTGCTAGTCAGCATTGATTTAAGACTCTTGTAGCAAACATCTGGAGTGCTGTGAGCACAGTTGAAGAGGGGTAACCAGTGCATACTCTTAGATAAAATGGGGTAACAACTCAAGTGTTCATAATCTGGAGTATTAAAAATGTATATACAACCTTAGCCGAATCCAGTTTGTTCTGACAGCTGTAGCAACAGACACAGATCATTTCCACAAGAGTTATTTTTGCAAATAATGTTACACCGATGCTTCCGTGAGATGAACAACTGTTTATACTTTGTACTTCATACAGTTAGTCAGCAGATTCAGAGCCGTCACAGAGCTACAGGAGGATCTATGCAGCTCATTTTTTCCCTGACACAGATATTTCCATGCATAATTGGTAATTATTCCACTTCATTAATGCAGATCCCAACCTGCCCTCCTAAATCTATAGTCTGACCTTCAGCATGCAAAGCTGGCTGGTGCACAGAGAGTGAATTAGCAACAGTATGAAAAAAATGGCATTAATGATGAGGATGGAAAGGACAAGTGGTCTGCTGCTACTCGCCACACCCATCCCATCCCAGTGAATGGACACAGAAGGGGCAACCCTCTGGAAGCCAGCCTCCCCTGCTGTCCTGGATTCTCGCTGTATTGTGATCTGCTGATTTAATATCCAATGGCCTGTACAACTACTGCTATGGGATGTTTAATTATTCATCGGTAAATCCGGTGTGTCATGAAATACATCCCAGTAAGTATCCCAGCATTGATGACATGCACGCAGTGCAGGAAACATGCCAGTATTTTAGGCAATGTGATGTGGACCGATGCTGCAGCTGCATTCATGTCCTCTAAGCCAGTTTTTGTGTTGTTTTTTTGTCTCTTACCTGAACAGCCTGTCAGCTCTCCCGTCCTCAAGAAGGCTCAGTGTGTGCATCATATCCTCGCATCAGCCCGGTGTGTTTTGCTCTTGGTCTGCCTCTGTCTGGGCTGGATACAGCTCAGCATACGTATGGGACTTGAGATGACATCACAGCTGCTCACTTGAGAGTTGCCCCCTCTTTCTCAAATCGAAACAGGTAAGCCCTCTCACTCTGTGTCTCACATGTAACCATATTTTCTCTCTGAGTTACATAAACAATAGAACAAAACAACCAGTTTATTTGCCTCATCCTTAAAAAATACCTATTTATCAAAGCTTTTCTCTAGATGAGTAGTGATGAAGCCAAAATGGACATAATCCCGGACAGTGTGTCCTAGGAAGAGATGACTCATTTTAATATGCGTGTGTTAATTTATCTGGACATATTTATTTATGTATCTAATCTAAAGAGGTGGCATTACACTCATCAACAGGAATCACAAGAGACAGATTTGTAAAGACTGGTCACATCTTTACAGCTGAGGACAAGATGTCCTGTCTTTTCTTACAATGCAGTCAGAAGTGTCTTTGAGAAAGGCCCTCCTTGTAAAGGTATATTCTCATGTCGTTTTAAGGAGTAGTTTGACATTTAGAGAGCTTAACTTATTCACCCTTTTAAAGAGAGTTAGATAAAAAGATTGATACCACTCTCATGTCTGCATGCTTAATATGGAGCTGGAGTCAGCAGCCTGCTAGCTTAGCTTAGCATAAAGACTGGAAACAAGGGGAAACAGCTAGCCTAGCTCTGTCAGAGTAAGTAAGGTCTGTCAGTTTTTGTACAGGTTTAAAGGTCCAGTGTTTAGGATTTAGAGGTATATATTGGCAAAAATGAAACAGAATAAACACTGGCTCTAGATGGGACCTTTTGCGCTTTTTTCGTCAGCCACCATAGTTGGCAGCCCCGGGAGCGTACCTATGTTCCCCGGGTTCTATGTTCCCCGGGTCCTATATTCCCCACTTTGTATGGGACCCCAAAAGGGTCCTATGTTCCCCGCTTTATATGGGACCAGGGAACATAGAACCCTTTTTAATAATAAGGGTTCTATGTTCCCCGCTTTTCCCCAAAAGGACCCGGGGAACATAGGCCCTTTTTTTTAAAAAAGGGCCCTAACCCCCTAACCCCCTTGACCCTAACCCTAACCCCTTTTTCTCAAAAGGGTCCTATGTTCCCCGGTCCCATACAAAGCGGGGAACATATTTCCTTTTGGGGAAAGCGGGGAACATAGGACCCTTTTTTTTTTAAAGGGTACAGGAACATAGAACCCGGGGAACATAGAACCCGGGGAATATAGGGATGACCCCGGCAGCCCCTTCGCGAAGTGCAATGTCAGAAAACACTTTTTTTTTAACCTAAAACTGCTTTATTCTGTGTTTTTAAAGGTTTAAATCACCAGGTCCATTTCTTTTGGAGAGGGAAGAAACCTCTGCAGATAATTTAGCTCCAAGTAAAAACCTCCTTAATGTCTGGATCTTATCAGAGATAATAGGTGAGCACACATTAGCATGTGCTGGGCACGGGCCAAACAGCGCAGGAAAAACACTGATTTATAATGTGAAACCTTTTTCATTCTGTGCTTTTACAGGTTTAAATCACTGGTTGTGTTTTGTTTTCGAAGAGGAGGAGACCTCTGGATAATTTGGCTCTTGATAAAAACATCTGGATTAGAAAAAAGGTGAGCTCACATTCATTTATCAAAAAAAAGGTGAGCACACATTAGCAGGTTCTGGGCTAGCGGCCAGTCTGCAACAAGCCAAATTGTGTGCAGAGAAATATTGATTTGTAACATTAATCTGCTCTATTCACTGTTTTTACTGCGTTTAAATCACCTGGGTTTTTTTTGTTTTGTTTTGGGGGTTTTTAGATGAAACTCTGCAAATAGTTCGGCTCCTGCCAAAATCCTCTTGAACGATGAACACAGAAGGGATTCTAATTGTGAGAAATTTCAGCTGGTTGTAATCTGCAGTCCTCACTGCTAGATGCCACTAAATCCCCCTAAATCTTACACACTGGACTGGATTAGTGAACTTCAGAGATGCCGGTAGGCAAATTGTTATACCTTTGAACACAATCGTGCTAGCTGTTTCCCTATGTTTCCGGTCTTTATGCTATGCTGAGCTAAGCTAACTGTCTCCTGGCTATAGCTTCATATTTAACCCACAAATATGACAGTAGTTTCAGTCATCTCATCTAAATCTCAACAAGAAAGTAATTAAGCAACTTTACCATAAGGTAAAAACTATTCTTTGAAACTCCATGGCTCTGGGTTGTAAATGCAGGCTTTCTGGTATAACAGTGAAGTCTCTAAGCTGAGATAACCCTGATGACATCACCAGGGTATTTCTTCTCAGGCTTGACAAAGCGCCTTCAACAAACAGATCCGTTTTCTCACTTAAAAAAACAACTCGATGTGGTTTAAAATATTTATCCAGAAGCAATAGTTCCAGTTTTCTTCCATTTTCAGTGCTGGCTGTTTTTTATATATAAATATAACAGCAAAGAAACCACAAATCAAATCAAAGACCAGGCAGTTTTAATCATTTAACCAGACATGAATAATTACATCAGTTATACAGACATTAAGACATCCCATTGAATTGAGGTCAACCACTTAAGTCCCATGTTATCAGGCATCACCATTATCATGACCACAACAGCCACACTGTAAAATGAGGGGAAAACATAAGTCAGTGAAATCCTGTTGTGCCGTCTCCAGGGTGTCATGATATTACTGATGAACTCCGTCCAACCACAGGAATGCTTGTATTTACCAGTGAAATGGAAATCTCACACGCATGGCTACGTGCTGTAACAGAGGCAAACAAACTCACAGGTGGGGATAATTGAGTAATTACCATGTGGCACTTCTTAACACTGCAATATAATAAGCTGCAGTGCCTCAGTCTTTTACTGTCAGCTGCTCAAACTGCTCTGTTTGATAGCTGCCCAGTGTCTCTCCGATGATAAGATTGCACAAAGATTTGCGGGTTTTTTTTGTTTGTTTGGTTTTTTTTTTAAATTGCACATACTCCCCCAATAAATATCTCAACATAGCACACACACATTCCCCTAGTTTTGATATCACCTCTTGCACATACAGACTGAACATGTGTAAAAAGAAAAGTACTACAAAACTGTTTTGACAAATGGGCAGATCAGTGTCCTCTGCTATTAAAAATGGTAAATTGCTCTTTGGGCACATGAACAAACTAAACAGAGACATGGATTGCTTTAGGCCATGGTCTGGAATAAAGTTCATAGACAGAGGTGATGTTTGACGTGTCATGGCAGGAATAATTCAACTGAAATTAAAAACATTAATGATTGCTGATTTCTGTTAAGTATTTTTTTCAGGCCCCATTCAGGCAGGTATGATGACACTGAGCCGTAACCACTGATATAGGTTCTGTTACCACCATGTATTCAATGTCCTCATCTGAGAGCGCTGGGAAACTGTAAGATGGTTTGTTTACTTGCTGGGTTAATGTTATAGGCTACATAAAATAATGGATGTAGCCAACATGATGTCACCCATTGGTTTGTGGACTCCTGCTTTAAAGCCTTGAGTTTGGCATTTCGGCAGTCACCGTCTCGGTTTTTTGGAGCCAGAGGGCAACCATATTTGGACGGGAGGGTGTAGCTGTCGAGTAGGCTAAGTCTTATGGACAGCCTGTCACTCAAAGCAGCCCCGCCCTTCATTATGCATAACTTGAAGCCTTAATAAATGTAACAGGGTGAGTTGTATAAAAATCCATCCCCATTTTCACCTCTGTAGCCAGCCTCAAGTGGTCATTCAAGGAACTGCAGCTTTTGTTAATGTTAGCCATGACAGTGACAATAGCTAGGCTGTATCACGACTGTTAGCTTCAAATGTAAGATGGCTATAATTGATGTCTTTTTGATAACAGTGCATCAAATGACAACTTGAAAGTGGTTGCGATGATTATCAGCTTTCCAGAGGTTATTAGTGAGTTTCAGCTTATTGGTTTGCTGCCCTGCCCACAACTTCACTAAAAACCCACTGCAAATGGGCACAATTAGCAACTAGCTGTTAAACATAGTGGGGCATTTAGCAGCTAAAGAGCCAGATATTTCCCTTGGGAGTTGGTAGGGACCAAAAAACAGAGCACGGGGCTTATATTTATCGCCAAAGTCTGTAAATACTGACACCACCAACCCAAAGTATTGGTATTTGATGACCTGGGAATGAGACTCAACAATAAACTTTCTTTCACCTGAATTGCAAACTGAGCCTTTAAACAGAATACTGGGTGATTGTTAATGGTATAAGGTACACCTGCTTTTCCTGCTACGGCAAGTCAAAATATCTGTGGTGAGTCTTTAAAGTCATCTAGGGTATTCTGAGTAACCATCTTCGTGTCTTGTTGGACAGATACCTCAGGAAATGTTAAAGCTGCTCATCTGATAGTTAAAGTTCTAAATATCTGTTGAGCTTTTTGAAATTGTTGGATCTTTGTTAGATTGTATCACAAGTCTGTCTTGTTTTTCCTGAATTCTCTAAGTTTTTCTAGTTTTAGCTAACTAAGAAAACTAACTTTGAATCTAAGTGATGCATCATTTTGAGGCCAAGCTTTGTTTTATGTATGTTAACAACTTATTTTACATCTTTAAAGGAATAGTCTGAAATTAAGTTCAATGAGAAAATCATCATCAGTCTTCTCATCTGACTCTCGGCCAGAAAGCCCGAAATGACAAACTATACCTTGAAAAACCCCCTTCACCGAATATCAAGTTTTTAACCTTGTTAATCTGTCCATATGGTATTTTTTTATGTGCTACAAGACATATATCATGAGCGAAATAAGCAGTCAGTGCCATGGGTGAGCATTTTTTACCTTGGAACTGCAGTGTACCAATGACAGTTTGTTTCATCACAAACCTTAGAGACCAATCCCATAATGTACAGCGAAAGGCGGGAGTTCAACTCGTCAGGGCAGTTGGGAAAAAGTTTACAACATTAGCAACACATTATTAGCCGATAACATGGTCAAGCTAAAGGCTCACGTTATCTAATACAGTTTACAAGCAGAGGTTTGTTTGTTTGATGAACAGAATCGAAGGTGGACGGATGCGCTGCTGCAGGTGAGCATCTGGGGAGCGGGCTAATTTGCATATTTATCAATCCACGCATACTAAGTCAGGTAAAGATGTATAGTTATATGATCGCCATTTCAAGGTATAAAAGGATTTTAAATATGAGATTTTGATGAACAGAGATGAGTTTTTAGGGGTTAAATCAGTGCCGGGAGAGAAACTTTAACATTTTCTAATCAATGGGCACTCTGAATACCCTTCTTAGTTCATGCACATTTATACGTCACTCCCCCTCTCCACACTGTATCTTGTGTCATGTATTTGAATTTAATTTTTTGAGATCACGGTCACCTCTTTTGATTGATCTTA
Organism: Epinephelus moara; assembly: GCF_006386435.1. Lineage (NCBI taxonomy): Eukaryota > Metazoa > Chordata > Actinopteri > Perciformes > Serranidae > Epinephelus > Epinephelus moara. Next base: position 27,597,131 of record NC_065514.1, read on the forward strand.
CAGTGAAATACAGCTGGGAGATTTAATAGTACACCGCTAACGAGACCTTTCCAAAGCCAAGGTAGATAGAAAGTTTACGGTCACCCTTTAACACCCACACAGCTGTTTTTTACACATCCTGGCTGATTACACCTCTGCTCAGGTTACAGGTGAGCAGAGCAATGCAGGGAATTTCGAGGTCAACAAACGCCATGAACTTAACTTCAAATGCTTAATGTCTGTATATGCTCACACAGTCATATTCAGGCAAAAATATGTAAAAACACCTGTGCACGTGCATTGTGGGTGTGAAGGGGCTTGAAGGCACTGTATTTCAAGGTAGGATGACTGTGCTGCATCATAAATTATAACACTACTATATTCTTTACATTTCAGCTCATAATTAGCTTTTATCTTTACCAGATCTCATAGTTTGAGTGCTGCTACAAAAAAGGTGTCAAAAAAAGGAACAGCAAAAGGTTTGAAGTACTGTATCTCTATGTGAATACTGCGCCGCAGCTAAAGGTCAAATCAGTATTCATTCTTCTTTTCAGTCATTTGGCATTAAAAGTTACAGTCAAACAGGCTTCAAGATGCTGGGCTGCCACTCATTTGTATTTACTGATACGTCTTGTGGCCGTTTAGACTGGTAAATAGCAGTATTTATCCGAGTGGATCTCCAATTTATGGATGTTTTTCTGCAAAAGTAATAATTATAATTACTACTTTAAAGATTGATGATAATGGAAAAGATTTTAAAACAACTTACTGGTGAATTGGTGCTTTATATAACATGACATGTAACAGGATTTTACCATAAAACTGTAAATGTAAATCGACTGTAACTTCAGAATTTTTTTATTTAATACTATCTTGCCATTTTTAATATAGTTTCAATAATTGTGCTATTAAAAATTATTATTCAACTTAAAGGCACTGTATGCAACATTCAGAGTATTAATATAGCAGCAAACTGCTATTTGCTATGTAAAGATATAGTGGAGTAATGGCGTCCTGAGCAGAGAATGCAGTCACGCTTCCTCTGTGTGTGTTGTTATCTGAGGTTCTCTGTTGTTGTTGTTGTGGTAGCTGTGCTGGCAGCCTGTGCATTTCAGTGCATGTGAGACCCTGTGAATGTAACCCACTGACTAGCTTATCGTCCCCACTGCAATGTGCTCATGCAACAGTTACCGCTGATAATGCGTTCTCATTTCATTGTTAGCACCTTTAGCTTCTAGCCGCCTGCTCAACCACCTCCATGTTGAAAGCCGTGTGCAGACAAGCCCGGCTCAGACTCTCAATCATAGATACGCTCTGAATGTCGCATACAGGTTCTTTAACAGAAAAAAATAATAATTTAATTTTTCTAGTCTGGGCCTTCAAAATTAGTATTTATTATTAACATTAATAAATAACAGAAAAGCTGTTACACTCAACAGTCTTGTTATGCAATGCTAGGCGTCATCTGCTTTAAATGTGGTGGCAAACTGTGTCTTTGCAGATCTGTAGCCTACGTTAAAAAAGGCAGGTATGTGATTTATCTACAATAACATAAAGGAGGAAGTGATTTATCTTGCTGAGCTTTAACTGACTCACTGACCCATTTTTTACAGATGTAAGATGTTCTTACAGACCCTGGCACCTTAATCTTGCATTGACTTATGCTGTAACGAAAACAAATCTACACAATATGCAATGTTACTTTGAATATTTCAAATTAAAACTTAGTAACAGCCATCAAAAATGAGCAACTGTGCATATTGGCTGCTCTTTAGGAGTTGTTTTAATTATCTCAAATATTGTTAAATTGCAGAAAACACCCTTGTTTACCAGTCTGATCTCTGATCAGAAGATATTAAAAAGACGAGAAAACCTCAAGATCTAAATCATTTTTTCTCGAAACAAAGCGTTGAGGTTAGGGGAACATTTTGATCAGTGGCTTCCTGTATGAGTTGAGCAGATTATAATTTGAGTAAACAAGCTACTGTGTCTCAATCAGTGAAGATCTGTGTCTTTGCATACAAATTTAAAATGCCTCTTCAACAGAAATGAAATTTGCAGATGCACAAATATTTTTACAAGTAAATAACGCATAGTTTGATATCCCTAACCTTAGGGGGGTACAGCTTCATTTTTCTGATGGCGAAACGTGCACAATTAAGACATTATGACTAAATAAAAAAATCAAATAGTTATCATAAATTACTTTACTGCTGTCTTGGATTTGTGCATGTTGTGCTCATTATTTGTGATGTCAGATTTCTACTTCTCTGCTAAATTATTACATGGTGAAAATACTGCCCTCTCTTTGTTAAAACAGGTACTGCATTATTAGTCACTTGATGTATTCATCTCTCCTCAAGAACTAACTGTGTGACAACTGTTAACGAGGAATTACAAGCTTACTTTGTATGCTGTCATTAGAGAAGACAGTTGATATTTTGTTGCACAACATTCTCTTTCTTTGGAAAATGTACAGCTATTGCACCAGATATATACTCTTCTACTTACATAACTCCTGCACTCCTGCCATATTTAACTTAAGTTAGTTTGACTTTTCAGAACTTTGCCATGTCTTTATATCTTTATGCCCGTGTGCCTATTTGTAGACAGGAGCGACTCAATATTTCCATCCTTTTAAAGACAGAAAAGATTTTATTTTGCATTTGAGCGAACAAATTCGACACCTCGTCCTGTCAGTGAAATGGCCTTACAAGTCCAAATAAAGGAGGAGCAGTAACATGCATTTTGAAGCTTTGCAAACCCACCCTGAAAATGGTCGTTGAGGAACACATGCATGTTCTGTGGTGTGACACAAACCTGCTGTGGTGTTTTCTTTAAAGTTTGTTAATCTGATCATTTCACTGGCTTTAACAAACCAAAGACTTCATTCCTGAGGGCTCAGTTATCCTGTGTGTTTAAGGTTGGAGGTGCAAGAGTATGATTTATGTAATATCTCTCACTTTGATGTCTGAACTTGTTGCTATGTAACTAGTAAACAGGCAAACAGAAAGCTCGTTAACGTGTCTTGGTTGTTGCTTTCAACAAAGAAGAAAAGTGCAGTCCTCAAAGCAAACATCACACCGTAGATCTGTCCTCCTCAGCAGGCTGGTTCCCGACACCAGCAGCTGTCTGCCACTAAAGCAGTATCTGACACCTAGTCACTACAGCAGCCACTGAAACACCATAGCTACCAAAAACAGCTCCAGAGATGTGACACAACGTCTTTTTTTTTTTTTTTTGTTTACACCTTAACATTGAGGATCAGAGTTATCCAATAAATAAACTATGTGATATTTAAGTACCGTTTCACCCTCTCGCGTCACGGCTTCAGAATAATACGTTGCTACATTTACAAAGTGCTCACAACGAGGCCTCTTCACCAAGGTGCAAATTCCTCAGCTTCCTGCGAGGGCAGGAGTGGAAAGGGGGGAATCAGAAGACCTGGGGAACATAAAAAACAAGTTGAGAACAAACGGACTCATAATGGGCCCTCAGCTCAAACAGTCCAGATTGGATTTACAGCTGTTTATTTGCTCGATGTGCTGCCTCCATTATTCTTGGCCACGTGTGCGGCTATCTTACTCTCTGCTGGCCAGAAGGAATTTATGAGCTCATGTGGTTGATGTAAGCAAAGTGGGTGGAAAACGCGCTTGTTCCAAGACCAGCTCCACAATCACCGCTACCAGTAAAATGTCACACATTATCCAAGAGTATATTTAAACACGTGAATGTATGCAAGTCTGTGTATATGAAGGGGAGTGTGAGGTCTTATGAGGATTTACAGTTATCTTACAGTGTTTCCCAATAAGTAAACATTCAAACCTCTTTTTATCTCAAAGTGCTCTGGTTTCTGCCTCGATCTTCCTCTCTCCATGAAGGCTGTCGGGGTCAGCCGGGGCCACAGTCTGTCTCACTGCGATCTCAGGGCCTCCGCTATAAATACCCAACAAGTACTGCCACGTCTCCTCTGAGATCTGACCATAGTCTGCGCCTGAGGGGGAGAAACACACATAAAAGGCGGTTTATTGACATGTCTGTTTTTCTCATTACCACCTTTACAACCAGTGCTGAGGTTTACCTTGCTTCAGCTGTATGTGTCCTCCTTTCATAACACCAATTTTACTGTTGTCGATGGGACCAGGTGGCTCTGAGGAAACAAATCATGAAAACATTTTTGTAAAGACAAAGAACTATAATGCACTACTGTGTTTGTCTAATTGCAGGGTTGTACCGTTGTCTTTGCCCTTCACAAAGCTCTCCCACTCTCGGAACCACTGCATGCTGATGCACAGGATCACCGTCGGAGCCTCTTCAGCCTGAAACTCTTTATTCAGCTACAGACGAGAGAAAACTGCTCGTTCAACATCCAACACAGAGACATATTCCTGCACAGGTAAACCCTCACAGAATGCACGCTTTTACCTTTATGAAGGTGTCTATTTCCATTTTTCTGCGCTTAGCCAGAGCCTCAATCTCCACCTGGCAGATGGCACACATATACAGGTGGTTCACCGCTGGGCCACCTCCAAAACTGGACACAGAAACACCAACATTTATGTAGTGACAGATTGCTGCAAATGAGTGTGAATGTGTGCATCCAATTGCAATTCACTCAGTTGAATTCAAATCAGGCCTTTGTTGCATTCACGCTGAACAATTAAGATGCATTTTTCTTTATTCTTGTTTTTTCTTCTGTGCAAAAACAGCTGCCTGTAGAAGGTGTTGATGAGAGCAGTGAGACTGAGCTGAACACACTCTGTAGGGCTGAGGGGAGCTGCACAGTTGGTGATAATGACTTGTTTAACATTACACGTAGCCATTTGACCCATATAATATAGAGGCATTGATAAGCGCAGCTATAACTGAGCAGAACAACATGAAAACGGTAGTGTGTTGCATATTTACCTGTTGTAAAGGTACTCCCACACATTCTGAGGAACAATCACAACCAGGTCATCTATGTAGTGGTATTTATTAGGAGGGATCCCTGTGCAAAGATAAAACATGTAAAAGTTAAAGGAGATATCTATTCCCTTTTTCTGGCCTGTGCTGTGACTGTGGTAGATTTTTTTCTCCACCTACACAAAATTCCCCACCCTTATCCCTGCTGACCTCTTGAACAATGATGGCCTGCAACTCACAAAAGTAATAAAGCCATGTTTTTCCTATTAAGACGTATCTACAAGCCAAGTGTCATAAAACTAAAAGGAACATCCAGTTTAACAAGAACAAGAGTTATTTGTTTTAAGAGCTGAAACGTCTCGAGGGGCCAGAAACCTCCCCACAGCACCACCCTGCATTTTTTAACAGCTGAATAATATGGCCAGAGAGATCTGTGTGGAGATGGTGGGAACAGGTTTTTGGAAATTCAGGGAGTCAAATGCACTGACTTGCTAGTCAGTCTTCAATCACATAATGCAACTCAACAGCATCTTTTCTTTAAAATCTCAGTAAGGCCGATTTGGTTCCCCTTTAGAGAAGCATGTATATGTTTTCTCAGTGTGACAAGATGTTCATCAGGTTAAGATTTAAGTGCACACCTCCATGCTGACAAAGAAATGTGTGGTTGCTGATGGGGCCTGGTTCGGCAAAGGTGTTGAACTTGTTCAGCCATTCTCTGGAGATGTAAAACTGCAGCAGGCTGGGCTCCTTCAAGTTGGCGAGGGCCACCACCTTCTGCCTCTCTCTCACAGACTCCTCACTACTTTTTCTGCACAAGTACGGGGGGGGGGGGACCGTCATTAGCAACATTTTGAATTAACAGACTCAGCATAAATGCTTCACGTTATGAGGTCTTTAAATGCTTACCTATAGAACAACACATAGGCCTCTGCGTTCTGCACCACCGTCTCATGGACCTCTGTGACATACTGATCATCAAACTCATACCACTGGCCATTGATCACATTCTGACAGTAAGCTATGTAGTGTCCACCTGCAGCACAGAAGAGAAGGGAAGAAAAAAGAAGAAGAAGAAAAGAAATAAGAAACAAAGATGATTACCCTGCATAGATAAGGGGGAGAAGATAAAGTAGGCATGGTTATTTCTAATATCGTTTGTGCCACTTATCTGAGGGGAATTAAATTATCTCATACTTCCTGCAGTGCCATGGTGACAGATGACTGACAGCAGGTCGTAAGTGGTGACCTGGGATGGACTCTCTTTAGCCAGGAAAGGTCGCATGTCGAGGCCCTCCAACGGGAAGGACACGTGGCTGCTAATCTTGAACGAATACATGACCTCGTGCCGGAAGCGTTTCAGGTGAATGCACAGAATCTACACAAACACACAGCACTTTATGAAGCAAACCACGAGCATGACTAAGCTTGTTATCTGCAGCAAGAAGGATATCAGATAAAATTTAAAAAACAAAACAAAAACATGTACCTCTGGAAGTCTAAGTACTTTGCAATATTTGACACCATTTCTCAACCTGTAGAAAACAAAACACTGTGAAAAAAATGAAAAATACCCTTGTTTAAATTGATGTTCTGATGCATTAAAGGGACAGGGACAGTACATATCATTCCTCTTACCAGTAGTGCTATTTACCAGTCTAGACTGTTTTGGTGTGAGTTGCTGAGTGTTAGAGATATTGGTCGTAGAGATGTCTGCCTTCTCTCAAATATATTGGAACTAGATGGTACTTGGCTTGTGGTGCTCAGAGCACCAAAAATGTACATTTGGAAAACTCAACAGTTAATACCTCTTTCTTTCTGTTTTTGATACCTCCAGAAAAGACCACTTACTCAACATAATCCACAGACCCTGATGTGAGCAGTTTCATGTAGGAACTATTTTCTTTCTACCGAACTACACCTGCTTACCGTATCACAGCACAAAGGAAGCGTGTATCTACTGCTAGCTAACCTAGCACCACTGATTTAGCTAATGATACAGCTCAGTCACGGAGGATGCCATTAATATTTACATCTCATGCTGCTAGAGCACAAGCCTCTCGCACATGAGAAGGTGCAGGCATCCTAGTAACCGGATCATGATTTCTGGAGAGAGACATTGCTGTTGAGTTTTTCAAATGCATTTTTTTTATTGACACGTTGAGCACCACAAGCCGAATGCTGTCTAGTTCCATTATGTTTGAGAGAAGGCAGACATCTCTACAGCTGATATCTCCAACATTCAGACTCACACCAAAACAATCTAGATTGATAAACAGTGTTAAGGGTAAGAGATAAAATATGTATTTTTGATTTTGGGGTGAACTGTCCCTTTAAAGAGGAGAACATCTCCAGTTCTAATTAATGACTCTACCTGGATTTACTGAACATACTCACTTTTTACATCTCTCACAGCTGTACATGTTGTCCCCTGTGGGAAGAATGATTGTAAATGTTATTCCTGAGATACATTTTCTCGCCTACACTTGACCACTTAGAGTATTATAGCAGAATAGTACAGTGTAGTCCTCTTTACCTTTGAGCTCATCTGCTGCAAAGAAGGCAGCGAGGCAGTCCTCCAGGGTCACCATGGGCCCCCAGAACCAACTAGGGATACATGAGACTACGAACCTGTTCACAGGCATACAGTGATACAAAGAGACGCAATCATTACAGACACAAAAAGCCACAGTGCCTCTTTCAGTCTGTCTCCTTACAGTGATCATACTGACAGAAATAACCTTCATGTGGGTTGTGAACTTTTAATGATTAAATGACCCCAAAAGAAATGCTGCTGAAAAGCTCTTTGATGGCAAATTCGAAGGGCTGCTTTTAGCCTAAATACACCTGATTTCACAGTCTCCTGGCAGGAATTGTGTGCCCCTTTCTTCCAATTAAATTGTGCCCAGACACTCTGACAGAACAGGGTAATGAAGAAGAGATATGACTTGTCTTACATGGAAGCAGCAGGATGGGCATGATGGTCATTTTTTAGTTGGACCATGCAACTGACAATGCAGCCCACCTCCTGAAAACTTCATTTATTTTTTCTCAGAAATGTAACGTCACCAGCACTGTTACTATGACGCTGCTCTCAAAATCTGGGAACTGATGGAAGATGTGCCAATAGCAAGTCAAGGCCTGTCTCTGCAGTTCTGTCCCAGTATGTAAAATAATACACACAGCTAGCGTAGTCCAGCTATGTGAATAATGCTCTTGGCAAAGGAAGTGATTCAACTTTTATTTCAAACAAGCCGCATACAACCCTCTTCTGTGGGAAGCAGTTCACCCATCTCAGAAAATCTCAGGAAAACCACTGCTTTGCTGACACAGACAAGAACCACTCTTTCCACAAACCCTCTACATTCCTTAAAAATGCAACATCACCCCTGTTGGGTCATCTGGTAGATCAGCACTCAAATCTTTTCCTGGAGCCCTGGGTCAGGCATTTAAAAGCTCTCCTCAATCTTCCTAATCTCCTCCAACCCATCAGTCCTGCACTGACTGCCAGAAGTCCTCAAGGCCCTCTCACTCCATGAACCACATGCAAAGTTTCTATCAGCTGCATCAAGTTTGAAGTTGAGCTGTAAAATGTGCAGCTGTCACAGAAGAGATAAACAGATATATAATTGGTTATTTTCTGCAAGCTTTCCTCTCTCGCCTTAGAGGCCCAGTGTGTGCGATTTAGGGGGATATATTGACAGATATTGAATCATACAATAAGTATGTTTTCTTTGGTGTATATCACCTGAAAATAAGAATCAGTGTTTTCGATACCTTAGAATGAATCTACATAGGGAGCGGGTCCTCGTCCTCAGATTCCACCATGTTGCACCACCAAGTTTCCACAATAGTTAAGAATGGATGAGCCAGATACTTGCGACAGATAGGGCCAGGCGCGTTTTCGCATTGGCCCTCCATGACATGTTTTTTTAAGGTTAAACTTCTTTATTTTTTCTGCTTTAAATCACAAGGTCTGTTTGTTTTGGAGAGGAAAAGACCTCTGTGGATAATTTGGCTCCTGATAAAAACCTCCTGAACATCTGGATTTTAAAATACCAGAGAAAAAAGGTGAGCACTTATGGGCAGGGCCTGGGATAGCGACCTATCGCCACCATGCTGAACAGCGTTGGAGAAACACTCATTTGTAACATAAAACTGCATTGTTCAGTGTTTTTATTGGTTCAAATCAACTGCTCCGTTTGTTTATGAGAGGAGGAGACCACTGTTGATAATTCAGCTCATGTTAAAAACCTCCTGAACATTTAACACTGAAGGAGTTCTTACTGTAAGAAGGCTCAGTTGGTTGCAATTTGCGATCCTTACCATTAGATGCTACTAAATGCCCCCAAAACTTACACGCTGATTCTTTAATTGAAGCAACAGTGTTGGTTTTTGCTGTAAAACTTTTTTGATATTCTTCAAAGGCGATAGTAGGCAGCACGAGATCAATCACTTTTAAGACTCAAATGGCGTGCTGAACGTGTCATTTGACTTGTTATATAGAAATGTGCACAGACTCTGAAGAGGGAAGCTTGGGTTAACCATAAAAGTTGCTAACTACCTTGGTGGTACCTGTTATCTCTGACTGAGGCTTGGGGCTTTGTTGAGCCAGCTCACGTATGTGCAGCAAACAACAAGGACATAAACATTGCCTTGACAGATCTAGCACAGCCCACTGATACCTGCATGCCTTCACCTGTGTCATCTGTGGCCTTCAAAACCACATACAGTGCCGTTTACTGAAAAGAGACTTCACTGGAGCCAAATCCCCACCTAACACTCTCCTTGGAACCCTCCCCGTGGTTGATGGTGATTTTCAGAGATAATGTGGATTTTCACAAGAAGTTAAGTGAGCACGACTTTCTGAATAAACAACTCATGACTCCACTTGCCTTCTTTCTCTGAAAGGAACTCAGTAAGCCATATCGTGTTCAGCTTATCTGTTTACATCAAAATGCCAGGTTAAAAAAGAAACCTCACTGCAGAAGCATGCGTCATTAAATCATTCCAATAACCTCACAATATTAGTGTGCAATCAGATACTAGATAGATTGGATTTTGCTGAATTCATGCGTTCAAACACGCAAACTCCTCCCTCTGTTTTGATGGTTAAACATGGTCCACTGACCGGCGTATGGAGTCCATGATGTAGGAGATCCACCCCTGTGAGCTGTAAGTGTCGGGACACACGCCCGTCTTGACTGGAAGGTTCTGATGTATGGAAGAGTGGAGCTTTGCCAAGTCCTCTTTACCAGGAATAGGGAGAGACAAGTCTTGGAAGGTTTCCACTGTTGTAGAGACCTGTCACACATTCAGAGAACTGGTTTACACAGCATGTCTCCACCAGTAAGAGTAGAGCTTTAAACAATGTACTTATATAATAATATAATAAATGCTTATACAAAAAAATCAACTGTGATGGATAAGTTATTTCCGATTACAATTAACCTTTGACATCAGTGTTTCCAAAAAGCCGTATGTGATGAAATACAAACCAAATAATCTCAGCAAATGAAGGTTTAAAATGTGTCATCAATTAAAATTTTCATTCATGCATTATATTCATTCTAAAAATAAAAAATACTCAAAAGACACCATTACAAAGGACATACTTCTATCTCAACAAAAAATATTATTTATCAAGTAAATATACTGTGGTTTCTGACTAAATATGTAGCTCCCCCTGGTGTTTAAACACGTGAAGCACAACTCACCCTGTCACAGGTTAAACACTGGACCAGACTGAGGATGGAGCCGTCGAAGATGTCCGAGATCACACTGCGATAGTGAGACTGTTTCTTCTTCCTGGCACTGAGCAGCAGCTGAGCTGGAAGATTCATGACAGCAGGGAGGATATTCGATGACAAACTTAATATTGCTGATATTTTTTGACTGACAAAACTACCTTAATCAGTGCAACCTGCAATACTGTGTGTGGATGAGGGAAAAGCAAGCAAGGAAATGTCTGTGTATATTGTGGCAATCAGAAGACCACCACCGTCAGCTGCATTTATACCGAAAGTAGAATAAGATTTACCCATATGCTGCTGGTGATTCTGAAAATGAAGGAAGGATTGGTTAAAAAACAAACAAACATCAACACTGTGATTTACAGACCTGGCACCTTAAAGGGATAGGTTGGATTATATGAAGTGGGGTTATATGAGGTACTTATCCATAGTCAATGTATTACACACAGTAGATGGCGGTCGGCGCGCTCCCAGTTTGTATGTAGGAGGCGTACCGACACAGAGGCTAAGCAATGTACTGGTGTTGATGGAGGCAGCAGCAGAACGTATTTGAGCCACCTAAGAAAGTCCCATACAAATGTTAGCTCAAAGTGTATGCTATATTTAGAAAATTATTTCATCTCTTTACCTTGCTGTCAGACAGCTATTTCCAACAGGGAACTGAAGCTGTTATATCACTCTCTTCAAAGCCAGTAATTGAACATCACTGAATAGCAGGAGCTGCTGGTCTACCACTGCCTCCATCAGTTTGTGTATTGCATGACTTTGGTGTTTAACAGGGTTTGTGGATTCACCAAAGTCACAAAATTACACAAACTAAGTGATGGAGGCAGCGGTAGACCAGCAGCTCCAGTGTTCAGCAAGCTAAAAATACTGCTTTTGTCAATGGAGTCTGGTGGCTTTGGTGAAAGTATAATTGGCGACCTGAAGCTGTTAACGGCTTTCCGTCAGAAATATAATGACTATGAGTAAGTACCTCATACAGCGCCACTTAAAAAGATTCAAACCATCCCTTTAATGCAGCAGTGCTTTGCTTAACCTAAAGGACTGCAAATCTAAAGGTGAAAAAGAGGCCTGCTGTATAAAACATTAAAAACCCTCTCTAATTCATCAGATTCACACAAAACGAAAAAGGCACCTCACATCTGATGACTTGATTTCGTTAATTCAATCAAACAAAATCTCTCACGGCTCTTAATGTGGCCTAAATAACTCTCATATAACAATGCAAATGTACTGTGAATTTCAGGAGTCAGTAGAAATGAAGAAGCGTTTTGAATGAGCAGCGTAACATCTGAACTTTGGGATGTTTTCTTACCTTTTTTGAAGGTGTACGCAGGTCCTGCAGAGCGGAGGGGACTGGAGCGAGGTTGACTGGAGGACAGTTTGGGATGCAGCTCCTGAATGGTTCGCACAGGACTGCAGGGAGTGGACTGGGGCTGGGGCATTGACGCTTCATTGTCTGGCTCTAGAAAACAGCACATTGAATGCACAGAATTGACAGGTTAGAGATAAATGATCCACAAGCTAGGGATTTAAAATATTTTTTGAAGTTGTCCTGCAGGCTTTATACCTGAGGTGTTGTTGCTCTGGCTTTGCCCTTGCCCAGTATCAGATAACTGGTTATTCTCTTGGCTTTGGACCTCAGTGTTTGCGGTTGGCGTCACCTCCTCTTCCTCCCCCCTCTCAGGAGCCCCCTCCTCAGCTGCTGTATCCACATCAGCATCCTCATCCATCTCTTGCGAGCCTCCACGAAGGGGTGAGCCAGACACCCTCCTTTCCTTCAGCCTCTCCTTCTCCGAGATCACCCCGCCGGTACTGACACCCACTATCCCTCCTGTCGGTGACCTGACCCCGTCACACTCATCCTGCAGGAGCAGCTCACTGTCACCCGCTCCTCCCCCCTCCCCGCGGTCACTGCTGGAGCCAGAGTCGCAGGATAGGAATTCGTCCTCGGACGGGGAGCGGTCTCCATCTCTTATCTCTTCACCATCACTTCCCTCCCCGCTCATGCTGCACTCTGTCAGAGGCTCCTTTAGCTCTTCATGTAACTGGTCCATCAGACAGCGCAGGAACTCCTGAGTGTCCTGGAGCAGATAAAGCACATTACACTCACTCAAAAGGAGGAGGCACGAGTGCAGCTACAGACACAGAGAAGGGAGTTTTGTGGAGAACTGTTTCGAAACAAGTGGATGGACAGTGAAACGTGTAGTTAATGGTGTTTGTCTTATTTGCAACAAGAGAGCAGTTTGTATATTGGTAAGAAGCGGCACAAGGACAACATAATCATACCCACAACAGACAGGCAAAACTCATTTCTATTAAAAAACATTTTTAAATCACAATTACGATCAAACAAAGCCAGACTCTTCCAATCAAACATGCACTAAGAATGAAACATTGTTTTTAACTGGTTAAATAAACAATTCAGTGTCTGACAAAGAAACAGACAAACACAAAGGTTTGATTTGAGTTGTGTGTTTGTGTATTCAAGGAGTAATTTAGTTTTTCTTCCGAGAAGAAGAGTTATGCAGAGTCACAGGTCGACATGCAGTTTGAAGGTATGTTGACATATGAGTTTAGCCTGTCTTAGCACATGTGCTGGAAGTCTATTGGATCAAGTAGCCTCTCTAAAGTTAGAAGAATAGTTTGACAGTTTGTGAAATGTGCTTATTTGTTTTATTGCCGAGGCTTAGATGAGAAGATCGATACCACTCTTATTGTTGTGTGCAAAATAAAAAGCTACAGCCAGGATACAGTTAGCTTTGAACAGCATAAACAGGAAACGAGGAACAGCTAGTCTGGCACTGTCTGACAGTGACAACATCCACCCCACTAGCACATCTAAAGCTCACTAATTAACACTTTATATCTTGAGTTTAATTTGCATGAAAACTGAAGTATAAAAATTATAGGTTGTGGCTTGCTGTTTTCCCTGCTGTGCTAAGCTGAGCCGACTGCTTCTCTGCATTTCCTAAAATGGCAAGGTATTCTTTGAAGAAATACACTATCAAACCTCTCTAAGAGGTTTTGTTGGATTGACAAAAGTACACATTGTAGTTTAAGCATTTATAAAGTCCCTAATGTCATGATTAGCAAAGAATTTAAATGATATCTATCCTCTCCCTTAGTTACTCTCTACTGTTTTACACAGAGAGACAAAACAATACATCTATGGCTTTGTCTGGTTCTGGGGATGTTAGACAAATACAAAGTTCCCCCCAAAAACTGAACGATCAAGCAAGTTAACAACTCAAGTCAAGCCTCTGTATTTTTCAACCTGGATCCCATTTTCTCATGTTTCTGTGTCTAATGACAAATGGGATCAACAATTCTTGAAATTTGTCCGGTTCTGAGCAACACCTCGACAGCAGCGAAACAAGCTGCTCTGTAACCACTCGGGGCAATTACACATCATCAATTTGCATCCACTTAAAGTGCTTGCTTTTGCCACTGATGTGCTCACATTAAGTGTCTGACAACACTGGAACACTGAAAGGATCCCTATGGAGACAGACCCTTTTGGTAAAGGGTAAGATCCTTTTTGTTCACTAGAATCAGCCGCGACATCTTCATCGCCAAACCCACCAGACTCCATTTAAAGTGAGAGTAATTTAAGCATGTATAGAGCCAGCATATTTTCACATCGAACTGAGTGAGTTAAGAGTTTATTCCAACCAAACCAGAGTTGGAACAGTGGAGAGGTGAACCAAGACAGGTTTTGTGTGTTTTATTTTGATTCCCTCAACTTTGAATTGATGCGAAACTTTTACGATGATAAAATTACTGTTTATTTAAATGGAGTCTGGTGGTTTTGGGGATAGTGAATTCGGGGCTGTTTCTGGTTTAACAAAAAGGATTTGACACTTAAAAAAAAAAGGTCAACCTCTGCAGGGATCCGTTCCATAATGTTGTCAGAGCCTGTCAGTGGCAAAACAAGCACTTTCAGTAGGCAGACTGACAGTGTACATTTGCCCATTAACGTTACATTGCAGCCTGTTTCCCAGCTGCCGGCTGCAGCACTCAATCTCATTAGTCACTTAGACACAAAAACATGGGAAAATAGAGTCCAGGTTTACAAAAATACTGATGTTACTCTTAAATAACAAATGTTAATGGCAAAAATAACAGTAAATTTCAGGGAATGTTTGAGGAAAATACACAGGGGTTCACAGTTTAAAAGCAAAGACAAGACCGTATCAAGCTGTTGAGTGATGCCAGGTGTAGTTACCTGCTGGGTACTTGCCCCTACCTGCTGAGCGTAACCACGAAACATGGGGTTTACTAGTTTGATGCCATGAGACAGACTGGTAGGCACAACATAGCTGGGCCTGGAAAAGTAGTCACAATGAGAGTGAGTTTAACACACTGTATATGATTTACTGGGACATAACAATCTCTTATGGCTACATTCTGTCACTTGTCACTTTTTATGTGTTTATTACCGTTTTTTATGCCAGAGCTCTGAGATTAGTTTCTGGTAGCTCTTGCAGAGAGCAGGCTTCTTCTCAGTCCGGACCAATCCACTGCAGTCCAGGAAGAACTGAGTGAGAGGGGGACTGGTGAGGAAAGAGAGGAAGAAATGACATCATCATAGCTGTTTAACTAAAGGAAAACAGATTAACACAGAAAAGGAGAGACCTCCCCTGTAATGGACCAAATGTAATGGGAGGATGTGACCTCACCAGTTGGACAGGGCTTGGAGAGCTGCATTCATGTAGCAGGAGTTACCGATATTTTTCATTCCTGTCAAGCCTACAAACAAAAAAAAGCCATGCAGGGTTTTTTGTATTCTGAGAGTGCAAAAAGTGTACAAACTGAGAAATGTAGATGTATATTTTTAGAAGAGAACAGAGAGGACACCACCAAGGGTTAATTACCCATGCATGCCTGGATTTAAAAAAAAAAAAAAACAGGCCTAGTAACTATTCTTGGGACTAAAAGCAATTATATCTATTAAATATGGCAGCCATGGCCTAATAGAAAAGTCCAACAACGATTTTAATAATCAGAGAAGAGATTTTTGGAGCTGATCTTTACAGATTATTAAAACCATTTTGTCTGACCAATGTGTACTGTTGTTTGGGAGAGTAAATGTTTATAGTAAACATGTTGTACCTCTGGGTTTAAGCTCATCCTCCTCTGACTCTGAACCTTCTTCCTCTGCCACAGCAATCGGTACTGCTTTTAGCGGGTGACCTACTGGCTGAGGAGCTGCTTCCTAACAAAATAATTAAAAGATGCTATAAATATGGAGGTGAGTAAGGAACACGGTGTGTGAATTTGAAATAGCATCACTAGGACTTACCTGCTCTGTGGGTTTACAGTGGTGGGGAGCAGCAGGCACGGGCACCAGCGCAGGCCTGTGCTCCAAAAATACCTCTCGCTCACACACATAACACCAGATCCTGAACGTCGTCAGGTTCACAGTCAGGTTGTGCTTCTTAGCCTAAAGAAAGCACAGTCACAGTCATTTAAGAGGCTATGTTTTGACATTTTTCCTCTCATAAGCATCCACCAAGAAGATCAACTGACAGATATATTTGTGTGGGAGGGTTTTACCTGTGCATGCAGGGTGCTGTGATCAGAGAAGGACTCTCCACAGCCAACATACGGACAGTCACTCTACAGAGCAGAGACACAGTATTAGACAGGCTGCTGATTCTTCTCTTCTAACTTGCAAAGACATTACATCATAATATCTTCCTGTTTATCTGTCTGAATTGGCTTAATCTATAAATTAATTTCATACCAGAATGTCAAACGTCAATCAGAGTTTAAAATCATTGCTGTATCTGCAGACAGTGTGTACTTGCTTGCCTGCCTGCCTGCCTGAGTTTGAAAGCGACTGCATTTATAATTACATTTATGCCCTACATCATCATCAATTATTAAGCATTCACCTGGCCGCCTTATCTGAAATGCAGCGGTAGTTGTGTCTGCAGTAGTCATCATTTTTGTGACAAGGTGCACAAGCTAAAGCAGCAATTACCCATGAAAAGAATATGATTTAAAGCATTTTTAAAAAGGATTTTCAAGGACCTTACCTGCAGACAGGCCCACAGATTTGGGCCTCCTGCTCCACAAGATTGGCAAGTGCCCTGCAGCATGAACAGAATAGAGTAAAAAGGAATAGAATAAGATATCAGAAATACACAAACATGTTGGTTCACTCAGGTGCAAGCAGGGATGTTTTTCATTGTGGGTGCTGTACCAAATAAAGACAACATAACAGAGCATATATTCCATCTAATGTGCTTATTATTACAGTAGTACAAGGCTGCTGTAACAACCTCAAGGGTCGTGTAGGCCATGGCACACACAGCCAGTGACCTGCACTGGGCATCTTTGACATTGTGCACAACATCTCCAGTAAATGAATGAACACCCACCTTGGATTTCTGGAGGAGGTCCTCCTTGGTTACCTCTCCTATGGAGTCCAGGTGAGGACAAATGTCTTGTTCTGCCATAGTTACTCGCTGTCTTCAGGGGAACGTCTGCTGATTATACAGCAATAACAAAACTGTGGTGATTCAGATGACGAGCTGCTGTAGCTACAGCTAGCTTTAACGTCTCAACACAGAAACACAAAAGGTATCACACGCACCTCGCCTCTGGGTGATAATGGACACACAAGTTAGATATATCCGCAGTGTTGTTTAGATCATCTTCCTACAATAACCCCCGACATATACCACACAGTCAAACAGCTGAAAGGCCTTATGTTTACCAAAGCTCAGAAATCATCTGCTCCATGCAGCGATGACAACAGCGGTTGTGAATGATGCGTATTTACCAACAGAAGCAGCTGCCACGATGGTGATCGCTATTTTTTATTCTTCCTGTAAACAATCCATACTGGATGCGGGCAGGCGACTGTCTGTATGCTAGCAAGATATCGAGGAGCCGAGTCGAGAGACGCGATACCCCGGCCCACCATCCACACACACACACTCCCCCCGCCTCCCATCCACCGCACGGCCCAACGCAGGGCTGGAGGAGGAGGAGGAGGAGGTGGTGACACGGAGACGTCACACTGACAAATCCAGCCCACAGCGAGGCTATTTAAAAATGAAACTCCTATTTCATCGATTTAATCTCATAGTTATTTTCTTTATCATGTATTTGCTACGTGTAATTTAGTATTAACTATTATTCAAATAGATAGATTTAGTTTTTTAATCAGTAACGGTTAAAGTCCGTGTTTACGGAAGTGACGTAGGTTTGTGCGTCGGTCAAATAGGTCCCCAAGCCCACTTTTGGAAGAGCAGTTGATTAGACGCATGCACGTCAAATAAAACAGTTCATTATCTAACAGCACATTTACAACCCGTGTCTTATATTTCTGAGTTCGTCATGAGGTGAATTCATTCAGAGTAAAAGTGCTTAAAGGAATAGTTTGACATTTTGGGTGTGACGTTACGTAGTGAAGGGGGAACGATGGTTCTGAAGCGCTGATATTATTTATCGTGGGTTTTTTTGTTTGTTTTTTGTTTTTTGTCTCTTCTTTTATGAACAGTATATAATTATTCATATTCATAAATCAAAATTTTCCAATCACAAACCTTTCTTTTTATTTTTTTTTAAATAAACTCAACCCATACATTACATCAATTCTATTTTCTAAAAGTATGAAAGCTGCTAAAACATTGAATCTGTGCACCATATGTAACATCATATGAGCTGATCCCCTGGCGTTATCTTTTGATGTAAGAAATTTAAACTTCTTGCACTGGTGTCAGATGTAATCTATCCATACAAATAAGTCAAGACTTTGCCAGCAGATATCACCATGTTTGACTACCAATGGCTTTGAAACTTTGCACCATCGTCTAACGTCGTGTAATTACACAAAATATTAAAGTATTATTCTAAAACTAAAAAGCAATTTCTACCCTCAGCACTGTCTTTACTTTACTTTCCCTGTTTTCTGCAATTGTGTGATCATAAGTGCATTGACTTTTTACAATTTTTCACTGATGGTTATCCACAGATGCAACAGACTGCACAGTTGTGATTCCCATTTACCAGGTGGAAATTAGTAAAAGAACATCACATAATTTGAATGTATATATTTATTTTCTTCTTCTTCTGTTTTTTTGCAAAGACATCACTCAGGCCAGATTTTGTCTTAACATCTGACTCCACAAAGCAAGTAGTGCTGCTGGAACTTACAGTCCCTTGGGAAGACCGGATGAGTGAAAGAAGGCCAAAAACCTTGAGCTGTAAAAGGCCTGTAGAGTGGGTGGTTGGAGGGCCCACTGTGAGCCAGTCGAGGTGGGCTGCAGGAGTTTCCCAGGGCAATCTGTGCACCAGGCACTCAGGTTCCTTGGCATCAGAGGGTTGCAGGAGAGCAAAGTCACCAGAAACATCAGAGAGGCAGCAGAAAAAGCCTCAAGGTGGTGATCAAGAGGGCAGATCCATGGTGTAGTGCGCTGCTTGGACACAAGCCGGGGACTGATCACCCCTGGCTGGGTCGCCCAGGTGAGGATGTCTGATGATCAAAGACCTGAAACACCCTATGACCCCGGGTTCATCACTGATGATGTGTCCAAGCCAAGTTAAGGGGAAAATAACACATTTATGTAGGTCCAAGTACATTCAGTTATGGAAATGAAGAAGCAGACAAATTGGTAAAAGAAACATTTGAAAACTGACTTTAACTGTAAATACCTTTTCTAAACTGGATCTGTCTGAATGTATTTTTATCACAGCAGACATGTTGACTCGTCACAGCAGGAAAAGCACAGGTGTTAATAAGAACATTAATGATGACTCTGTTGTATTTAAGTGTCCCAGTAAGCCATGACAGTGTGACAGTGAGCCAGCATGTACGATACCATAAACCTGAACAACTATAGTAATGAAGAGGACTTTGACAACATTAAATGCTAAACAAGAAAATCCCCTGTCTGGTAATGCGTGGTTGAATTTAGCAAAGTTGATTACATTTCCCATTTTTCCTGTCTTTATCTGCAAAATGTACAATAAAAAAAAACAGTTAAAATATGACACGACAAGACATATAACAATGGGCAGGATATGACAACAAACAAAATCAGAATAACATAACAATCAAAATGTGTTATAGCCCACTCATAAAAAGAAAATGTCCTACAAAATCATATAATTAAAATTGTTTAATAGATTAAAAAGGAAAGGCTATAATTAAAATAGAATAAATGTGTATGAGAGACTTCCTCATGACAGTTAGATATATGTTCACATTATTTTCTTATGTAATATTGATAAAATATAAGTAATAATCAAATACTATATAATATATATATGACACTATTATGTAAAATACAAACGATATTTACTACTTAACATACATGGTATTCAAAATTAATATGGTTTAAGTTTATTTAAAGATAAATTATTATATCATATTATATTATATATTTGTATACGAAATAAATTAAAATATACATAAAATAATGTAAGTGTTTGTATGTTTTAAAAGGTGATGGAAAATGACGTACAAAGTAATGCTAAGGCTGTATATTTTAACACTGATCCTGAGTCAGAATCCTAATTTTTAAAACTATAAAGCCTAATCCTGGCGAGCAGCTCTGACATCTGACTCCAGATCTGCGCTTGAGTCCACGTAATCACGGCCCAAGCCTCGCGGTATTTAGCCTACCCAGAATCCCTCGGTCTTCCTTTCTGCCTGAACCGACATGGTGGGTGCATAGCAGATTCTTTGGCAGAAATATTACAGCTGTTGTATCTGTTTCCATCTCTGTATGTATGCTTGTTCTCACATTGTAGAATGTAACTATGACTTCTGTACAGCCTGTTCGTTAATATAATGTAGATATTGAGTGTGGATGTTGTGTTATTTTGGGGTAAAACTTGGTAAAGTTAACCCTGGTGTAGCCGGTATGAGTAGCACCATGTCTGCCCGTAAGAAGCTAATGCTAACGGTGGTGAACACGCTGGATTTCAGGAGCATTATAGCTCTAATAGTTTGTTTTCTGCATAGCTGTTAACTGCCAGAACGTGTCTCGTAATTTAATTTTAAAAAGTGACCAAGGGAAGGTTAACTGGACTTGTAATGTGATGTGGGATATAAGTATGTCCCGGTGGTTACCCGGTAGTGCTAAGTGAATGGGCCCGAGCGTTGCTTCTGTTTGTTTAACGTTAAGGTTGGCAGCCATGTCTCAAATCTAGTCCATGATTTTAGTGACTTTATAGTTATCTAAAGTGAGAATGTCTTGGTTTGTTAATTAGAGCTTCCGTGGTAGCAGCTAAAGTAGCTAGCTAAAGAAATAGCATTGTCTCTAACTCCGGCTGTCTGGCATGCTAACGCAGTGTATACAGGTGGAGATGGAGATTTGGCTAGCTCTACTCACTGTAGTACTTAGTAGCGTTAGCGTTACGTTTGTGCCCTTACTGTATTGACAAGTAGCTGGTTGAGACTCTAATGCTGAAGTATGTATCATGGAAATAGTTTTAGGAAAATGAAAATGCGAAGTTAATTGACAGGGCAAAGTTGCATGCTAAGTAATGGGTGCTAAAGCCCATACATGCTGGTCAATTGGAGCAGTGCACGTAGCATTTATGTTAAATTTAGATTTTCGGATATCTACCTTTTTTGGACACTGCATTTAAGATGTATTGGTCTTTATAGCAGTGATGCTGTGCACTTAACTTGAGGCATAGCTTTAGATTGAAACCTACAATTAGACTTTAAATTTTCTTGTCAAAGGTAAGTTTTATAGTTTTTGCCTTCATATTAAAAGAATTGGTTTGCACTTTAAAGGGATTGTAACTAACGATTTGGTATAAGTTCAACACCATGAGTTGACCCATTTTTTCCTTAATTGGCCTGAATGCAGTGATGACTTGAATTTCTTCACCTGAAACTTGCCTTGATGCTTTTTGAGCTTTTTAACCCTGAGCATTGGCCAAAATACTCAAGGAATTGTTCTCGCATAGAGTGAATTCATGAACGCATCCTAACACTGTTTTCTTCTTGACAGCCTAAGGGAAAGAAGGCTAAGGGGAAGAAGGTGGCACCTGCCCCTTCTGTGGCCAAGAAACATGAGGCCAAAAAAGTAATCAACCCCCTCTTTGAGAAGAGGCCAAAGAACTTTGGCATCGGTGAGTAGCTATGGTGGGAATTTTGGGAGAACTTAGGATTGAGCAGTGCAGATGATGTAATGAATATTTGCTATCTTAACAGCATTGACGACAAATCTTATCACCAAGATCGCTGATGCACTTTAAATTAAAGAAAATAATACAGGTTTTGTCTCAGTTTGAGATATGAAACATGTGTTATCTCTTTTTACAGGCCAGGATATTCAGCCCAAGCGTGATTTGACACGCTTCGTGAAATGGCCTCGTTATATCCGCCTGCAGAGGCAGCGCTCCATCCTCTACAAGCGTCTGAAGGTCCCCCCTGCAATCAACCAGTTCACCCAGGCTCTGGACCGCCAGACTGGTATGTTTCTAGAGTTTTGGGCATTTCATGTTGGATCCCTGGTGCTTTGTATGTGGCGTTTCTGGAATGACTTATGGAACCTAAATTGTGCCATAGTGACTCTGCAGATGATGTGACATTTTCGCTCTGAAAGTCTGTGTTGACATTTTCTCCAAGACCGCTGATGCAGTTACTTGAAATACTGTCCACTTCCCATTTGTAGAACAAACCATGCTTGTAGCCAGTGTTTGATGGTTGAATTTAGATTTATAATACACTTTATGTTCCTCCTCAGCCACACAGCTGTTCAAGCTGGCCCACAAGTACAGGCCAGAGACCAAGCAGGAGAAGAAGCAGAGGCTGTTGGCCCGCGCTGAGCAGAAGGCAGCTGGAAAGGGAGATACCCCAACCAAGAGGCCCCCTGTCCTCCGTGCAGGTGAGGTACACAGAAGAACAAATGAAGAGTTGCATTACATGTAATTGACGGGTAACATTGTAGCTTGAATTGTCCCACCTACAGCTTCAGTGAGGCTGCAGACTTTTATAAAGTCTTGTTGGTCCGGCTATGTTGAACAATGTTTATCAAAGTTGATTTATTAGTGTGACCCGTCTTGCGAAGTCTTGTCTTACTTGGCTTGGATGCAGTGATGTCATGAATTTCTTCACCTGAAACATGCCTTGATGCTTTATGAGCTTTTTAACCCTGAGCATTGGCCAAAATATAAATGTGATATTTTCGTGAAGGTGTTTTATGGGTGGAAGCTAATTTTTATTCCCCCGTTTCTCTGCAGGTGTGAACACTGTCACTTCTCTGGTGGAGAGCAAGAAAGCCCAGCTGGTCATCATTGCCCACGATGTGGATCCAATTGAGGTAAGCTTGTCATACATTATTTTAGTAGCAGTGCAACATGCCATACTAGGAGTTGAGTCTTGAAAGTGGTCTCTGGCAATGATGTTTGAATTTCTTCACCTGAATCCTCTGTGTGGATCAAAACTTACGAGCTTTTTAACCCTGAGCAGAGACCACTAACCAAGAATTCATGTTTTGACCACAACATTTATTGTGGACAGTACAGTTTTTGGTCAGATTCAACAGTTGTTTTTTTCCTCCAACATTACCCAAATGTAATTTTCTCCTAACATGCTAACATTTTCTCCTGTGGCTCTCCTGCTTTTCTAGCTCGTCGTCTTCCTGCCAGCTCTGTGCCGCAAGATGGGCGTCCCATACTGCATCGTCAAGGGCAAGGCTAGACTGGGCAGACTGGTGCACAGAAAGACATGCACTTCAGTTGCTTTCACACAGATTAACCCGTAAGTGTCCGCATAGACTGAGCTGTCACCTTTTAATTTGACACAATATTCTAATGTATTTTGCTAGTTCATTGACTAGTAAAATGGCAATAGTATAGTGGCCTTAACATCAATGCACATTGTGAAATTCTCAATCTCTTTGAAAGTAATATTAAGAGGTAATTTTCTGCAGCAGTGTTTCCCCATAATAATCAAACTGTTTGTGTAACTGATGCACATACTAAATGTAGTGGGAAATTTGCTAGATTTTCAAAGAGGGCAGTTTTGGTGTTAAAAATATTGGTGTATTCCAAGTACTTGAAACAAATACTTTCTGCAGCATGGATACAACAGTACCAACTGGGCTTTATGCTCTCTTTTGTTTACTATAGTCATTCTGCTGTTGCCTGATACATACCATGAAAAGAAAAAATCAGCATTATTGACATGTTACAGCCTTGCTATAATCATGAAAATATACATTTTGTGCCGACAGCATCAGTTTTCCCCATGTTATCAATTACTTATATTTTTCATGGCACTGTATCATAGTTAGAAAATCCAGTTCAGTGACAACACTTCTTGCGCATTCTGCTAGGTTAGTCATGATGCATTAATCATGATTACGATGCTGTTGATCAAACAGGGCATAACACCAAATTCGTGATAAGGGTTAAGGTTGTGGTCTTTCTGGAACCAATAGATAAGTATACAAATGCATTAAAGTGGATATGATTTTGTTAATGATGCCTTGTTGCTCCATCTCTGTAATCGCGTCAGCACTGTATTAACTAGCTTTGTTCCTTCCTAGTGAGGATAAAGGTGCACTTGCCAAGCTCGTGGAAGCCATCAAGACCAACTACAATGACAGATATGAAGAGGTGAGCGTTTATTTGAATTTACTTAAGTATCTTCAAATGAGTAAATTGCATGTTTAGGGTGCCTGATGGCATAGTTGGTATAGCAGTGTCCCATATATGACGGCAGTGTCCTTGCTGCTGTGGCCGCAGGTTCATTTCCAGCCTGCAGCCCTTTGTCCTTTGCTTTGTCACACCCCCTTTCCCCCACTTTTCATGCTTCGACTCCTATCCAAAAATCTTTGAAATTACATGCTTATTTCAAATTGCACCATATTAACTCTTTATATTCTTGTTTTACAGATCCGTCGTCACTGGGGAGGTGGTATTATGGGCCCGAAATCAACAGCCCGCATCACTAAGCTGGAGAAGGCAAAGGCCAAGGAACTGGCAACCAAGCTTGGTTAAATTGTTTGGAATAAAAAATGTATGTCCTAAAAACAGAATTGGTTTCATTATTGTCTCAGCTACATGTATGGTATATTGGTAGCAAAATGCAACTGTAGATAAATTTACAACACAGTATGAATTTGGCTGTCCAGTTAAATCTATATAACAGTTAATCTCACTGTAGATGGGGATGAAGAGTAAATATGTGTGTATGGCAGTGGGTGACATGATTGGTTTATCTAAATTTAGAAATGGTTGAGTCGGGGTAGGGGATGATGATCATTTTGCAAAGGAGGAACTCCTGGCAAAGGCAGTAACCTAGCTGATGGGTTTGTAACATTGGTTTGAAAAGAAATATCAATTAAACCAGTTTTATGGAGATACCAAATTTTGGGAGAGCTGAAATCCGTAGCCTGTTTCCTTAGAGGTGGAAATCTGAGATGGTACGTCCAAATTACTATTGGTGAATGTGAGGCTTGAGCACCTACGGTTTAAAAGTCACCATTAGTGTACAAGACATCACTGCAGCTCATCTTTTATTTTCACTTTAAAAACCAACTAGCTTAAAATAGGTCCGTGAGGAAGTGAAATATTCTGCGAAACACTGATTCTATTTCAAGGAGATGTTTTATCTGAGTGTCCACAGAAGAATGCAAGAGCATAATTAATTAGGCTAGTAATTTATTCTCATACATGTTCAAGAAGAATAATCCACAACTATTTACATATGTCTGAATGTATGCAGCAGATGAGCTCATACAGCACAAATCATGTACATCAGGATTACAACATATCAGTCTTCATTTGTGATACAAGTTCACTGCATTTAATCATCACAATTTAATCTTCTTGATGAACTTTGCATACCACATGTAGGTCGTCGCTGCACACAAGCCATACCTGAGAGAAAGAAGATGATTGACTAAGTTAAATAAATGAATAAAACAACAGGACAGTGGGTTATTTACAGTACAACAGAAAACCAGATTTAGTTCATCCACCTACCATGTAATTATATACTGCATGTGTTCGTTCCTGAGTGTGACTCTGGTCTGTCCACCTATTGGTCCACCAGGAATGGTGCTCCCTACATGATCATTAATAAATCATGTTAATAAATAACATCTTTATTTCTGCAAGTGGGATATATTGTTCTTTTCTCACCTGTAGAACAATTACTACCAATATGAGCCAATTATATATTAAATCTGATGTTCACTATGATGTAGTTGATTTAAAAAGCGTCATGGACCCCTGCAGTTCCTGAGACCTTACCGAAGTCTGCATCAATGAAGATGGGCTCAGCTCCTGTGACACTGGCCATGGCCTCCAGGTCACGGAAATGCCAGCGGTTTCTTTCCACGTCATTGTTGGGCACAAAGGGTTTACGAGTCTCCGTCAGCCGAACTATCCCGACCACATCCATCTCCCCCTCCACCTGCACAGAAGAAGCATTACTTTATGTTAAATAACTCTGAACAGGCTGCCAAGGAATACATTTAAATATCACTATGGGACAATTACAGTACCACCATTACCTTTCATATTAATGGTGATATTTGTGGTTTTTTGAGGTTCATTATAGCTGTGACATTACACAGGAATCCCAGCACCACTAAAACAATTTGACGAGTGCAGTAAATCAGCTATGTTTACCAAAAGTGTCTGCAGTTGTGTTAAAGGGAAGCTCCACCGATTTGACACATAAGTCTTCATAGTTCTTGCTGCATGAAATTGGATATTGCCTCAAGTAATAGCACTTGAGTCAGCATTGGTTACGACTAAAACCTGGGGGTGCCGACCTAAGAAAGAATTCAGTTTACAAGACCTCTGAAGCCTTTTGAGGCAAGTGGGTAGAGGTTACATTAGCTGCATTATATTGTGGTAATGCAGACATCAGGTTTTGACAAGACCAGACTGTCCATGAGTGCCACAGTGTTATAAGAGTGCAATGCTAAATTAATGGAGTGCTCCTTTAATAAAAAAATATTCATGTATCATCATCTGAGATACCAACCTGCCCCTTCGTCCTGGTCTCTGGTCTTATCTTCTGCTTAGGCACGTATCCTCTGTTCACCAGGATTGTGATGCTGCAGGAGAAGGACACAAAGATCAGTGGGTGATGGGTGTAACATGATTACTCAGTATTTGAACCACAGGGTGGTTTATCTGTCGTCTTACCCCAGGTCAGTACAGTGGAATGGAGTGATGACATTTGCGCCGGTCTCTCCACTTGAAGACAACCTGCCCGCCTCTCTGGCCTCTTTCTCTGGGTCGACTGGTGAGCGGGGCAGAACGTACAGCTCCTTTGAGTGGTCATACCATCCGCGCACTTTGACCCTTCTGTACTCGAGGCTATTCAGCTCAAGAGGACTAGGATCCAAGAAGACAGATGTAAACAGATTAACAGGTAACACATGTAGATTTTGGGGGAACAAGGACAAGTGGCATTTACTGTTAGCCATATGCAATAGGTAAAAATCTATAATCCTAAGTGTGTTCGAGAATATCAGTAAAAGTATCTAACATGTACTTACTCAAGAGGGAGAGGAATGGGCTCTGCAGTAGTGAGTCCTTTTAGCTCATTAATCAGCTGTATCTTCCACTGACGCCGTTTCACCTTCACAGAAACAAAGTATCTTGAGTCCATCCAACAACAACAAACCCGACACGTCATAAAACATCAGCTCTATTTTTAAAAATGTGAGAACACACAGTAAAATAGGCTGTACCTGCCATGTACCCAGGCCAAAGGTGGTGAAGGGGATGAGCAGCAGGAACCATTTGAGGAAGGAGTCTTCTCCACTCTCTGCTCCGGCTGCTGTGGAGCTCGACTGTCGCCCGAAGGTGATGAACTTGCCTGGATATTCAAAATACACAGGACAGGACAAATGTTATTCAGCTCAGCATTACATGACAAAGGTTAAACCTGATATTGATGTGAAATGGTAATTTTGTGAGTTTGAAACAGTGTTGCATTTATACAACATTTATTTGGCTGTTTTGAAATGTAACCAAGTACATTTACTCAAGTACTGCACTTCAGGTACCTGTACTTGAGTATATCCATTTTAAGCTACCCTGCATTTACTTGACAGGAGCAATGCACAATATTGGATTTTTTGCCAATATCCGATATGCTGATATGTAACACCTTATTTGACCAATAACCCATACTGATATAGATATATCCACTTTTTGCCGCACCAAAATTTCAGTGATCATCATGTCTCTTTTGTAGTGGAATTAACATCATATAATGCAGGCATACTCTTGTCGTGATGGCCCACCAGCAGATGGAGACATGAAACACAATACTTTCCAATGTATATATTTATTCATTGTGCAAAATAAGAAAAAGCATGTTGGTCGATTCTGATAGTTCATTTAAAGCAAACATTGAAATTATCGTGCATCCCTATTTGCCAGCTTTAGTTACTGCAGAATCACATTACTAATACAAAATATAAATCAACTAATAAATTATGGTGTATTATGATAGAGTAAGTTACACAACAGTATATAGGGTGGTTAAAATTAGCTCCAACTGCAACATTCAAATGATTTACACATAAAAGCATCAATAATTATGATCTAGTAATATAACTATCTAAAGTAGCAAGCAAGCAAGCAAAACTTTATTTGTATAGCACAATTCATTCCAGGCGGAAACAATGTGCTTCACAGANCATAAGTAAGACAGTTAAAAAAAAAATATATAAAAAAAAAATAATAATAATAATAATAATAATAATAACAATAAATGTGATTTTAAAAACCCACCAAAAGTGGAGATAAAATGAAAAAATAAATAAATAATTAAAATCATCAATCATTAAAATAATGTTAAGCCAATAAGTTTAAAACATTAAAACCATAAAAGTCAAAATAAAAATAATAAAAAACAAATATGATTAAGACATAAGTAAAAAAACATAAACTACACATAAAAATAATAAAAACCAGACTACTGAAAGGCATGGCTAAAAAGGAATGTTTTGAGTTTTGATTTAAAAGATAGAAATGTTGGAGCACACTTAATAGGACTGGGTAGGCTGTTCCATAGTCTAGGAGCGTAGGAGCTAAACGCAGCCTCACCAATTTTCGTGGAGACCCTGGGAATAACCAGACGGCGTGTCCCAGTTGACCTGAGGGGTCTACCTGGCTCATAAAATAAAAGCAAGTGGGTCTTTCTGCATAATTAATTATTTTACTGTGGGTATTTTGATGCCAATACTTTTATATTTTTACTTTAGTAAAAGATCTTTATACTTCCTCCACCACTGGTTTTAGATGTTTGTTTTTTTGTTTGTCTACAATTATTGTATGATTGGTAGGACAAGAGTATTTGCTTATTTAGTTTTTATTTTATATTGTTATCTAATTTTAATTTTATTGTTTGAATCAAGTAATTCATACATTTATTTTATTTTATTTTATTTATGTGAATGTGTGAGTGTGTATTTTCTTGAGTTGTTCAAAAAAGTAAAAAGTGGAAACTAGAGTCCGGTGTCGTCATTATTCAATTATTTACAGTGAGCAAATTAGGGTTGCAGCGATATACCAGTTTTAATGTATACTGTGACATAAAGGTTGATGATTATCATACTGTGCACATTTGCTTATTTACGATATTGAAACAAAAAAAAATGCAACTTCTTATCTAATCTTATTTTACATGTTTTCTAAGGGGAGACTTTCCACACATTAACAAAATGGTGTCAAGTTTCAATTATAGTGATAAAACTTTTAACCAACAATAACCCTTTCATTTTCTTTTAGGGTCATTCTAACTGATGACAATAATAATTCAGTAATACCGTGATACCGTTTAACTGCGATATATTCTGAGACAGTTATCTTAACGTGAAAATCCCATAACGTTGCATCCCTAGAGCAATATTTTTAATTAAATTTATTTATTTTCTTTACCTTTAGCACCTTTGAAGAGTGGCAGTCTGGTCAGGAGGAGAGTCCTCTTGATGTAAACGACATGCGTCTGAAATAACAGAAAAAAAGCTCAGAAATCTGCCACCAGTGAGAAGTGACTTTCAACAGACTCTGTGAAGTTTAGGATGTAAAGACGCAGATATGAAACAAATAACTCACCTGTTTTTTGAGTGTCGTTAGCACCCTGGTGGAATAAGCCAGTGCTGATTTCAGAGCAGCCATGTTGAGTCAAAACATTAATGAAAAGGTAAAAGTTAGATAATCCACCGTGTATATGACAGCTACATAACTGCTCAACCGGGGGACTTCTTCTGGTGTTACTACATCCGGTTTAGTGACGCTCCGCCCCTCATGTTACCCACGTGTGTCCAGAAATGTGTTGATATTTCTGTTAGTACACTGCTGTCTTTATGTGTGTGATTTAGCTGCAGTAAAAGGTGACGGCTCGGTTCTTCTGTCGACATGGACCTCGCCTCTAGAGACTCGTACATTCAGAAGCTCGCAAGTAAAGTGTTGTCTCAGCGAGACCAGGAGCCCAAGAAGAGACCGTTTGGTAATGTTAGCTCACTGCTTTAGCTCATTTACACCTTATACTGGATCATTATTCTGTTCTGTGACTGCATATATTATGTGTATTCTTTGTGTTTGTGTTTGTAGTGGTTGTAGAAAAGCACCTAAATCTAATGTCATCGAACACGGGGTTATTACTGCTGCTGACCAAAGCAGGCGCTGCACTGTTAAAAAATAGAGACGAGCAAAACCAGCTTTTCTGATGTAGTTTGACAAGACTAATCGATCTGCAAAAAATAATGAATGAATAACTGTTTTTATAATCAACATAATATTTAGGTTATTTATGACCCATTATTTGCTGCCTTTCTCTGGTCTTATTTTTGTAAATTAGATTAAGTCTTTGGGCTTTGGGACTGCTTGTTGTGCATAATTGAAGGCAGTAAGCCAGTAATTTGTGACATTTATACTGTTTTCTAACATTTTACAGACAATAATTAATTGATTAACTCTTTGCTTCTCAACTCAGGGTCAAGATCCCTACAAGGGGTTGCAGCTTTAATATAGAGAGATGATTGTGTTGGTAGGAAAAAAGAACTGAGACTAAACTGGTTTGGTTTCTTTTACACATGCAAAATACTACTACCAATAATAATAATAATAATAATGATAAGAATTATAATAAAATAAGTACTTCAGAAAAAGAAATGTAGTAATAATAATAATAATAATAATACTTATGTTATTAAGAACACAGAAAGGTCCACAGTGACCACATACAAACACACAATTGTCTATGTACAAAAATACAATATAATAAATTATTATTTTTAATTAACACTACATAATACAAGTTCATATAAAAAGACAAAGTTCAATTAGCTGCACCCACAAACAAGCTGGAGAGCCAGTGGCCCCACAGTCTGCATGATACCACTTTCAATGGTATCATCTATTTCGTGATGGAGGGTTGCAAAAAACTCTCTGAGGAGCTTGATTAAGGCGCTCTCCAGTGTATACCTTAATCCATTAGTTTGTAAATAAAAAATATTACAAAGATAGGAAAGAGAGAAGGGCAGAGATACGATTGTACTCAGTAGACATCCATATATGCAAGTGCAGTATACGCAACTAAATTCCAGTACACAAAACTATGTTTATTTGTCTGACTTTTCTTCATTCTGTTCTGTTGGCATTAGTATTGTGGTGTAGACCCTTTGAGTGCTTTAAAAACATTCAAATGGAACAATCTGAGAGGGGAAATCACTTGAAGATTGAACAGCTTACAGTCTGTAGACATGAAACCTATGATGAGGGATAACAAAGAAAATGTTTGCTTGTTATTTTTTGTCACAAGAGGAAAAGGGTTGGGAAACACTGGGTTAATTATAAAGAACAGTTTTACTGATAATCAGTGATTATTAGTTCTAGCCTTTAACAGAAAGAAAGGGGGGAAGCTTCACCTGTCTGACAACGTTAAACTCATTTTTATAGACTTAAACACTTCTGAATTATTATGTTTGAGACAGACTAGTTTGTGTGACACAGTCATCACTCTCTGAGGGGAAGTATCACCCACAATATCAACTGTGTTTGACTCTTGTGTGTTAGAAAATTATGAAATAAGATGACTATGGGCTATTTCTGTGTTGGTGACAGAAAATCACCTGATTTTTCTGACTTTTTACTTTCAGGTTGATGTCATTGCCTAAGCATGTTTAATCTCCCAGTCAGGCAACTGTTAAAACAATTGAAGAGCCAAAAATTAGTTCACATTCTAACATTGAATATATGTGTTATTGTGTTTTGTTTGTGTGTTTAGCTTATTTCAAGGGTAAAAATGATGCCGGTCCTCCAAAGAAGAAGAAAAAGTGCAAAAAGAAGCATTTTAAAGAAAAGAGCACAGATGAGAAGACACCTGCTCCTAAATCCCAACAAAAGCCTCCGCCCTCCGCTGCAGCACAGAAAGGCCCGGCCACAGCAAAGCCTAGTGTGTCCAAAACTCAGAGCATAAATGGATCTACAGCACAGGAACCTAAAGGTACAGTAAGTGTGTCATTACTCTGTCTTTCCTGTTATTAAGAATTGTTAGTGTTTCCTAAAGTCACCCATTTTGTCCTTTTTTCTCTTAAAGGAGGAAATGCTGGGTCCAACTTCTCCACAGTAGATTTACTACGCAAGAGACTCCATGAAAAGATCGAAGAGTCCAGAGGGCAGGTACGCAGTGTTTTAAGATGCTGTAGACAATGAAAGACAACCACATGGAGATTTATTTATACTCTCTCTGACAGTGACAGTGTATCCACTTGACCTGTACTAAGTTAGGAAACTCCACCCACTGTGTCCTAAACTGGAACCGATGTATTTGAACTACAAACAATTTAGTTAAAACATTGCATGTGAATGTTGAATTTTTACTTCTACTGCTCACTGATGTTATTCAAACAGATGATAATCCTTATCCTGAGGGAGCGCGATATGTGCTAAACTGGCCACAGAGTTGATTACAGAGTTTTAAGTTTCACTTACAAAGAAGCAGTTGTCGGCAATGAAAATCTCAGGCTCCCTCTAACAATGCTGATTTAAATATGTATAAGTATAGAAAAGCAAAATGCTGTACTTAAAGGTATACTACGCAGGATTCCCCTTTAGAAAAAACAGTGGGCCTTTTTTTACATATACCTGCTCAGGTTTTTTGTTAAATTTGTTCTGGAGAATGGTCCTAAAAAAAAGTCGACGTCAGATTCATGACGTGTTCTTAAACTGCACAATTGTTTGCACCTGTGTTAAATAATGATGAATCCCGTTGTGCGTGTGAGTTGAAAGCATGTGCCTGTTGATCCCAATTGGCACTGGGAAATACCCCACCAATCCTTGTAAAAGGTCATGAGACTGTAGGGCCGTGTGCACACACGGAAACTGAAGAAGAAGAAGAAAAGATGAGAGAATTAATTCAAGAATACCCAAACAAAACTCGGTAGAGGGTGCAGCTTGAATTTAAAAAAAAAAAAATTTAAAAAAAAAAAGAAGAAGAAAAATACTTCAGTAGTTCCAGAGTAAAGTTGCTTATGTAGAAAGTTAACACCAAACATGCTGCTTTTTGTAGCGTCAGGAGTGGACAGGCCCACCTACAGAAATAGCTGCTGAAAAGATCCAGCAAATGGGCCCTCCCCAAATGCGCTTTACTCATAACAGCCCATACACATACGCAAATGCAATTTTTTTCACCATTTTCAACATTTTGGTGTTACATACATTTGGTTTTCATTGCTCATATTTGGGATGATGATGATCATTGTTGGCCTCCATGAGCCCCCCCTCACCCAACAGCTGGACCCCAGGAAGCTCTCCCCTTTTTTGATCAGCCGTGTGAGTGTAAATAGAATAACAAAAAGATACACGGGATGTTTTAAATATCCAATATAATCACCACCCACAACCGCAAACTGTAAACTCCATGTGTTATAGTAGCACAATTGGCAGGACTAAAGACAGGGACGAACACCACGGTGCTCTCCAAGCTGTGCGTGTTTAAGAAAGAGAGAAAGAGGTGGGGGGGTGGACTATTTCACGCAATTTTCTGTCAGTTAGTAATAACTTATTTTTGCCACTTCTTTGTAATTGTTTCTTCTGTCCGCCTGAACTGCCCGTGATATTTTCTAGCATGATCAATCACTAATGATTGGACGCCATGGTTCCCATCAACATAACTGATGTGAATTGACGTAGTTGTGTAGTGTTTGTTGACCATAGGCTTTTCGTAAAATGATCAAAATAATTGTTTAAGACATTACAAATTAGAAAATGTGTTTTAAACCCAATATTATGTAGAATGCAAGATAACACATTGAGCAGTTTTTTGCACAAACTCGTAGAAGTGTTCTTGAGGGTGCGTACATTCTGTTCTTGTCTAAGAACAAATCCTGAAAAAGAAAACGTTGAGCACAGCATGCAGAAGAGGTAGGGACTTTATATAAAGGTAGTGAACAGGTGTCAGACTGTAAGCAGCACGCACCCAAGAGGAAGCTACTAAAATCACGGACACAGTGTAGAAAAAATGCAAATATAGTGAGGCGAAATGACAATCGGGTTGGCTTTCACTTTTCTGGTGATACTGTTTACAGACACTGACAATTCTCTAGTAGTATACCTTTTAAAGGCAATGAAGACAATGAAAGAAAACCATGTGGTAGTTTATTTATATGTTGTAGTAGTGACAGTTTATCCAGCATTATCTAAATTGTACTGAGACAGTCAGCTGGAGCCATGCTATTTAAACCAGTAAAACAATATTTACTCACGGTATTTCCTTAAAAGATTACATTTGAATGTTGAATGTGTACTTATACCACTCATTGATTGTAAACAAACACATGCAAATCCTAATCCTGAGGAAGCAAGTTCTGTGTTAACCTGGCCACAGCTCATTGTGAAGAATGCATGGTCCTGTTTTCGTTTCTTCCATAGTTCATAAGTGACTGCACTGAGACTAACATGTTCCACTAATCTTTTATCAGGGAGCCCCAAAGGATGCAGAATCGGAGAAAGTCCAGGCAAAGCGAGCAAAAAGAAAGCTTGAACGGGAGCGCAAGAAGAGGAAGAGGAAAGAGTTTCGGATGAAGAAACTGGCTGAAGAAAGTGGCAAAGAACAGCCCCAGCCACAGATAAAACAGGAAGCGGAGCGAGCCCCGGCTGCAAGCAAAAGAAACGAAACCGCCATCGTCTTCAACAAGGTGGAGACAGTGGACGAAGGATATGTAGACAAAATGCTGAAAAAGAAGAACAAGAAGCAGAGCGTTAAGGGCCAGATAACACCGCTGACAGGGAAGAACTACAAGCAGCTTCTCAGTCGCGTGGAGGCTCGCAAAGCGAAGCTGGCAAAGCTGAGGGAGACAGACGAGGGGAAGGCCCGAGAGATGGAGGAGAAGATAAAGTGGACCAACATTCTTTATAAGGCAGAGGGCATCAAAATCAAAGATGACGAAGACATGCTGCGCTCCTCGTTGAAGAAGAAGGAGAAGCACCGTGCTCAGAGGAAGAAGCAATGGAGTCAGCGTAGTGAGAACGTCGTAGAGAAGATGCAGCAACGCCAGGACAAGAGACGAAAGAACCTCCAGAAACGTAAGCAAGTCAAAACAGAGAAGAAGAAGGACAGGGCGCGGAAGAAAGGCAGAGTGCTGCCTGAGGACTTGAAAAAAGCAGCAGTGTAAAAGGAGGAGTGTGTGTGTTATGTGAAGATTTATCACAAGACAACAGAGACAATTTTTAAATGAGTAAATCAGTCTCTTTTTCACGGCCATATGATTTAATTACATGATATGAAATTGCTATGGCTGCTGCACATGCTGTACCTTCATTCCTGTCAAGGACTAATATGATGTGTTTTATAGTCAATAAAATGTGATCCATCATTATGACATGAAGGTTGACCTCTGTTGTGGAATGTATGTGTTTATTTTACCTACTGTCCAGCCTGTTGAGTGTGTCTTTTAAACGAAACTAAACAAACATACATGTGGTTACATGGTATTCGCTGATAGCTTCCCCCCCATAGGCTGTAATGCAGAGGTGTCAAACATACAGCCTGCAAGCCTGAGCCGGCTCACCAAAGGCCCACAGATTTCGGACACCTATTGTTGATGTACTTGTGAAGGTGTCAGGTTTCAATGGGTAGGTTAAACAGTGACTAGCCTTCTTCATGTAAATGCTGCTTCAGGGGTTTTTCACCCTGACCAGAGTACAGGTCTTTGAAAAAACAAAAAGTTTTTGTGGTTATATTTAAAGATATTGAACATGGTGCAAAATATTGTCGATCAGCAGCTTCAGCAAAAAAGGATCTGTTTTAGACTTCTATCTTAAACAACACTGATGGAACCCTGCTGCTGAGGCACTGCCAAAACTTTTGATTCATAAATGATTTGTAAGGCAGGGGACAGCTTAATCTGATTCCTTAAAAGCTTTCTCTATAGTTTGGTGTGGTGATGCCAGCAGAGTGGAAATGTTTGATAAAATGCACAAATAATGACAGAGTTTAGTAGACTGATTGACAGTGGAAAACCCATAGACTGTAAAAGTAATGAGGGTAGCTACCATGATGTCACCCATTGGTTAGTGCACTCCCATTTTGAAGAGCCATGTAAAGCTGCGGACACATTCTATTTGTAGGGTACACGACATGCCCCTACAAACTGAGCCAACCACCAGCACAAGACAAACCCACCATCCAAAGGTTATCTGAACCCTGCTACATGTAGCATGAATAAAAGCGAGTCCAGACGTAGCAATAATCCACTTTATACTTGATCATACATGAAGACGTGATTCACCATACAATGAGATGTAATCTTTCCCATTACCACCTCTCTTTTAACTTAATACTTCATAGCTAGCTAATCGCTAACACAGCATTTTTGTAGGGGCTTGGGCTTCTGGGGCAAGGGGCAAAGGGGGCTGTTCATGGACTGATGCATGGTGGACGAGTCATGTAGCTAGTGGGCAGGTTACGTAGCTGCTCCAGCTGCAGCTATATGTACTCGGTTTTGGGACTTCGAGTTTGGCATTACAGCTGTTGTCATCCTGGGTCCAGCTGCTCAAAATTTAATCTGGATCAGAATGATCTTGATTTTGAAATCCCATGTTTTGCGATCCATGATCAGCTAATCCATTTTACTTTTGTGCTGTTTTTTCAAAGCAACATTGAATTAGATCTCCCTGATCCAGATACAGACTTTTCAAGATTACCAAATCTGGATAAACACTGCTCTACATGAAACTGCATATCAGAATGTAGGCAGTCTGCCGATGCAATTACCACTTATTGCCATAGGTACTGCCAAAGAGAACAGTAAGGAGATCTTTGAGGTTGTAACTTTAATTATACTTTTTTCTTATGAACAGCGCATTTTCAAGATTTGATCAAATCTGATAGCCGAAATCAGATCAGATTACCGAAATCAGATCAGATTGAGGGTTAGATCTGACCAAGACACCAAGGACATTATCAGCAGACAGCCTGTCACTCAAAGCAGCCTGCCTTTACTTACGCACAACTCTAAGCCTTGATCAAATATAAATGGGTGAGTCACATAAAAACACAGTTGTCCTGAAGCATATTAGCTATATAGACCAAAACTGTTTTCTGTGGCAGGCTGTAAACATGTTTATTTCTGCCGTAAAGTTGGGCATTTTAACATGAATCTAGAGGGATTGAATGGCTCCTACAGTCGGCTAGTGGTCAGTCAAGGAACTGCAGTTTTTGGCACTTCCGTGTCGGCTTCATTTTTCAGCCCTGGAGGTTGCCACTTTGGAAAAACTGGGACATATTGTTGAATTGTATTTGTTTTTCTACAGACATTTCTGGCTGTTAAACATCTGTTTTGTAAATGAATGAATGTCTCAGAATGAATTTCTTTGACCTAAAAGAAAGGGGAAAAATTGAGGTGTTGTCATTTATAGACTGTTATGAAATGGTTTTTCTGGTCCAGCCCACTTGAGATCAACTTGGGCTGTATGCAGTCCATGAACCAAAATGAGTTTGCCTGCTCTAACAGTAGAAGGCTACGGAAGTGCTTATAGCATCAGATTCCAGTAGTGCATTGCTCAGTATAAAACATGTTCAGTCAGATATAAGACAAGATATAATATTCGAGATAGCACATATATTACAGGGAATAAAGAGAGCAGGAGTAGAGATCAAGTTCATTTGGGTTCCAGCACATATAGGATTTGAGGGGAATGAACTGGCCGATAAGTATGCCAAGAGTGCAACAAGAAAAGAACAAATATCAATGGTTGTAACATACAGTAAAGCCGAGATTAAAAGTATAGTAAAATCAGAGATGAAGAAGAAATGGCAGAAGCAATGGGACAGAGAGAGCAGAGGTCGACATTTTTACAATATACAAAGGAATGTTGGAGAAATGAGAGAATGTCATAGGAGCAGCAAAGAAGAAGACATCATATCACGCATGAGATTTGGTCATACGGGGTTAAATAGCACATTATTCATAATACAGAAACATGAAACAGGAAATTGTGAACATTGTGAGTCAAGAGAAACTGTAGAACATATCCTCTTCCAGTGTCCAAAGTACCAAACACAGAGAAACACACTCGAAGCAGCATTTAAGAGAAATAAGATACCGTTTAATGTAGCAGATATATTGAGGAGAAACTCAGGGGATGTTGTATTTGGAGAGATTTTTAGGTTTTTGGAAGCAACAGGGCTTGTAAAAAAAATTTAATACATAGTATATTCTGTTCCACACTCCAGTCCAGAAGGTGGCGGTAATAAACCTGAAAAGTTGTTTGCCAACCGCCATAAAAAGGAAGAAGAAGAAGGAGAAGGCTACGGCTACGCAGGTAACGTTGCTCATAGAATTAGAATTACATCTATAAAAATGCCCTGGGACTTTATTCTTTACTTGAACTATACTTACTCCTCGAGTAAGACCCTCACTGTTTACTTTCGGTTTTTTTTATTTTTTTTATCTTGACAGCTGTTCCAACATCTTTTATAGTAATTTGTCAAATATGCCTGAAATGTTTGTACTGATGACGTTTATTCAATAAAATTAAAAAATAAAAAAATAAAAAAAGAATTACATCTGGTAACTGCCTGCTTACGTCTCGCTCCGCCCATACAGGAAGTAGAAATAAAAACATAAGAAGGTTAAAGGGGAACTATACCTCGAGCTTTTGATTTCTCCGTCCGCTTAACAGTAAGTTACTTAACTGTAAATGAACAGAAGGTCGCACATTAGGAGAAACAACGCGTAAGGAAACATTTGTTAATGGGAATAACTAGGAAGCTTGCTACTAAGTTAATAAGTTATCAGAGTTCAATTAGACACCAACACAAGAAGGTGGGTTCAAACTAAAGACACACCTCAACAAAATGACAAATGGCGTACTTAGAAATGTGCTTACATTTCAGGTAATAATGTCACGACGACTTCATGCACGCAGAACAGACGGCGTGGATAAAAACATCTGGTACGTGATAATATTTGACACAAAAGGACATGGACATAACTTTCACTTGTATTGTTGTTGCATTACGTTGTAAATCTCTGCCTGGATTGTCAGAGTCCAAACCTAGTCATTTATTAATCTCAATAAAGGCTAACGATAGTAATTTGTGATTGGTGAAGCACGGGGGTGGTGCACAGCCTCGGGGCAAGTCCCTTTACTATACTTTTAAATTAGTAACTTTACACATTTACACTTAAATGCAGCATTGATGCAGCTGCAGACTGTGCAACAAGAGAAGGTGAAAAAAAGTGGTGAAAGTACATTTTCTCAAGTACTGTATTTAAATGCTGTTTTGAGGTACTTTGCATGAGTGTTTCCATTTTATGCTACTTATGCTCCACCACACCTTGGAGGCAAATATTGTTCTTTTTATTCCCCTGCATTTAGAGAACTTTGGTCACAAGTTACTTTACAGATTGAGATTACTTATATGAAATTAAAATCTATTTAAAAGTAATGATATAGTATTATAAGTTAAGCTGCTTAGCAGTATGTAAAGTAATTGAAATTAGCCCCACCTTTACAAACTGCAATATCGAAGTGATTTACACATAAATGCATGATAAATCACAATACACTAATATGATATGTATGATATGGAAATGTGCCATCCTACATATTGAGTACTTATACATTTGCTACTTATATAGTGTATTTTTATGCTAATACTTTTGTGCTTTTACTTAAGTTAGAGTTCGAATGCAAGACTTTTACTTGTATTTCTACACTGTGGTATTGCGTCTTTTACTAAAGTAGACGTTGTGAATACTACATAAAAAAACATTGTCTGTAAATAATAAGCAGTCAGATTATATAATGTAATGCTGTAATATTGTATAGATACATATGTGTAGATATCTAGGTTGTTTGACGTTGAAAGCAGCATCATGATGGAGAGGTGATGATCTTGTAATCCATTGTATCCATCTTGCAGGGTCACTATGCACTTTACTTACTCTTGGTCTCAGTTGCTGCTAATCATTCTTTTCCTCTTCATATGTGCTTTTTTTTTATGTGTGTTTTTACTTGTTGTATAACCAATTGCCTTCTAAGGACAAAATAAAGTTGAGGTTTAAGTATTGTCATATCACATAAATATCCTCCAAACTTATTTCAGTTCTAAAACGTCAATCATATGGTACGTTCAAGATAGCATTTGTGGGGGGAAAAAAAGTCAGAAGTCAAATAAGCTGTCCTTTTTTGATATTAAATTGAAAAGCAATTACTTTCCATTAATGATTTGCAAATGAATCATATATTTTACATATTACTCAATATTTGAGTATTAAAAAATGTGCAGTATTTTTCACTTGGGCCATTGCAGAAATCAAGGACTGATAACTGATGAAGCCAAAACTGTGTGCAAATCTAGATAGATTTAATCTTCTCTTTTTTTGTAATTTGGGTGAACTGACCAATAATTTTAACTCACTCACTGGCAGCTCTAAACTCTAAACTAAGATTTTTAACAATGATTTCTACAGAAATAATTTATTTTCTGACTCACTTGTGTGTAGGTTAATCATTCAATATTTAGAATTGATGAAATTCTTCCAGGGGCAACAGTCACTCAAAAGGCAGGGTACATAATATGATCGTGACTTTTGGTCATATACCTGTGGTTGTTTGATTCTAGCTCATAATTTAGGTGACATTACAGCAGTGTCTGATCTGTTTTGCACCAACAGGGTTGAATTCACACAACTGGCAGCAGACTACAAAGCAGTGAACCTTGGACAGGGATTTCCTGACTTCTCCCCTCCCAAATTCCTCCAGGATGCTTTTTGTGAAGCTGTGAGTGGAGGACCCCAAATGCACCAGTATACCCGAGCTTTTGTAAGTGGAAACACACATTCAGGAACACTTTTATCTTTTGTTAACGTCAGTATGCAGTATGCTTAAGTTTAGATCATGTT
This sequence comes from Epinephelus moara, assembly GCF_006386435.1. Taxonomy (NCBI): domain Eukaryota; kingdom Metazoa; phylum Chordata; class Actinopteri; order Perciformes; family Serranidae; genus Epinephelus; species Epinephelus moara. Next base: position 27,638,142 of record NC_065514.1, read on the forward strand.
AGAATGGTTTCAGTCATTTTTGACCAGGTATTGAAAGTATAAATGTTTGCAGAAAAAAACAGTGACAGCCACCTCATGTTTACATTTCCTTTCTCTCCTCAGGGCCATCCTCCTCTTGTAAAAAATCTTGCTAAATTCTTCAGTAGGATTGTGGGACATGAGATTGATCCTCTTGAAGACGTCCTGGTCACAGTTGGAGCTTATCAGGCTCTCTTCTGTGCATTTCAAGCTCTGATTGATGAAGGGGATGAGGTACGAAAGTCAACCCAAATCTAGTCAAAATGTTGTACAGTTCAGCAATAATTAGGAAAACGTAACAGCAGCAAACATGTTCAAACAAGTTTGAATATAGTGTATGTGTGGTTAACAGTGTGATAAAAGTCCACATGGTGCTAAGCGCGTAACTGTAATGTGTATAAAAATACTATAACTTACTATAACTTCACTTACCCATTTTTGTGGGTTTTAATGTTTGAAAAATAACTGACAGAAATTTGTATTTCAGGTCATAATTGTTGAACCATTCTTTGACTGCTACCAGCCAATGGTGAAGATGGTTGGAGGAAAGGCAGTCTATGTACCTCTCAGGCCAGTGAGTGGTTTCTACATTTCTACATAATAGCTATAGAGCATCTTTGAACAATTTGTCTTTGTGTACATGTACTTTTAAAAGTTTATATCAGCTTTTATTTCCTTGTGTTAAATTTAAGAAAGTTGAGGGAAGCACCGTCCTGTCAAGTGGAGACTGGGTTCTTTCTGCTGAGGAGCTGGCCAGTAAATTCACTCCACGCACAAAAGCCATCGTTATCAACACTCCCAATAACCCACTGGGCAAGGTAAGACATTTACCATTGAGGAGTCTCCTTTTAGAGCCTGCTGAATAAAATTTGTTCTTGCACATGAACATGAGCCTGCTGAATAAAATTTGTTCTTGCACATGAACATGTGTCACACATTTATGTCCTTTACAGGTTTACAAGACTGAAGAGCTCCAAATGATTGCTGATCTGTGTATCAAACATGATGCGCTGTGCATCAGTGATGAGGTGTACGAGTGGCTGACTTATGATGGAAACAAGCATGTAAAGATAGGTGAGCTGAACAGAATGCACACAAAGGATAAAGCTGCACAATATAAGTTAAATTAATTATATTAATCTATTGACAGCCAGTCTTCCCGGCATGTGGGAACGAACAATCACTATTGGCAGTGGAGGAAAGACCTTCAGTGCTACTGGCTGGAAGGTAATGCACAGACTCATATGGTATTTTTGTAATGTATCCGTTTTATGTCCACGTAATAATGGCCTGGTTCTTCTTGTCAGGTCGGCTGGGTCATCAGCTCTGGGCACATCATCAAACACTTGAAAACCATCCATCAGAACTGTGTTTACCACTGTGCTACAGCTGCTCAGGTAAACACATCATTGTTTGAGCATTATTGATACATTTATAGAAATAAAACATGGTTTCTTCTTGAGCGTCTATCAGAAGAGGCTCCACATGCTGTAAGAAATTTAATTCCTCTTCTCTGGATTATTAGCAGTAGTAGTCAGGGGACTTTTATTTAGAACATTATCCTTAATACCATTGTTTACAAAATACAAAACACCTCATCATCCAGAGCCTTTCTGTTGTATTTGATGGTGTAGACATATTTTTTCCACCTTTAAACGTCCATTGTGAAAGATTTAGAGGACTTTAGTGGCATCTAGTGGTGAGGATTGCAGATTGCAACCAGCTAAAACTTCTCCTGGTTAGAATTTCTTCAGTGTTCATTGTTCAGGAGAACATGTATGTATGTACCTATGTAGGTGTAAACGGCTCATTATAAGCTAACAAAAACACAACAATTCTTATTTTCAGGTGATTATACAGTAAGGAAAACATACCATATTATATTCCATTTTTGCCAGTACATCACCTAGAAAAATATTCCGCACTGGACCTTTAAAGGAAAAGATTGACATTTTGGGAAATAGGCTTATTTGCTTCTGATTTGCTGAAGATTAATTCTAGATGAAAGATTTTAACTACTTGACCAACAACTTTCCTGCAGTATGGAAATGTTCAGAAAATGTTGAGGATAGTTATGTTTTGTTTCTTGTATTAAATCCACATATGCCCTGATTATTTGAACATAAGTCAAACATCTCAAACTTATTTATTTCCCATTTTGCTCCTCTCATCCATCCCTGCCTTCAACAGGAGGCAGTCGCTCGTGGATTTGAGAGAGAATACGAGCTGTTTGGGACTCCAGAGAGTTACTTCCAGCAGCTGCCTGCATTGTTGCACCAGAAGAGAGCGAAGCTGGCCTCGTGCCTGGAGAGTGTGGGTTTGCAGCCCATCATGCCAGAGGGAGGCTATTACATGATGGCAGACATCTCCTCTGTCAGTGAGTAAAGAGCAAACACCTGCATCCATCATTGCTTATCATAAAATAATTCAAAAACCTTTTTACTTTGATAAGCACTGTCTTATTTATATGTACCTGGGCTTTCTTTTCTAACAGAGGTGGACATCAGTGACCAGACCACTAAGGATGAACCCAATGACTTTAGATTTGTTAAGTGGCTAATTAAAGAGAAGGTAAATAACATTTCATTTTTATTTAAGACAGCTAAACAAATCCCTTTTAAAGCAAGTGTTTTAGTTTGTTTTGAAGAGAAGAAGAAGTGATTTGATAAGTGTTTTCTGCAACGTTTAATCTTGGTCTGTGGTGTTGTATTTAGAACATCGTGCTTCTGACTTTTCTGTCTTTTAACTGTATGATTTGGCTTTTCTTCTTCAGGGTTTAGCAACAATCCCCGTCTCTGCATTCTACAGTCCAGAGCACAGCAAGGAGTTTAACAAATACATCCGATTCTGTTTCGTTAAGGTGAATTCAGCCTCAGTAACTGAAATGAATTTGACCCCTCTCCTGCCTCGCTCTTTGACTCACACTCACTCTCTTTGTCTAACAGGAGGACTCCACCTTGAACGCAGCAGAGGACATCTTGAGAAAGTGGAGTCAGGAACAGTAAAACCGACCACGATGCAAAGTATTACCCGTCCATATAGATCTCTCCAGGCTGCTCTCTGGGTTGCCTCCTCTGTTAAAATGAGCCATATTCGGTGTTTCAGTGTGTGCTTATGGCACAGTCAGGTACTTGAAGACAACGTCCACTTTGTCCACTCAGTTGGTCCTACTGCTGTTGTGAAAACAATCTTGTACGCAATGATTCTTAAGCACTTAACTCTGAAAGGAAAAAAATATCAATGTTATGATTATGTCACAGTAATTTTAAAGGATATGTTTTTTGTTTAGTTTTTTTGTTTTCTTGTATGATGTCCTCTTACTGTATTTCACAATTTAACTGCAGATATATTTCTCCTGAATCAAACTAACAAAATGTTTAATAAAGCTTTTAATATATGCACACGTTCCTTGTCTCAGTGTGTCTTTACTCAGCTGTATAGCTTCACGGGCTCATGCCTTGTAATAAGTGTTTATTACAGCCCGTGGGTGTCCACATAAACAGTATGAAACAGAAATAACATCAACGTAATAGTAATATAGACATACAGTCAATTAGGGTCTTATTTCCAGGTAAATTTGAGGTTTGAAGCATTGCAGCAATATGAGATGTCTGCCTTCTCTCCAATATAATGGAACTAGATGGCACTCAGCTTGTGGTGCTTGAAGCGCCAAATAATATATTTGAAAAACTCTACAGCAATGTCTCTTTCCAGAAATCATGACCCGGTTACTCAAGATAATCCACAGACCTTGTTGTGAGCAGTTTATGTAGGAACTATTTTCTTTCTACTGAACTACACCCACCAACCGTATCACTGCACAGAAGGAAGCGTGTATCTACTCATGGACAAGAGGCTTGTGCTCATGACCGCACAATATGTATTATTTGTGTCCTCCCTGGCTGAGCTTTAACGGTTCAGGCAGGGTTATGACCTCTGAAAAGAGACATTGCTGTTGAGTTTTTCATATGTCTTTTATGGCACTTTGAGCACCACAAGCTGAGTGCCATTTAGTTCCATTATATTGGCGAGAAGGCAGACATCTCTATGGACGATATCTCCAACACTCAGCAACTCACACCAGAACAATCTAGATTACTAAATAACACTACAGGTAAGATGAAAAATATGTATTTTTGATTTTGGGATGAACTGTCCCTTTAAGGGTAGAGACACTGAAGATAAAAATCTATTTTGTTTTTATTTTTCATGACCAATCTGAGCAATAACACCGTCAAATTTTGCACAAAAATGAAAGCTGTAGAGACTGTAAATATGTATATTGCAATGTCATTGCTGTCTCTTATGCATTGTGTGACCACTCTGACGTTTTAAACATCTCAGGACTCTTGCAGGGAAACAAAAGTGCTGCCATATAAAGGTACAGAAGGTTGAAAGGTCGTGGGAAGGAGGGGTGGAGGAGACTGAATGTTGCAGTAAATCTGAGTGAAGTGTGTTCGATTAGAAACCATCAACAGGTGAGTACAGCAGCAGCACTGAAGAGACATTTCTATAATAACTGCAGCTTTGAGCGTGCTTGAAATGTGCTTTCATTTCAGATAAACATGTCCCGACGACTTTATGCTCGCAGAACAGACAGTGTGGACAACAGTGTGTGGTAAGTGGTAATGACACAGGTGGACTTTTGACACCTGAGCTCGTGTGAGTTTGTTGACGCCAGTACAGTTCAATCAGCCTGTCAGTGGACAGTGTGTTGTAGTGGAGTATTCATTGTGTTTTTAATCATTCAGACGAAAAGGAAGCGAAACAAACAACTGTGGTGATAGCAGACTGAAGGATTTTGGTATCCTAAGCTGAGCTTATCGAGTGGCTTCCTCTCCTGCTGGATGTATTGATCATGCCTTCCTCAGCTGCTGCTCATTAGTCCTGAACTTTGTCCTCGAACAGCAACATGATCCCTCAGTTTTTTAAGCTTTATTTATTTGTTGATTAATTCTTTCAAAATCAGAAAGCAACTGTTAAACTTTAATACAAATGCAGCATTGATAACTATGAACATTATGTCCCTGTTTATAACTGCTATTAACGTGTGTTGAGTGATCCGATCAGAAGTGTGAAGCGCAAAATATAAGTGTAAGTGTAAATAACCACGAAGACACACTGTGATCCGAACATTCAAACCTCATGCCGAAGTGATCTAGGATGCACTGGACTACATTGTAGTGTAAACATTAATGCGTCCCCATCAGGGACTACATCATCAGTGCTGCAACCCCAGCTGCATCTGTTTATGCTTCTTCTACTGTTAACCTTTACAGATAATTTTGAGAATATCATCATAGTGCCTGACAGGCAGTGTTGCACCAACAGGGTTGAATTCGCACAGCTGGCAGCCGACTACAAAGCAGTGAACCTTGGACAGGGATTTCCTGACTTCTCCCCTCCCAAGTTTATCCAGGATGCATTTAGTGAAGCTGTGAGTGGAGGACCCCAAATGCACCAGTATACCAGACCTTTTGTAAGCGGAAAAAACACACTTGGTCCCAGTTTTATCCTTCTGTGTCAATTTCAGTCATTTTCAGCAAGTTTTAATGAGACACACAGATACAGAACAAACTGTAAGAGTCACCTTACATTTCCTTCCCCTCCTCAGGGCCATCTCCCTCTGGTGAAAAGTCTTGCTAAGTTCTTCGGTAGGATTGTGGGACGTGAGATTGACCCTCTTGAAGACATCATGGTCACAGTTGGAGCTTATCAGGCTCTCTTCTGTGCATTTCAGGCTCTGATTGATGAAGGGGATGAGGTACAGAAATCAACCCAACACTGTTTTTTTTTTAAACTTAAATTATTTACAGATGCTCTATACTTTGTAATAGAAGAGTCATTATTATAACCCTTGTGTTTATTGTGTGAAGACGGATAAAGAATTAATATTTGGTGACATACTATATTACTTTATAATGGGCCATAAATTAAGTTATATTTTAGTCTTTTGTGTAGTTTACTCTTCTAGTTCTAAATGGGAAATATGGAGTTTTACTTTGTTTAAATTCTCCTAGTTTTACTTTCTACATAATAAAACTTACAGAAATGGTACCAAACGCAGGTCACAAGCTAAGAAAAATGGGAAACATTTGTCTTTCAGGTCATAATTATCGAGCCGTTCTTCGACTGTTATCAGCCAATGGTGAAGATGGCCGGGGGGACGGCAGTCTATGTACCTCTGAGGCCAGTGAGTTATAAAGCATCTCCTGACAGCCTTTGACATCTCTTTAAATGTATACATCTATCTTAAAGGATTTTCATTTTCTTTGTTAAATTTAAGAAAGTTGAGGGAAGCACCGTCCTGTCAAGTGGAGACTGGGTTCTTTCTGCTGAGGAGCTGGCCAGTAAATTCACTCCACGCACAAAAGCCATCGTTATCAACACTCCCAATAACCCACTGGGCAAGGTAAGACATTGCAGTCGACGTTGTCATAAATACGTCATAAAGTCATCATTGTCATAAATACCGGCTAGATATAGTCGGCCTCACCTCGACACATAGTTCCGGGTCTGGAACCCTAGTCCTTGAGAGGGGTTGGACTCTCTCCTTCGCTGGAGTTGCTCCGGGTGAGAGGCGGAGGGCCGGGGTGGGCTTCCTGATAGCCCCCAGACTCTCTGCCTGTACGTTGGGGTTTACCCCGGTAGACGAAAGGGTTGCTTCCCTGCGCCTTCGGGTCGGGGAACGGGTCCTGACTGTTGTCTGTGCTTATGCACCGAACAACAGTTCAGAGTACCCACCCTTTTTGGAGTCCCTGGGACGGGTGCTGGACAGCGCCCCGACCGGGGACTCCATTGTTCTGCTGGGGGACTTCAACGCTCACGTGGGCAATGACAGCGGGACCTGGAGGGGCGTGATTGGGAGGAACGGCCTGCCCGATCTGAACCCGAGTGGTGTTCAGTTATTGGACTTCTGTGCGGGTCGCAGTTTGGCCATAACTAACACCATGTTCAAACATAAGGATGTCCATCGGTGCACGTGGCACCAGGACAGCCTAGGTCGCAGGTCAATGATCGACTTTGTAGTCGTATCATTTGACCTGCGGCCATATGTTCTGGACACTCGGGTGAAGAGAGGAGCAGAGCTGTCAACTGATCACCACCTGGTGGTGAGTTGGATCAGATGGTGGGGGAGGACGCCGCGCAGACCTGGCAGGCCCAAACGAACAGTGAGGGTCTGCTGGGAACGCCTGGCGGAAGAACCTGTCCAGATGATCTTCAACTCCCACCTCCGGGAGAGCTTCGACCGCGTCCCGAGGGCAGAGGGGGACATTGAGTCCGAATGGGCCTTGTTCCGCTCTGCCATTGTCGAGGCGGCTGTTGTGAGCTGTGGCCGCAAGGCCGCTGGGGCCAGTCGCGGCGGTAATCCCCGAACCCGCTGGTGGACACCAGAGGTGAGGGGAGCCGTCAGGCTGAAGAAGGAGGCCTACAGGGCATGGTTGGTCTGTGGGTCTCCGGAAGCAGCTGACGGGTACCGGCGGGCCAAGCGGAGCGCAGCAGCGGCAGTCGTTGAGGCAAAAACTCGGGCGTGGGAGGAGTTCGGTGAGGCCATGGAGGAAGACTATCGATCGGCTCCAAAGAGGTTCTGGCAAACCGTCCGGCGCCTCAGGGGGGGAAGGCGGCAACTTGCTCACACTGTTTACAGTGGGGGCGGGGAGCTGCTGACGTCAACTGAGGACATTGTCGGGCGGTGGAAGGAATACTTTGAGGAGCTCCTCAATCCCACCAACACGTATTCCAGTGAGGAAACAGAGACGGGGGTCTCGGGGGCGGGTCGTCCAATTTCTGGGGCAGAAGTTGCTGAGGTAGTGAAACAACTCCGAGGCGGCGGAGCCCCGGGGGTGGATGAGATTCGTCCTGGATATCTCAAGGCTCTGGATGTTGTAGGGCTGTCCTGGCTGACACGCCTCTGCAACATTGCGTGGACATCGGGGGCAGTGCCTCTGGAGTGGCAGACCGGGGTGGTGGTTCCCATTTTCAAGAAAGGGGACCAGAGGGTGTGTTCCAACTACAGGGGGATCACACTCCTCAGCCTACCCGGTAAGGTTTACTCCAGGGTGCTGGAGAAGAGGGTCCGGTCGATAGTTGAACCTCGGATTGAGGAGGAGCAATGTGGTTTTCGTCCCGGACGCGGAACCGTGGACCAGCTCTTTACCCTCGCCAGGGTGCTGGAGGGGGCATGGGAGTTTGCCCAACCAGTCCACATGTGTTTTGTGGATTTGGAGAAGGCTTACGACCGTGTCCCCAGGGGCATCCTGTGGGGGGTGCTCCGGGAGTATGGGGTTGGTGGCCCCTTGCTAAGGGCCATCCAGTCCCTGTACCAAAGGAGCATGAGTCTGGTTCGCGTGGCTGGCAGTAAGTCGGACCTGTTCCCGGTGAGGGTTGGACTCCGCCAGGGCTGCCCTTTGTCACCGGTTCTGTTCATAACTTTTATGGACAGAATTTCTAGGCGCAGCCGAGTGGTGGAGGGTGTCAGGTTCGGTGACGGGAGGATCTCGTCCCTGCTTTTTGCGGATGACGTGGTCTTCCTAGCTCCATCGAACAGTGACCTCCAGCTCTCGCTGGGGCGGTTCGCAGCCGAGTGTGAAGCGGCTGGGATGAGAATCAGCACCTCCAAGTCTGAGGCCATGGTCCTCAGCCGGAAAAGGGTGGATTGCCCACTCCAGGTCAGGGGGGAGGTCCTTCCTCAGGTGGAGGAGTTTAAGTATCTCGGGATCTTGTTCACGAGTGAGGGTAGGATGGAGCGGGAGATTGACAGGCGGATTGGGGCGGCGTCAGCAGTGATGCAGGCGCTTAACCGGTCCGTTGTGGTGAAGAGGGAGCTTAGCCAGAAAGCGAAGCTCTCGATTTACCGGTCGATCTACGTTCCAATCCTCACCTATGGTCACGAGCTCTGGGTAGTGACCGAAAGAATGAGATCGCGAGTGCAAGCGGCCGAAATGAGTTTCCTCCGCAGGGTGGCTGGGCTCAGCCTTAGGGATAGGGTGAGGAGCTCAGACATCCGGGAGGGACTCGGAGTAGAGCCGCTGCTCCTCCACATCGAGAGGAGCCAGTTGAGGTGGTTCGGGCATCTGGTAAGGATGCCTTCCGGACGCCTCCCTTGGGAGGTGTTTCGGGCATGTCCAACCGGGAGGAGACCTCGGGGCCGCCCCAGAACACGCTGGAGGGATTACATCACCCGGCTGGCCTGGGAACGCCTTGGGGTTCCCGCGGAAGAGCTGACGGAAGTGGCTGGGGAGAGGACTGTCTGGGCTTCTTTGCTGAGGCTGCTGCCCCCGCGACCCGGACCCGGATAAGCGGAGGACGACGAGTACGAGTACGAGTACATTTCACACATTTATGTCCTTTACAGGTTTACAAGACTGAAGAGCTCCAAATGATTGCTGATCTGTGTATCAAACATGATGCGCTGTGCATCAGTGATGAGGTGTACGAGTGGCTGACTTATGATGGAAACAAGCANTGAAGAGCTCCAAATGATTGCTGATCTGTGTATCAAACATGATGCGCTGTGCATCAGTGATGAGGTGTACGAGTGGCTGACTTATGATGGAAACAAGCATGTAAAGATAGGTGAGCTGAACAGAGTGCTCACAAATTATAACATATCTTAATATAAAGATATTAATATATTCAATTATTAATGTGTATACTGACAGCCAGCCTTCCTGGCATGTGGGAACGAACCATCACTATTGGCAGTGCAGGAAAGACCTTCAGTGCTACTGGCTGGAAGGTAATGTACACACTGAGAAACAAGGTCATAATTTGGTTCACTACAACTTGTTGTGATGGGGGGTTTTGCTTTGTTTTGTTTGTTTTTTCAGATCGGCTGGACTATTAGCTCAGAGCAAAACATCAAACGTTTGAAAGCCATGCATCAGATGTCTGTTTTTGATTGTGCAACCACTGTTCAGGTAAGGGAAGAAGTAAATTAAAGAAGAGGAAGTAAATATAGTAGATAAATTTGAGAGGAAAATACATGAGTAAATAAATCATAAATCATACAGAATTATATTAAAATGGATACTATCTGTAGCAGGGATACTCAACTTGCTTTGCCCAGGGGGCACTTTTGCAAAAGGACAGGAAGAAAGGACATTCAGCACTAAGCTCGGCACTAACCTCTGTTGGGGAGGTCCAGGGGATTCGACCCTTTCTTGAGTATTTTTTCATTTATTTTTTTTGGTTAAAATTAGAAAAAATTGTTGATGCTTTTTGTGCACCCTGGTGCATAATTTAAAATGTAAGTACAAAAAACAAATCAATTGATTTTCTATCACGGGCCATAAATTGAGTATCACCTATCAATAGCATTTGCATTTCATTTGTCTTTAATTTGACTATTAAAATGAGCCCAACAAATATTGATGTTTGAGGCCATTACTGTTCTAAATATTTTTTAGTAAAAAAAAAATCCAATAACAGTGTATAAGATTTATTTATTTTTGTTACATACACATACACTGCAATAATCCTTCATAATCCAGATCCCTTCAGTTTTGCTTTTTTTTTTTTTTTTTTTAAAGAATTATTACCAAGGTGCATACTAAAACCTAGTTTGGTATATGTACTAAAATGTCCTGTTACTTATCGGCCAACAAACATCAATACAGATACAAATTCAACAAGCTAATACTGTCCAATATGATAAAGATTTATTGGTCTAATTCTAGGTCTAATTACAACATGGGTTTGAATATTTTACACAGTGTAAGTGGAATATTGGAAGAAGCACAAAAGAGAATATTGTATAATGGTTTACGATATGGCAAAGAGTGTTTCTCTCCTGACATATCTGTACATATCCTAATTTTTCCTTTTTTTTCTTACTGTTTTTGCTATCATTTAATAGTACAGTTTGTTGAGATAAATAAATAGTAATAACTATAATAAGTTAACAAATGTAATCAAAAGAAGGGTGGCAAATATACATTTTCCACTTCTTCCATATGTTATCAAATTTAATTTCCTGAAGTCTCATTGAAAAGGTTATTTTTTCCATTACACAGATTTCATAAATAATATCATACCAGTGCCTTATAGATGGGGCATCTGGCTTAGGCCATTTCTTTGTAATTGCTTTTCTAGCAGCTACCCTCAATATTCCAAATAAGTATTTTGTTTTAATATTTGTACATGTTGAAAGTAGGAGCCCACAAAGGGAGTTCGTCCCACTTAAAAGCAATTTTTGTCACAAACATAGTCACTAATTCTATATAATATATATCCTATTTTTCATACCTGTTTCTGCATATAATGCACTGCTTCAGATCTGTGTATCTCCCTTTGCTCCTCTCATCCATCCCTGCCTTCAACAGGAGGCAATCGCTCGTGGATTTGAGAGAGAATACGAGCTGTTTGGGACTCCAGAGAGTTACTTCCAGCAGCTGCCTGCATTGTTGCACCAGAAAAGAAACAAGCTGGCCTCGTGCCTGGAGAGTGTGGGTTTGCAGCCCATCATGCCAGAGGGAGGCTATTTTCTGATCGCAGACATCTCCTCTGTCAGTGAGTTCTCTTATTTACCTCCTATTAAACCGATGAAAATTCAACACTTTTAATTTCTCTGGGGCTTATTTCAAATACTGGAGGAAAAAAAACCCATTTCAACCGATTTCATCAGTCATTCAGAAATCATTTTCTGGTTATTGTTGGATGAGTGCTGCCTGCTATATTACCTTTTTAAATGAACTTACCATGACAGGAAACTGTGCAGTAAAAGTAAAATTTTCTTGTAAATAAACGAAGACATTTGCAGCTTGAATAGGTTATATTTATTAGTGAATTGTATTGATTACTAACCCTCTTTTTTTTTGACAGAGGTGGACTTTAATGACTCCATGAGCGCTGGGGATGAACCCTATGACTTCAGATTTGTTAAATGGCTAACTAAAGAAAAGGTAAATAGAAAATGTGGTGAAAACATGATTTAATGTCATTAAAGATATAAAAAGACTGTAAGTTTTGTGTGATGTGTGGTTCTCTCAGCTTCTTTCTATGCAATTTGGCTTTTTTTTTTTTTATCTGTAGGGTTTAGCAACAATCCCAGTCTCTGCATTCTACAGTCCAGAGCACCGACAGGAGTTTGACAAATACATCCGATTCTGTTTCATCAAGGTGAACACAATGCAATTTATTACATTGAACTGAATCTGATTTTGATTGAAGTCTTCTCCCCTTTTTCATTGTGTTGCTCTTTGTCAGTCGTTCTTAAACTCACTCTTTTTTGTCTAAAGGAGGACTCCACTCTGGATGCAGCTGAGGACATCTTGAGAAAATTAAGTCAAAGACAGTAAAAAGTGTTTAGCACACACCCAGGTCATGGGAATCTTAAGTGCTATAATGTAGACAACTGAACTTGCTTGAGTTTCTTGAAGATGTTTCACCTCTCCTCCAAGAGGCTTCTTTAGTTCCAGTTTTTCTTCACACTGTACTAGTCAAAACACTGAATGACTGTAAGTGTTTCTGTGTGATCATTTCTATTTTACAGAAAACTGTACATGAAATATTTTTCAATATTTTATTTCTCAGTATGTGCGGAGATATTTGTCATGTACCCGAGTGTCCAAAATTTTGAATAAAGCTTTATAAATTCTCATCTTCAGTTAATTAGTATTACCCTTCTCTGTCTCATAACCCTGTGGCATGGCCTGTGTTATAAATATATGTGAATGGTGCTGTCTTTTGGTGTCCATATTAACAGTGGAAAATGTTGCCATCATAGCCAGGCCCCTTACACAAAAAGGACATTTTATAAAACCACCAAAATAATTAAATTTGCAGACAACAAATGTCTCAGTGCTTGAAAAAACAAAACAAATCTGATTACAATAAATAAATCCCATGATACCAACCTGGCCAAAAATCAAGCATATTTTGTAGCTGATGTTTGAAGTAGACTTAAGTAGAATTTCTCATTAATTATTTTTACACTTTTGGCAGTCATAAATATATATATTTGCATATAATGTGTTAAAATCCAATAAAAATATTTGAATAATAAATATATATATTTATTTTATAATATAATAAATCACAAAAACACACGTTCAAACTATCGCCCTCTAGTGGAAATTTAAGTTTCCTACATTTTCCCTACAGTCTTACAGTAATTCTAGGATCCTAAATTAAGTAAAGAGAGACAAAGGCTAAACCTTACATGCCAATATCTCTATTAAGTTCCAGTTGTATGTTTAAAAAGAATCATAGAAGTTTAATCTGCGTCTTATAAAACTTTAACTTTTTCCAGTCTATGGCCAGAACCAACAGACTTTTATTTTGAAACGCTGATTCCGACCCGGAAGTCAATAAACTTCACGTGTTGGTGTGTGTAAAAATGTCCACCGGCGTAGCAGTGAAAAGACCCCAAACTGTGCCCTCTCAGGTACTGTTACGATATTGTTTTACATCCAAATGATGCTCTTTTTTTTCTCATAATTTATAATGTGTTTGTGTGTCTTTACAGGCGGAAGAGAGGGTGGACTGGAAGAAGAGGAAAGCAGAAAGTGAGTAAACAGCTAGCTACATTAGCTAAAGAGCTAAATCAGTTTTGTTTGACACATAAGTTACAGTTAGCTCTTTTATTCGCCATAGCGATAAGGTAAAGTGTCTCAATGTGTCTTTGTTCAAGAATAAGTGTGTGGGTTTTACTTGTTTTTATTTATAACGTTATAGTAAAGTAATGCCTCAGTATTTCGTATGATGTTTTAGCATGTGTGGCCACAGCATTAATGTTTATGATAATTTATACTTATAATAGAGTCGTTTCACGTAGTTGTTACCACTTTAGCCCCTGCACAACACTCACTCTGAAGATTCTGTTGTCAAAGTTTAACTTTAATTTGTTAAATTTAGGTGTAAATAGTCAAGTGTAGTTATTTATTAACAGCCCCAAATCTCAAATTTGCCTCAAAGGGCTTTAAAATCTGTACAACTGATATGACACTCTCTGTGGGGGGTCAGGATGAGTCACAAAATGATTAAGTAACCAGGAGAAAATGTATGTATGTATATCTGTTCCATAAAATCACACTCAGAGGGATATCGTGTGCTGTAAAGCCCTGTGAGGCAAATTGTGATTTGTGATATTGGGCTTTAAAAAAAAATTGATTGATTGATTGACTTATATTTTACACCATTTATATAAATCTTTGCTTTTTTCTTGTATCTGTTGTGGATACTTTAACCTACAGGCCTCTCCAGATCCTTTGTAGAGCTGTGACTAATGATTATTTCCATCAGCAAGTAATCTGCCATGAATTTTCTTGTCTAAGTGATTAATGGTCTGGTCTGTAAACCATCACAAAATGTTAAAGTGTCAGTTATAATTACCATAAGTCCATATGGATGTCTTTTTTCCTCCAACAGGCAGTCCAATACTCAAAGATATTCAGTTTATTATCACACAAGATAAAATAGGCTAAAGCAGCAAATCCTCATAACCATGAAGCTGTAACTAGTAAATGTTGGTTAATTTTTACTTGAAAATGAATTGAATGATTATCAAAAAATGCAGATTACTTTCCTGTCAATTAACTAATAAACTATTTTTTTCAGCTTAAATTTCTTAAGATGAAATCAGACCCGAGGAAAAGTAAAATAAGAAGTGTAAAAACCCAACTAGGGACAAGAGTTGAAAATTAGCAATAGCTACAAACTCTCTGTGCAACACATCAGTCCCATACTTTGTATTGGAACTATGTTAAATTGCATCATCCCTATCAAATAAAAAATAAAAGAATAATTAAAAATAAATAAGGATGAAATATTATGCTTTCGGTTGACCTGCTAATAAACTCAGATGGGGTCACATGTAGATTTAGCCTTATTTAAAAGGGTCACAAGCTGAAAATCTTTCAATTTGGATATTTCCAGTTTGTCTTCCCTAAACCTTACTATCTTATTAATGCCAATGATTGTTCTTCAATAACAGTAAAAGAGGCTAAGAAGAAAAGGAAAGAGGCCAAGCTGATCAAAGAGTTGGAAAAGCAGAAACAGCAAGAAGCTGCAGACAGAGCACAACATGAACAAAGCCAAAACAGTAAAGGTAACCATATTATCTTGTCATTGGTTGTTATCGTACCTGTGAATGGAGTGCTGTAACGTGTGATCTGCACATGTATCTCTTAGGTCGGGCATACACAGTGAGTGTGGCTCTGCCAGGCTCTGTCCTGGATAACGCTCAGTCTACTGAACTTCGTACGTACCTGGCCGGACAGATCGCCCGAGCCTGTGTTGTGTTCTGTGTTGATGAGATCGTTGTGTTTGATGAACAAGGGGAAGATGTCAAGTAAGTTAACTTAAGAGGTACAAGTTATTGGTTAACACTCTCCTGAGGCAGCAGAAAGCTGATAGAAAATATTCTTTCTTTGTCCCACAGGAGTGTTGAAGGAGAATTTAAAGGTGTTGGGAAGAAGGGACATGCTTGTATTCAGCTTGCAAGAATACTTCAGTACCTGGAATGTCCACAGTAAGTATGGCTATATTATCATATCAGCAGCAGCAGCCCATTTTATTAGGCTGTGATTACAGCTTTTCTTCTCCACCAGGTATCTGCGCAAGTGGTTTTTCCCAAAGCATCAAGATTTACAGTATGCAGGTAATAGTTCATATTTCGTTTTCATATGTTCATTTATAGCCAGGGTTTTCAGCGTCTGACACTGTGCCCCATGCCCCAATTCAGCTCCAAAGATTTTATAGAGTGGTGTTTGCTTGTGTTCACTTTGAAATAAAGTTTGAACTACATTTTGCTACTTTTCTGACAAAATGTATGTAAATGTAAACACCTTGATGCTGCTGCTGGAGTACCTTCCTGTGGTTGTTTTTGGCAGAAAGTAATGTCCAAGCATCATACAAGACTATTGCTTCCATATTGAAATCATATGGAAATACAGAGGGTGCAATTTGATTATTATCTTAATACCATATCTAGGTAGAGACATTGTATAAAATAAAATGATGTGTTTTCTCAAGTTATTGGTCTTTTTTTAGGATTGCTCAACCCTTTAGACAGTCCTCACCACATGAGGATAGATGATGAATCACAATACCGGGAAGGAATAGTCCTCGACAGGCCGATCAAACAAGGAAAAGGCTCGTTGGTCAACTGTGGGATGAGAAAGGTGAGCATGTCTTCATAGAGGTCGCTGTCACAAACTGATGTGGAGACTATGATTAAAGTTATTGGCTTTTATAAGGATGTAGGGCTGCAACTAATGATTAATTGACCAGGTATTCGCTTGATTAATCAATTGAAAAATGGCAGAAAATAGTGAAAATGCTTATTGAAATGTCCCAAAATATCTTGTTTTGTCCAACCAACAGTCAAAACCCCAAATATATGCAGTTTACCATCATAGAAGACAAAGAAAATCAGAAAATATTGATAATTTATGAGCTGAAACTAGCCATTTGTGCTTTAACAAATACACCATGAATTAATTAACAGTCAAAATCCTTGTACGATTATTACTCTGTTGATAGACTATTTGTTTTAGCTTTATCAAACTCATCTCTGTCCATCTGCTCCTACAGGATGTTCGGATTGATAAACAGCTACAGTCTGGACTTCGAGTCACCGTGAAACTCAATAAGATGCAGAATCAAGGTAATTTTGTCCGTCTGATTGACATTGATAATGTTTGATTTATGTTTTTTCGGAGAAAAGATCTTATGTTTCTGCAAATTAGTCCAGTGTGTGTGTCTATTCGTCATCCTCAGAGAGCAAACTGTGTAAAGGCATGGTTGTGGCTCCTCACCTGCCCAGGACTGAAGGAGGGCTTTACTGGGGTTACACTGTCCGCCTGGCATCTTCCCTCAGTAGGTTTCCTTTGCTTGTGATACTATCAGGCATGTGCTCCACATTAATTTGCAACAGGTTGTAGGAATAAGAGCCGAATAGCACTTTTTTATTCATCCACACATCCTATTACATTGTGTATTCAGTGTGAGGCTCAGCCCTGCTGTGATCACTTTATCCTCATTGCTGTCGTTGTGTTAATACAGGCGCAGTGTTCACAGAAAGTCCCCATGAAGATGGATACGATCTGACGATTGGTACATCAGAAAGAGGCAGCAACATTGACCAAACAACCCTTTCGCCATTCAAGTAGGTTCAGAGCCAATGAGAGTGAGAATTTTTTAAATTTAGCTATGCACATAGCACAGCAGTGTTGGTCTGTTGGTTGGTTGCGACTGAAATATCTCAACAATTAATGGATGAATTGCCATGAAATCAAACACCTGTGAGGGTATGTGGGGCCTGCAGTTTATAACAGTTCCTCAAATTTAATAAGTTGATCATGTGTTTTGTATTTAAAATCAAAGTAACCAGTAACTATAGCTGGCAAAACTAGAGACTATTTTGTGATGGAATCGCGCTAGCCATGATACAGCGATTGGCTATTTAAGAAGAATGTGGGCCAGGGGTGTAAATTGTGTGTTTACGCGTGTGTTTGTGTTTGGGAGGGTGATGGCCCCTTCCCTACTTCCTACCCCTCGACTTCCATCGCCTTTACTCAGACCACACCCATCTTCAAACCTGGCCTTCACCTGTAAACAATCGTGACTGCATCTTGCATGGTTAAGATGCTATCAGATAGATAGATAGATAGATAGATAGATAGATAGATAGATAGATAGATAGATAAACACCTGGTAAAGAATTCATAGCAGCTTCTGTGGTAGTTCCTGCTAGGGCCACATTTTGCCATGATGACACACAGTGAGACTCAAAAGGTGAAAACAGCATCAGCCACACTGTACAGCCACTTAAGTACAGTTTAGTACAGTTTTGAGATACTTGCACTTAACTAGTGTATAGTACTTGAGTAAATGTACTCAGTTACTTTCCACCACTGCATGCTGACACACCAAACTAAGCTGGTGATCATGGTAGACATAGCTACTAGATATCCACGTTAGCATTGTCATTATGAGCATGTTAGCAAGCTGATATTAGCATGTAGCTCAAAGTAAAACCTCACAGAGCTGCTAGCACAGCGTTAGACTCAGTCTTATGTTAACATAAATTGTATTTTAACATTTGAATTAGTTAAACTTGACTCTCTTCCACGTTTCAGGCATCTCTTGGTAGTTTTTGGAGGTCTCCAGGGACTGGAGGCCAGTGTAGATGCTGACCAAAACCTGGATGTGACCGACCCCAGTGTTTTATTTGACCTTTACCTCAACACATGCCCCAGTCAGGGCAGCAGGACCATTCGCACAGAGGTGAGGGCTTATTATATGACTTTGTTTTAATCACTGAACTTTGTGACTAGATAAATCTACACCATTTGTTTGAGTAAATGCCGAACAGTCTGTGAGCAATTAGGATTAAATGTAATTGTTGTGCTCGCTGATGTGAAGCAGCGTGGTAATTTAGTTTTTTGTCTCTCAACAGGAGGCCATCTTGGTTTCCATGGCAGGGCTGAGACAGAAGATCACAGCTGCCTTTTCAGATGCTCCCAATGGTTCATTAAAGAATTAGCGATGAAACTAAACAGACATGCTGGCTGACATTTTGTCATCAAACTGGTTCCACCACTGAGATGTTCGTCCTCCATAATTAGATCTTAAGTTCTGCTCACTGTCAAAACAGCTGTCGTCTCAAACATCACATCTGTGCATTGTGTGCAGTCAGTGCTACAAACCTTATTTGGTCTTCATTCTGTATGTGTGTTTGTAAATGACTCAACAGATTGTACATATTTAAATACAGATACTATCCACAAGGTTGAACTGACTCATATTGTATTTTTCAAAGCATATAATATGTTTTTGATAAACAGTACAGAACTTTGAAAAAAACAAAAAAAAAAACAACGTTGAGATCGACACAACATGGACAAACAAATGGCACTGAATATTTTCATCAATAAACACCAGAGTCGGCTTCAGGTTTCTGAGCGAGTAGGTCAAACACATGCCTGCGTTAAAAGAAAGTGGCCCCATCTGTGTTTAATGCAAGACTACAGGCCTCTATAGCTCTCAGAGTGTGTTGCGGGTGCAATCACTTTCCTGTTGCCGTGCATGCTGCATGCATCTGCCCCTTTTGTATTAGTATTTCATTTTCCCTCATTCACACAAGTAAGCCAGGTACAGATTTCATTTTAATGCCAGGTTTGCAATGTTTTTCTGGGTTAGTCATGGGCTTACTGTCCAGATTATTAGGTACACCAAGCAAAAAGTTATGAAGTGTGATACAACAGCCCTGCAATAAATAATACCTGCATAAAGGTTGTAATGTCCAGTTTGAGTTTAAACTGTTTAAGAGAGATGGTGATTTAAGTTTTTGGTTACTCTGAAGCCTGTAGTTTGAACTGCTGTTATATTGTATTGAGTTGTATGCACAGGTGTTTCTAATACTCCATTCTCACTGATATATTGTAAATTGGGTGGACAAAATTTAAGGTTTACAGCTCTTCTAAAATTAAGCATCATGTAAAATTCAGTAATGTTACTATTTCAATGTAATACCTCGATAAATTTAGCAGGCAATTTAATGTCTGTAAGGTAGCAGAACAGTCGATTAATGTATTTCCCTCATTCAATTTTGATCATTTGTTTCAAAGAAGTAAACGATACCGCCGTTTCTGATCACAACTAATCAAGCGCATTGCGTACCTCTCCTGAAGATTAATATTCTGACAATGTTTTTACAATTACTTGCAAAAGGCAACATAGTTTACAAAACTGCACCTTCCTCTGCTTAAGTTAAGTTTTAAAATTGCAATGTCACTTTTAATTGAATCGTGCAGTCCCTAGAGCAACATACTAATACATAACACGACCATGATGCATTCTGTGAACTAGTTGAACTGAAGCTGCATGCGTTGGTATGCCACTGAGGTAAAAAGGTTTAAGTTCATGAGGCAACAGTTTTATGTTTATAGTCTAAATTCCATGAGAACATTCAAATCAACATCTAGTGCAGCAAAAATGACACAATGAAGTACTAAAATCTTTAAATTGATGCTATAAATGATAATATTCTGTATAATGTGGCAATCAGTATCTCTAGAATACATTTGGTGCCACATAATTTCCGCAATCTGAGTGTGTCCTATTATTACAAAAAGAATAATTGACCCACAAACAGTTGTGTAATTAGTCAGTGTTGAATTACACAAAGGTATCTGTAGCACCAAGTACAGTATGCTGGCAGTCGTGTTTACTCATGAGTTGGATATTTCCTGATTTAAATCCCATTTTTGCTCATTTTAAGACTTATTTAGTTGTTTTTAAATCAAAATATATGTAGAAATGTTTATACTATTCAAGCCAAGACAATGGAGAAAGTATGGTTTCGATACTGTCTCCGAAACGTATTCTACTTACTGCACCCAGCCACATTGCTCTTACACTGCATCAGAGGGCTCCAATGTACATGCATATTGAATTAGTGGTCAGCTGAATCTCACTGCAATTACTGTTGAGTATAATCTCCGTATGATGGATGCTAATGTAAAGCTGATAGAATATAGTGTTTTGTAGGCCACTTAGTCATATCTATGAGAATGCCTGCTGATGTAATCCCCCCTCAACATGGTAAACAAAAGTGCATTTTCAATACATAACAAAAATATTATAAACATGTAAAAATTCATCTTTAAATTCATTTTCTTTTCTATTTACAAAAAAGATCTGTCAGACGGCCGCCACATGTCGATGTGGAATATACACAATATAGTATTTCCTCTCTAAGCCAAGACCCTGACCTCTCTTCCTCAGTCGTTTGGTCCACTGATAATAGTTTCTTCCAAAACCTATTTTTATCCTTATGGCATTTCCTGGAAATAGCAGGGCTTCTTGATGGCTCATTTGGGTTCGTCATCCCGTCGTGCTCTATCGGGCCTCTGTGAGTGCAGAGAGATCTCTTTGTGGTTTTCACAAAAGTCTTTCACCAGTTGGGGTGAGTGAAGGTGATGTTGTACTGCTTTGCCCAGCGTGAAAACACTTGTTTCTCTGTGATAAAGCGATGGTGGTTCCCTCTTCGGCCGCCCTCGTTCTGTAGATATGTCACACATTCCTCAGGACCCCTGGGCTTGTAGTAGTGGTAGGGCATCTTCTTAGATCCAGGTTTGGATTTTCTAGAAAAGACGGGTTTTAATATTATTCATTAGTTTAACAACCAGTTGATCTGTGATTAGTAATAATCAGGCAAATAATACATTTTTGATTTATTAAAGACTCGAGTGAGCGAGTACACCATTATCTCTATCTCTTCAACTAAATTATCTGTATCCATATCCGTACTTGTAATGGCTGGTTTTTAATTCGTAAATGAGTGGTACTTAAACCAAAGTAGGTGGAACCTAACTGAAGGTTGTTATTCTATGGGCACTGACACATCGCGGCCATCGGACAATGTCGGGCCATCAGTAAGTATCTGCTGCCCTAGTTTTTGCTGTGTGTCCCACCGTTGGCACTAGTCGGCCCTTGTCTGGGTTTTTTTCCCCGGCTGATTCAGCATGGTGAATTGGGTTTGGAGTTGGCAGAGCCCATCAGTGAACAAAATTACCTTGATTGGCAGTTCAGCTCTGTGCACGATAAAACAAACCGAAGCGAAGAAAGCAAAAAAATGGCTAAAGTCAAGAGGGTGTGAGATCGAAACAAAGTTGTTACGTTAGGTGAGATTATTTTTTCGGCATTGAGTTCTTTAGCAGAAACAGTTCCGAATTGTTTGTGCTTTTGTTTTCCAGCACATGCTAAATATCCATTGTTCTTTCAATATTAGATTTTGTTGTTAAAGTGCTAACTGGCTAATTAGCATCTTGAATCCGTCCCGTTTCTCTTCTTTAAATGACGATTACAGATTGCCAATGACTGCTGGTATGGAGAGTCATTTCCGCTCACACAGGTGCAGAACGACATGCTAGTTTGCCGTTAACTGTAGCCTTTGCAAGACAAAGGCGACTTGAGGCAACGAAACAGTTGGTCTTCGTATCGACGAGTTCTTTGATGTCAGTTTGGTGGTATGTTTGGTATGGATTGATCAGAGATTGCTATATTTATTATTTATAAAAAACTTGAACACAGCTACCTAAAGGACTTTCCTTCATCACAGTTTTACAAAAATGATACTAGTGCTTGTAAAACGTTCATTATCCATACCGGATACTATTTCATCCAAGTATTTAGCCCAGCCCTTCTACATAGGTTGATTAGTGCCATCATTATACTCACCCACAGTGGTTTGGTGGAACCATCCCATATACTTTGATATTGTCACATATCTCAATGGCTATGACCATGGTGAACCAGCCTGTGCTCAACCATGAGTGAGATTTTTGCCTGAAATGGAAAAAAAGGATTTGTGAAAGTGACATTTACCCATTGTAGGGCTGATACACAACAAAATAAGATTCACTGGCCACCTAAATACTCACCTATCTCGTCCCGTCTCCCTGTGAAACAGGCTGTCAAATTTGCGCATCTTGTTGGCTGTGATACTGAAGCAAGACAAGTTGCTGTAGGTCATGCTGATCCTCTGGATCAACCTGTACAACGTTCCTTTGGCCTCCTTCCCAATTTTGTTTGGGGGTCCCCAGAAGATGATCACTGGGTTGCTGTCTGGCCTCTGTAGGTACTCATTAGGCCTCCGCACCACCCTGAACACACTGGAGTGGGCTATGACCCTCAGAGAGGTCTTGTTCCCTACGTCAGTCTCATACCCCAGCGTGGGGGCATCATTCATACGAATCACGCACTCCGTACTGTCAATCTCTTTTCCGGCTCGAGTACCCAGGACATGGCTGGAGCTCGTCACCAGCGCACAGTTATGACACTGTAGGTTCATAGTCTGAAATGAGAAGAAATAAGGGTGGAAATAAAGTCCATCATAACAGAGTAAGTGAGGCTGCGCAGCTCAGCCACTCTTGATGTGTATTTGTTTTCTAAAACATTACGTTTATCATTATGTTAATCTTAACATTATGTTTACAGTTAACAGAGCTTGCAAAGAACAATAAGCCCTAAGCTAAAAGTAGCCAACACTACCGGGACTAGTGCGCAATGTTTCAATAGCTAGTTTCAGCATCTTTTAAATGTGTGTAGGTTCGTCACTGGTAGTTGTTAGCTGTGCTGGCAGAGTGGCTCTAGAAATGGCAATGTCGGTCTGCCACGTTGGTCCAGACTGAAATATATAAAGCAGGATGGATCAAGATGAAATTTTGTACAAAAATTCATGGTCCCCACAGGATGAATCATACTGACTTTAGTGATCTCCTGACTTTACCTCTGGTGTCAACACGAACTTGATATTTTAGTTTTTTAGTGCCGTGTCTCCTCAACCATTGGATGGATTGCCATGAAATGTTGTTTACACACTCATGTTCCCCTCAGGGTCAACTCTAACAACTTCCCTCCCACATAATCGCTAGCTTGGCTGTGTGCTCTTGAGTTAGGTTAAGTGAGGCTGCAAACAAGATCATGCTATCAGAAACAAGATCACACCAATGAGGTATTTACAAGTGGTTAGGGTGTGTCAGCTCAGGCATAATGATGAAGACAAGCAGAAACTGCAGAAACAGGCAGAAAGAAAAAACTTTACTGACATCCTGTTAGTTAGAGAACCAATGTTAATATGCACCACTGAAATGACATGCAAACTTGTATCAAAATCTGTCTTTGAGAGACAGTAACACATTGTCTCACTCACAATGATGTACAGCATTCTAAACATATGTGGATTTCCCCATCATTAAAACACAAGTCTCTGTTTGTGCACAAGCTACTGAATACCTTGTTTCCGTGAAAAGGCACATAGCCGTCTTTCCCAGACCACTTCTTCAGATCTGTTGCCTTGATAGCATAATTTGTAGCCACATGGAAGGGAGCATAAACAGCATCATTGACGTTATTGGAGCCATACAGGATGAGGAGTGTCATCAGGACGATGATGGCCGCAAAGATCACCAGCCTGTGGCTCTGCTGTCCCTGTAGCGTAAACAACAGGGATGAACTAAGCACATTTACATTTTGTGCCACTCTATATCCAGCTCCACTCCATTCCAGAGGGAATTATTGTACCTTTTACTCCACATCTGTATCTACTTTATAAATCTAGATTTTACATGCAAAACCTCTAAAAAGCTTATAAAATATGATGCATTTTTGTAGGTTAAACTACCAAACATTAGCCTTTATATAATTAGAGCTTTTCATGCAAAAATATCAAACACTTGGTCATGGATTCAGCTTCTTCTTTACAGCATTTCCTTATCACAAATAATTCATTCATGCATTAGCTAAAACCACTTAGCTTATGCAGCTGCTTGAACTGCTACTTGGACTGCCTTTTAGTGTTTCCTAAGTTGTTCCTACCTTTACTGTAACAACTTGGTTATTTTAAATGTGGAAGTTGTATGTCTGTATTGTCTCTGTGCTGTCCACTGTTCATCTGTATTTTAGGTTTCTTCTTTGTATTTTAGATTGTGGTCTGTGTATATTGTAAATTATGTTGGGACTACAGATGGAAATTAGCAGTTATTGCTAAATCTGGTGCAACCATCTCCTCATTTCTTGTAAATGATTAATGCTATTGCACACAGTCCCTTGATAAACTAAATAAACTAAACTTAGCCACCCTTTTTGCTGCGATGCGACCAACCACTGCACCAAAGTGCCACCCTTTGCCCTAAATTATAGTACACTTAATAATGTTGAGGTCTAGATTGTTGGTTGAACAAAACAAGCAATGTGAAGATGTCCCTTTGGGCTGACTGTGGAGGATATTTCTCACTGCTTTCTGACATTTTACAAACCAAACAACAGTAAATAATTAGCAGATTTTGATATCATGATTATTGTCAGAGGAAATATCACCATTTCACAGTTTTCACAATTATTAATCAGAGAAGAAATGTATACCTTACTACAGATGGAAAGAGGTTTCTTTTGTGTTTCAACAACGTCTCACTTTTGAGTTACTGATACATGAAATTTGAAACTGTGAATATCTTTCCAACTTAACCAAACTGGTTTAGTCAGGCAGCTGTTGTCCTCTCTTCCTGGTACTGCGTAGCAGCGCTGAATCTTTTAGTGGCACGGAGTACCGGAGTGTACCAGCCTACATTCACCTCTGCCACACACAAACAACGTGACACACACGATTCGTTTTTCACTGGACAACAATCGGGACACCATCGATATCGCATCAAATCTACTTTTTACAGGGATATAAAACCGTGACATTATGTCACTGCGGTTATGGTGAACCTGGTTAATCCTGACATCCCTAGTCGCAGCTCCATATGAAATATTTAAAAAGCTCCACCCTAATAACCATAACAACAAAAAGCTGCTTCATAGGCGCGGATGGATCAATACCTAAATATCAATACTACAGATACTGTGTTTTTGTTTTGAAGATCGATTTTAGCATCACAAGGATCGATAACAAAAAAAGGTTTCAGTTTCTGTCCTACATTGTACCAAATTTTATTTTCAGGGTAGAACTGTCTGTCGTGAACACAAGTACTGTAGTCCATGTACTTTTGCTTCTTCACTGCTGTTGTCTTGTGTGCGCTCAAACGACATAAGCGTCCCTCTGTGCCCTCGGTGTGCACCACCACGGCTTGTACCCTGACTAAATAAATCCGACACATAATTGAAGTGTTTGCGGAACTAAAGAGTATAAAAGCTCAAGAAAGAGAACTTGCAGCTGCAACAGAAACAAGGGAGGAGCAGGGAAATTCCTCAGCATCTAGTCCCCTGACATAACCAGTCAACTCTAGAGTTCACTGGCAGTCTCTGCTGTATTTGCTCATCATTGGTTTTTACTTTATCCAACTGATTGTTAATCAGATTAATATATCATGACACACTGCTTTCCCCTACATTATTATGTAAGCCACATTTAATAATAAAAAGTTTTGGTGTCTGTGATTCTGGCCCTGTGTTTCTTGGTATCAGATTGAAGGCACATTTTGTGGCGTTGCCCAGCCCCACTGACATCAATGTATGAGTAAAAAAATAATCTAATTATATTATATACGCCAGTAGTATATTTTTCTAATCATATCTGAGTAACATTTTCAATGCAGGATTAGTGTTTTTACAGTTTGATAGTCGTGCATTCACCTCAGTAAAGGATCTGAACACTTGTTAACAGTCATGACAGTGATAATACCAGCATGGATGTAATACTCTGTGCCCTAATAATACTTATAATGATAATAATGACGATAAAAGATAAGAGGTCTAAGTGCCACACCCTCTGTTTGGTCTTTTCTTACCTTATTGCCACTGAGCTTGAGCCCCATGCTGTCTGATCAGGCTGTGTACCAACACACTGGCTGTGACTGTCTGTCATCATATCTGCCCGAAAGAGACAAATATAGTTTAGAATGTAGTTTCGATTGTATGTTTTCCATGTATGCAAATGTTACGGCAAGGTTGGTTTCAAATTTTGATATTCAAATGTGGGTGAATGTTATCACAGGTCAGTAGCTGTTACAGCGACGTAACAAAACGTAAAGTGTTTACAGTTATTTCCTTAGTATACAACGAAGTGAGCTTTCTGCGGTGTCACAGCCTAGATAGTTAACGTATATTTTAGCTCGTATTTACCTAACGCCACAAACGCACGAGGCGCTTAACGTTATTACATGTATAAATAAAAAACATAATACGCAGCCGTTGTCCCTCCGTTGTTGACGTACGTTGGCTCAGATAAAAGAAAAACATAATGCCGCTGATATGATAAAGATATTACCTAAAAAGACGTATCAAAGCATTATAATTGCCTCCAGTGTTAATCCATTGTTTACCGTTTCATGGCCTTTGCGGTCTCCGTGTCTGATGTCTCTCTCATCTCTCTTGTGCCCCATCTTCCTGCACCACTCGCTGACGTCATCATCACGTCGCTCACTGCAGCACAGTGATATGTGTGTGGGGGCTGTCCAACTTTATCAAGTTCGCCTTTAAATTAGTCACTGTGTGTATATGTTTTATAAACATCCCCTAAAATTCCAGTTGATGCTTCATGTGACTCATACACATAACATCAGTCTAAATCAAGGTGTTTGGTGTGAGAGCCAGTCAGCCACAGATCCAAGAGATGCTCCCTTTTGTACATTTAAATGAAAAAATGAACCACCTTAAAACATGTTCATCTCAGAGACCCTTAAAGGAGCAGTGTGTAGGATTTAGTGGCATCTAGTGGGGAACAGAGGTATCTTCCTCTCCAAAACAAACGGATCAGGGGTCTCATTTATAAACATTGCATACACGAATAGCAAAGGTCTGAAATAGGCGTACGCAAAAGTTGCGATCTATAATACTTGATAGTAAAAGTTCAATGGTGTTTATTATGTCTTTAGTTTCTGATAATGACTTTAGTTGTTCTTTTATCTCAGACATGTTAGGATGTTACATACCTTGACATGTTTCGGCGGAAACATCCCCCTTCCTCAGAAGTGTCACAGGACAGGTGTCACAGGACGGTCACACCTCCCTAATATCGGCTGATTGACTGATCAGCTGATAAAGGCACGTCACAACCACCACCAAGTGACACTTCTGAGGAAACACATTCACATTAAAAAATGTCTGTTTCTCCTGTCATATTCGGCTTGTCACAGACAATCCAGACTTTCAGGAGATTTTTCAGGTGATTGTACACTAAAGAGACCATACTTGTTACATTACATTTTGTTTCTGCCATTATATTATATACCCCTAAATCCTACACAATGGATGTTTAATTCACAAATTACTTAAATTTTAAGGGGTACATGGCTTTCTCCTTCGTCACACATTAAGTTGAAATATTTGACTCATTTAAATTACTTATTTAAATTGTCTGTGGAATGTTCTGGATAGACTTGGTACAAAGAAAAAAAACTTTAAAATGCTCAAAGTAACAAGTGTCTTTTTCTTTGTGCCTTAAAAGAACCTTATTTTTTTTAGTCAAGGTGCAAATGCAGGAGTTCACACTGAATCTGGGGTTATTTGTATATGAAGACGTTAAATATTACAGTGGTTTCTGCATGGGTTAAAGGGGAAATCACCACCTGATTTAAAGGGATCATCCCTTTATTTTGCACTTTGTGATAAAAGCATGAAATTTGGTACACTTATAGCCAAACACATTCTGAAAATAATTGGATATGGAGCCATCTTGAATTGTCAATATGGCAGCCATGGCAGCCATCTTTTCAGAATGGCCACCAGCAACAAACATTTTCTTATGTGTGATGGATATAATTTGATATTGAGGACACAATTTGTTAAATTTATTTACCACACCATTATGATTTGCCTTTTGCATATACCCCCACCCCCTCATCATGGAAAATCTAAGATTTAGTTTCCTAAATGCTATCTTAAATTAGCCTCACATCTAATTAATATTGTAGTTTGCATATTTAGATGTAGTTGGATAGCCGAACCTGAATAGACAGGATGTGCCAGCTCGGGAGATGCCTGGAACATGTTCATAGTGCGTACTCTGAGAATCCCAAGATCACCTGCACTATTGGAGATGGGGAGGCCATCATTCAGATACTGCAACCAACTTCTGTAAAGACCTTCAGTGACTATACGCCCAAGAGATCATTCCATATTTAGCCAGAAAACTTTAAAGTGTGTCTAGGCTTGATCTAGTGTGGGACTGGTACTTTCCTGAGTCTCTGAAAGCTGCTACAAGTGCAAAGCATGGTACAGGGATGCAGAGACATGTGCTAGGTGCGGCAGCCATTCCCAGGAACTGAACCCCATATAGAACTGTGTTGTTTGCCTTGCTTTCAGATGCTTTGCTGAAATGGTTTGTGGAGAAGGATAAACAGCTTGTTGTAACAGATGATCAGGAAGTCCTCAGCAAGCCATCACTCCTACATGTGTCTTCGATTGCCCCTTGTACCCATGAGGAAGCCGATAGTCGCGTGTTATTATGCAGCAAGAAATGGCCATCAGAAAATCATGATTCAAACCGTTGATACTGATGTTGTGGTGCTGGCTGTGGCAGTGGCTCAGACTTTACAGCCAGAACATGAGCTTTGGTTGGCATTTGGAACTGGAAAGAACATTTGATACCTTGCAGCCCATGAACCTGCAGCAGGGCCAGTAGGGCCTGAGAAAGCAAGTACACTACCAATGTTCCATGCATTGACGGGCTGTGACGCTGTATCAAGCTCTCTTGGCCATGGGCTGTATAAGCTGTGTTTCCAGAGCTTACGCATGCCCTGTTGAAACTGTCTTCTGCCCCAAATGACATACCACAGGGGGTAATGGCCACAATAGAGACATTCATTATACTACTCTATGACCGAACCAGCACATGCACAGAATTCGACATGGCAAGGCGGACGTTATTTGCAAAGAGGCACAATGTGCAGTCAATCCCCCTCACAAAGGCTGCCCTTGAGGAACATGTAGAGAGACCAGTGTTCCAAATTTCATGCTTTTATCGCAAATTGCACAATTCCTCCCAACTCTTGAGCTAAGCTGCTCCACTATGGGCTTTCTGCACAAATGAATGGGTAAAAATATCCTTCAATTTTCCATAATAACATCACAAATATCTTAAATGACCTTAATTTTTCAGGCAAAGTGCAAAGTCAGGGGTGTATTCCAAATTTGAGGTTAATAAATTGATAAATGAATGGATTATACATGAAAGAGCTTTTAATGTGTTGTTTGTGATGGGGGCTTCCGAGAGTTAAAAACCCTGTCAAAATTACCAGAGAGCTTGACAGACAATTTCCAATTAAATTTTCAATTAACATGAAAAAGGCATTGATTTCAATGACTTTTTCCCCTTTAAAAGCCCCACAGTACTAACAATACATTAAAAATATCTCTATTTCATTGAATTTTCTTTTTTTTTTTTTTTTTTTAAGATTATGTTTTGGGCGTGTTTTTGCCATTATTGATTGGACAGCTGTAGACTGACAGGAAAGGTGGGAGAGAGAGGGGGAATGACATGCAGCAAAGGGCCGCGGGTCGGAAGCGAAGCCAGGCCACCGCAAAGGACTCAGCCTATGTCGGGCGCACACTCCATCAGGTGACCTGGAGGTCACCCCATACAATCCACTGATTAATTAATCAATCATATCTTTTGAAATACATTGAAAATACCTTAACATAATCATTATTGATGGCTGAACTACTGACAATTTAAAGGTTAAAATAACTGAGATATACAAAAAAATCCTCCGCACACTGACATAGACTTTACTATCGAAATTTAATGAAGGGAACAACACGTTTCGCGTTTAGCGTCATCAGGTTCACCTCATCAGGTCTGACCTAAGCATTCTCAGGTGTGTTTAAATGCTTGCTGGTCACATGACCAATTTCGTTTTTTCTTTTTTCTCTGTTTGTCTGAGCAAGACTCAAAAAAATATACAAAAACAATACAATTACATACATCATGAAGTTGAAAAAGTATGCATCAACCATGGTATAAGTTAAAAACATAAGAATTTCAATGCATGAATAGCAAAGTCTACTTACATAATCAATATTACACAAAGCGAGGATAAGAGGTAGAATTACTACAAAGTACTCTATCCTAGCTTGAGACCACCAGTACCTATATACAAATACCTTTATGCAGAGGAACCATATAACAGGACATGAATAATATACATTAATAATATATATCCTGCAAGTCTATCCTTTACTCACTACTCCGCAGATAGTGCAGGCTCGACTTTCCCTACGTAGGACAGTACAGCTTTCCTAAGCTTTCTTTTATGTATCCTACGGGGCAAAAAAGAAGAAAAAACAGGTTAAAGAAAACAACTCAAATCCTGTGAATCATTCATTCCAAAAGGTTCAACAGTAGACAGTTCATTAATCCAAAACGCTTCCCTTCTCAGGAGCTGCTTAATGATGTTCCCCCCTCTCGGATTAGGCAACACTCTTTCAATTCCAATGAATCTAAGGGAAGCTGTAGAACCATGATTTTTATCTTTATAATGTCTTGCGATGGCGTAATCAAAATTATTATTTCTGATAGCCGCTTTGTGCTCAGCAATCCTCAACTTCAGATTACGCTTTGTTTGGCCCACATACATCAAGCCACATGGGCAAATAAGCACATAAATTACATGAGTGGAAAGACAATTGATAAATTCTTTTACATTATATTTCTTTCCGGAATGGGGATGATTAAATGTTTTTGTATCAAATGTGTTGGCACAATGTGCACATTTTCCACATCTATAATTCCCATAAACTTGCTGAGAAAGCCAGTTGGTTTGTTTTGGTTCACTGTACATGGAACTGACAACAATGTCTCTCACATTTCTGCCTCTCTTGAAACAAAAACAAAAAATTTTTTGTATATCTTATGACTTACGTTCCTGCTGCCTACCAGCACTTGACGATCTGTGGCTGTGCAAGGAGATTTCATTGATTCCAGTTTTAAAATAATTGAGGTTTTGTTATGAAACGTGCAGACCTTACAATGAATTTGAAAATTACGATTAAGTGAAGTACTTACAGTGTTTGACACTGTCAAGCTCACATTTTGTACATGCCCACACCATCCTGTGAGGAAGTCTAATCAGTGAAAACATCTGTGTGAGTGAACCAAGGGTGGGTACAGCCTTTAACTGAATTAACATGCAGAAACAATCCAAGTGGTCTTAAAAGGACAGAGAGAAACAGCATTTGTCTAAAGTCTCATATTAAAACAAGCACACACACACACACACACACACACACACACACAAAATCAAGTTTACATTCAAGTTTGTACTTTGCACAAAATAAGACGACTACATATGGTTACCAAAGTCTTCAATAATACGTTTTAATTCAAACAATTCCTGTTTGAAATGTAAAATTACAGTAAATACTTTGACACAGCAGTTTGCTCCGTAGTGCAAATACTATAGTCTTTGGAATTAGTCACAAAAGAAGCATTATGCGACTGGAAAGGCAGCACTATGTTTCTCACTGTAAACAAGCAGCAGAACATAAAGGGTAAATAATTCAAAAGTAGATGTCTAAAAACAAGTAACTCACTTTGTGTTTATGGTATCGGACCAATTACATTCAAAGTCAAAACATGACACCAAACTCCTTCTGTCAGAGGATTAGGATGCCACACAGTGGTAGGACTGCCAACAGTGCAGCTGCTGTTTGTTCCATCAGCACTATAGAAATGTGTATAGATAATACACACTGACCACAAAGATCTGCAGGCTCTGTTTGCATCTTCTTATCATGCTCTTTGTATTTAATACTGTGTTTGTTGGCCACTGTTCAGCATTAAAGCTGTGTGCTGTTGATGAGTGGACTGTGGTCTGTGGACTGTAGACTCTTCTGCAGTTACATTTTAATACTGTCCTTCCTGTGATTTGTAAACACGCGGTCACATTTGTTTATGTCACTGTGCTCCCTCAGCACATGTTAAACCACACGAGGCACAAATGCAAACTGCATGATCTCTGTTTGGGTTAAATGGCACTCAGCTCCCAATGGTAATATCTGGACACTGTTTACATTAACCATTTAAAACCTGAGCAAACTGGCTTGATTTCTTTCAAAAACATGAAGACCGAAAATATGCAAGAAATTAGCTACAAGAGAAAATTAAAAACAAGAAAATTAGCTTAAAAAATAAAGTTAAAACAAACAAAGGAAGGAATTGACTTAGAAAAAGGTGCTTAAAAATAATAAATATAATTTTCCCTAGCTTTTTCTTTTTTCCCTGTTTCTTCAAATAATTTTCTAAACCTGTAAAGTTTCTGCAATTTGTGGGACATTCCTTACCAAGTTGCTCATTGCCTTTTTCCCCCGATGTCTTTGTAAGAAATTGCACCAACTTGCTCAGAGTTCCAAGATTTAAATACTTGTGAAAGGCGTCTACAAGCAGCACAAGAAAAGTGACGTCGCTCCAGGTTTCAAAGGTTTAAAGCTTACTTCTACTACTACTAATACTACTACTACTTCAAGCATTATAACACTGTAACTGGTTGCAGTCAGAGCAAGTTGTCAGCATAAACTGAAACAATTAATCAGTTAATCAATTAGTTGACTGACACAAAATGTAGCAGCAACTTGTTTTGGTTGTTGATTAATAATTTAAGTTATTCAAAAATGCCCCCCAAAAAATCTCAAATGTGATTATTTGCTGGTTGTCTTCCTCTCCTATGATTGCAAATTGAAAAACTTTCGGTTTTTGACCAATGATTGAATAAAACAAATAATTTAAATACATGAGCTTGAGTTCTAGGAAACTGTCATGGACGTTTTTAAAATAGTTTCTGACAGTTTGTAGACCAAATGATTGATCGATTATAATCATTAGCTGGAGCCTTAAACAATACACTCCTGTGTCATAGAGTAAAGGTGCATTTTGTAGCTGCACGCATGATTGCAGCATAAAATAAAACACTGCAGAATAAAACCAAAAGTCAAGGCACAGGTATGAAGAAATTAAAAACCAGAAGCTTTGGTATAAACTGGTTTCAGTGTCTAGCTTAGTGGCTTAATGCTATACTGATACTGTATATGGCTGTACATAATGCAAATGTTCAGTAATACTGAGAGTGGTACTTCACCATCTGTCACCAGTTAACTGCTGGTAAATGTGGATGTCTCAAGCATTTGTTTATATATATGGCTGCAGATTATTTAACCACTAATGAGCCAGTATCAGATGTCTTTTCTACTTGAAAAAACTGCTGAGTAGGTAAAAAAGTAAAATTCCAAATGAAAACTGGAGTCCAGCAGTAACAATACCATGTAAGGCAACACTAAAGTCTTCAGCAAAATAGACCAAAAACCAGCAATAGTGAATCCCAGTGTGCGCCCAGCGAACATCTTCTGGGTTTAATGTCTCTTTCTTTAGAGGACCCAAGAGGGGTGTTTGAACTCCATCTTGTGCCGTGTTGCCCACTTGGCGTAGATGGCTTTCTCAGTGATGAAGCGATGACCCCCACGTTGTGTGCGCTCGTGGACCCTGTACATCTTGCACTCATCGATTCGGTTCCTCTCATAGTAATGGTAAGGAACAACACTGTGATTGGCTCGACTGTCAAGACAAGACAGGAGTTAGGTTAAGGTTATTTCCGACACTTAAAAAAATTACAGAGCTAGAGTATAAATCATAAATTGGGTCATGATGTAAAACGCCTCACCTGCAGTAGCTATCATCAATCATTCCGTAAACATGGATGCTGTCACACATTTCTATCGCCAGAATCATTGTGAAGAATCCCGTACTGAGAAATGCCCCCGTCTTCATTCTGAATGAGAGACCAAACATCTGCTCTTAAAAGACTTATTTTCTGCCACAGTGCATCAGGTGAGGTGGGGCGTTAGCATCCAGGTGTCAGACTGTAAGCATCAGACATCCTAGAGACACAGCTCCCAAAAAAACTACAATGTAGTGAGGCAAAATGCCAAACGAGAGTGAATCTAGGGATGGTTTTTACTGTCACTTTTGCTTGCAAGCATGTTGACAAAGAGTAACTGACAATCCTGCATAGTATAGCTTCAATGTATTTATGTATTTGAGGTGTTAATTTAGTTAGCTAAATTGGTGTGCTATGGAGAATACGAAGCTGACATCATGCTGTGTTAAATTTCTTGGACCAGGGCACCATCATGTGACGATCCAGCTGTGTAACGTGTGCCTGCCATGGTGGTCAAGCAACGGTATTTTGACAAAACAATTATGATGCACTACCTCTACTCACATACCTGGACATTGTAAACTGTTTCGTTATTGGACTGAGGGCATACACTTTGGTAAGAGAGATAACAAAGTGCGTACCCCACAATATGGGCTCCACCTCAACCAACTACAGCAGCAGTTGATTTTACATTAATACATGAATAATACTAATATAATGACACAAAAGCCTATATAACAGGGGCCATGTCTGCATTAAGTTATTTTACTTTTAGTATTTTGTACATCTTCCTGCTTATATTTACATGCTTTTTAATGCCGCAATTGTACTTGTATTTTTACAGGTTTGTATTAGTACTTTTACTTGATTTGGGGATCTCGTTCTTCTTCCACAACTTGCTGTTACTTTGGAGATGCACAGAAAACAAACAGCGCCCCAGTCAAGACTTTTATTGAACTGAGATGCTGAACTCATACTGTACCTGTTCTTTCCAGTTTCATTCTGAAACACACCATCACAGTACTGAACCTTCTCCCTGGTCACAGCGTAGATTCTGACGTTTGGATACTTCTCTGCTACTTTCAGGAGAGCATTGAAGGTACGTCCTTTCCCGTCTTGCCTCATGTTCCTCTCAGGACCCCAGATCACATATGTGGTGCCCGCTGATTGGTTGAAATAGTAGCGCTCGTTTTTCACCAACAGGGGAACACTGGTGTGAGACACAACCCGAACACTGGTGCGGCTCCCTACGTCCTTCTCATACCCCTGTGTGGGTGCGTTGTTCATCCGGATCACACATCCGATTTTGTCTATCTCTTCTCCGACGCCTGCTCCGAGCATCTGACCTGAGCTGGAGACCAAGGCACACTGGTTGCAGTGCATGTGCAGGAACTGTTGAAAGAGAACAGGATAAAGACGTTGTTTTAGGTTTCATGCATACAGTCAGTTTATTGTTATAACTCAGCAGCAGGGTTGCCAGGTCTGCTTATTAGCTGGGACTTTGGGCTTGTTTTTTTGTGAAGTCGCTTACAAATATTGTTAGTCGCGGGTTGCGTTTTTTTGGGCTTGTTTCTAAAGTGGAGTTGCTTATTTGCTTAATCTCTAAACGTCGCCTTTCTCTATATGTATCCGTCGCTTCTTTTGGGCTTGTCTCCATAGCCTTGGTTGCTTGTTTCTCTCTCAAGATCTGGCAACACTGCTCAGCAGTTATGCTGACAGAACTACAGAAAACTCCTAAAAAAGTATTTGATGTCTGATATAAGAAACAAAGTTGAAACCACTTCCGTTTATATCTTTGCTTTTATCTCAGCAGCACATTGCTGGCACCATGTCAGTGGTAGAGCCCTTCTCAGTTTATCGTCAACAACACAACAGTTGGATTATATACGGGTGGAGGTGTCATGTGAAAGCTTTGTCAGCTGATTC
Source organism: Epinephelus moara (assembly GCF_006386435.1). NCBI lineage: Eukaryota > Metazoa > Chordata > Actinopteri > Perciformes > Serranidae > Epinephelus > Epinephelus moara. The sequence continues at coordinate 27,674,186 of NC_065514.1, forward strand.
TACGTGACTAATATCTACACTGAGGAAAGTAATCTCTTCTTATTAAAGCCCTGTCATTTCCTGCAAGCAAGAGGTCACAAAGTATACTGAGGCCAAACAAAAGTCATCACTGGAAATCTTCCTGATTATGGCTTTAATAATTACAAATTAATTCACAATAAATTACCAACTAAATTAATAACTGCCAAACCAACCAAAATTCCAGCTTTTCAGTTGGGAGCATATGCTGCTTTTCTTTGTCCGAGGCTCTGGAACAGTCTGCCCGAGGAAATCAAGTCAGCCGAGTCAGTGATCTCTTTTAAGTCCCTTCTTAAAACATACTTTTATTGGAGAGTCTTTCCTGATTTTACTTGAGTTTTAAGTTCACTTAGACTGTCTCTTATTTCCTCACTTTCCATACACTAGTGTTTTTATCAGTTCTTTTAAAAGTTGTTGTTTTTATGTCTTGTCTGTTTTAATTATTGACATGTAAAGCACTTAGTAACTCTGTTTTGAAAAGCGCTTTATAATTAAAGATCATTATTATTATTGTTATTAACTGACAGTTAACGGAATAACTTTTAGATTTGGGCTGTTCATCGAACAAAAACAATCTGAAGATGTCGCCTTGGGCTTTAGTAAATTGGAACAGGCATTTTCACCATTTCCTAACATTTTATAGACCAAAATTATAATCACTTCATTCATGAATTGAGAAAACAATTGGCAGATTCAATAATAATTAAAGTAATTGTTATTCTCAGCCCTGTTCCTGACCAGTATCTGCCTACAGGGTAACACTGGGTCAGCACATCATGACCACTAACTCTAGACAAGATATGAAACTCAAACATAATTTTATATGCAAAACATGAAGGATCCGAAATCATTCTCATGCTCACATTATGAATGAACTGTGATTAGACTGCAAACCTTTGGAAGGAGCTTCACTTTGTATAATCCCAGCCCTGCCTCTCACCTGCTCCGTCCTGCCGGGGGTGATCCTCATGTAGCCCCTGAGCCCATTGCTTTGCACGGCGGGAGACGGATCGTCCCGTATGATCACACATCCTAACCAGAACAATAGAAGAAGGCTCAGGCTGAGCAGGCAGAGCCAGCGCAGCATCTGAAGAAAAAGTGAACAGAGTGGACATCCATCAAATACAGCACATATTACATTTAACAACATTTATCGGCCGATGTGTACATATTACAAGTATGAGTAATTCTTTCATTGTGTACATACACAAAGGATTTGACGAGCTCGTTCTTACCTGATATTTCATATCAAGGTCTTGGAGAAAGCCCTACTCCAGGGACTACGACGGCATTCATTTTTTCCAGCCGTTTAACTTGAGGCAGAGGCGGGTACAGAGACAAGCCCAGCCACGGACGGATCATGATCGATACGTTTCATATTTACAGATTTTAATGGCTGCTCTCAGTCAGTTGTCAAATCCAGGATCTTCTTTTCGGTGTAACCTTCATCGCCTTGCTACTTCACTAGTCTCGTCTAATCGACGGCACGTTTATAATAACTGTTATCTTGTTTACTGTTATCTCACCCGAGTTGACACAGTAACCGACAAACGATTTCTGGGCCGTCTCATCGATCCGCAGGGTGTTCCGCTATCCAGAGCACTACTTCCGGTCCGACTTTTTCACCAGCTAAGTGTTATCTGAGCATATATTACATAAAAATGCTCAGGCGAGAAATAACACATATAATAGACACTTATAAAAAAATAATGGCCTTAAGTTTTATTGTGCAAAAAGTACAATATGATTTGAGAACTTTAACGTTGTTCTCATTAACTTGTATGTAGGTTTCGTGCTTTTATTTCGAAGGGTAGATGCCAAAACCGGAAATTGTATTTTACTGTGGCAACCATGGTGGCAATTTTGTAATGCCGCCTTCAAGTCCCACTCGTAAATGTTACATTCCACGCAGAAATTGCTTTACTAAAAAAGCCAGCAAGCTGTATATACAAATCGTTTATTAAGATAATTTAGGAAGGCTGTGAACGAGCGTCTTTGCTTGCCTGCTTCTAAAAATGTTATTATAAAACGTTATCATTGTCTAAAACAATGTGTTGCTCCCTATACAGCAAATTATTCACGGAGAAGCTCTGATCAGATCCTCGTTATGATGTCCTTTGTGTGTAAAGAAGTTGGTTAAGAAACAAAATATTTTATGTTTCGAGATTATTCTGATTGGAGTAAGTTACCATCATTTCACTTATTTAAAAATGTTCTGTATTCTCATCTTAAAACAGATTAGCGGTGTTTTTCGGAATGCCATGCTGTGCCTTTATTTATGGGTTGATCATTTTGATTGTTTTTCATTGTTATGTCGTGTAACACGTACTGTACTGTTCTGTTTCCATTTGTTCTATGATTGCTTGTTCTGCGGCCCATTCAAAAACGAGATGATGCATCTCAAGGAGTTTATTCTAATATGATACATTTCTATAATAAAAGTTATAATTCTGTCTAATTCAGTTTTCTACAGATGATGTGCATATATTTTGCATAATTTCTACTTTATTTAAAAACTGCCTTGAATTATTTTATATTTATATATCATTATTTTTATTACTTTAAAAAAAAAAAAAAAATATATATATATATATATATATATATATATATACGCACCACTGCAAACTTTCTGTCACCTTTACCTTCTGATTTTTGTCCATTCAGGGACGACGCTCTTTGATCTACGACCTGATTGGATTGTAAAAGTACCTGCTCCCTCCCACCTTCCATCCGATTGGTCAAGACGAAAAGAACACCTCTGTACTCCACCCTCGATTGGCTGATGGTTGCGTCAGTATCGCTACGTTCCCAAATCCCCGCCCCCGAGCACAAAGCTAGTGTGCGGCTTTCACTGACTGTGACACAGGAATGTCCTTCCCTGGCGCCTCGGATGCTCACGGTATGTACCTATAAGAGGGATTATGTTATTAGTTGTGCCGCAGGTTAGCTGTACACAGAGCCGGTGAAGCCTCTGAGGTGTCAGTTCAAAGCCACACAGCCAGTGTTCAGTTGACCGGATGATGCTGTGATGTGAAGTGACAGATGAGGCTGAGCTAGGCTAGCTAGGTGTGCTAGCCCACATTAGCGTGCTCGTCTGTGAGGGCTGCTGCCTAGTGCTGGTTTTGGCCAGTTATTATCAGCATTCCCAAAGACAGAACTCATACTTGCTTTGTTTTTACGTAAACATTTGAAATAAGTGGTGGCAGGGTTTATTTCTGCTCTTAGCTGCCTTGACGGCTAACTGCCTAGCTTGCCATTCACCTCACAGTCAAGTCTCTTTCAGCCAGCAGCCTCTCCACTATCAATAATTTGTGCTGTCTGATTGGAAAATGTTTGCTTATTTTATATATCAGTCGATGTTTTATTGTATTAGTCTGTATTGCTTCAAAGATAGTGAAAAAATCAGCCATTCCCACATGTGGGGACACCTGGTGTTTGTCATGTACAGTAGGTGTGGGACAAGCAGGTCAACTGGCTGCATACCAGACAGTGTAGATAGGTAAGTAGTTGGCAGAGTGTCAGATTGCTCTGCTGCTTAACAGTTAATGCGAGCTTGATTTTTCCAGCTGAAACAGTGAACCTTTACAAGTTCTGCGTCTGCGTCTCCACTGTTTTGCCCCAGAACCAACAGCACTGTTGTATTAGTGATAACTGTTTCTGTTGATGGCATGTCTTTATCATCGCAGCTCTAAAGGAGGACGCTTGCACACTTGGATCATGTCCTAAAACACATGTCTTATCTCTTATAGGGTTATAAATCTTCAATCAGACATTGGACCACTGGGGAGTATGAGTTCAGGAGTGGATGACAGCAGACAAAACATCAGCAAGCCCTACGCTGGCTGATCTCAGAGCAGAGACGAGACCTCGTTTAGGGTGAATGTGAAGGAGCTGTGGTGAGCCGAGGCCTGAAGGCATTTCCATTTCTGAGATGTCAGTCAAACGAGCAGACGGGATGTCCATTGCCCAGGCTTTGGCCATGACTGTCGCAGAGATACCAGTGTTTCTCTATTCCACATTTGGGCAGGTAAGCTTTGCATTTACAGTCACATTTTGCATCTGTACACATAAGCACTATTCACTGTCCTTATTCAGTAGAAAATAAGTAACAGTGGCTGAATTAATGTTTAGCAGAGCTTTTTATGTCGGCGGCTTACATTTGCCTCTCCTGCTTTCAGTCTATATTTTCTCAGCTGAAGCTTACCCCAAGCTTGAAGAAGGTGCTGTTTGCCACAGCACTGGGCAGTGTCGCTCTGGCTCTCACCGCTCATCAGCTGAAAAGACGGGGGAGAAAAAGGAAACAGGTAACACAAGGGAAGGAGGGCCAGAAGACGGTGGGAATACCTGAGGCGCTGATGAAGACAGGGAGACCCTCATCACTAAAGAGAGGTGTGCGTGACTTAAAGATTGGAGGAAAAGTCATGTTGAAAGTTTTGAAATTATATTTCTGCTTTGTGGTTATTGGCGTATCAACATCTACTGACGAGAGAATGTTTTTTTTCTCCACAGGCCCATTTCCTGGCCGACAGATGATGAGTCCCAGCACACGGAGCAATGACACTATGAGTGGGATTTCTTCCCTGGCCCCCAGTAAACACTCAAGTTCCTCACACAGCCTGGCATCTGTTAGTTTTACAACTTACAACTAATTTGGTGTCATTTTTACCCACCATTTCTCTTATTCCACATTTTCCTAATGTGTCTTTGTGTGTGCTTCTGGCATAGATGCGGGTCCCAAGCTCTCCAAATCAGTCTGCCAATCCATCCACCCCCTGGGAAGCAGAGCCTGTGGTGGAAGAGTCAGGGGCAATAGAGGATGCAAATGCAGAGAACCTCTATATAATGGGTAGGTATTTACTATTAACCCTGCTCCTTATAAAAGTGTAACGCATGAGCTGTATGTAAAATGTGGTGACATCTTTTTTGTTGTGTTATCTGAAATATAGTGTGAGGGACCAAGAGATAAATTGTACATCGTCTCTTCGTATTTGTGTAGTACTTTTTAGTGATTAATAACAGTTGGTTGTCGAACAAAATAATCTGTTTTAATGACTGCTGTTTAAAATAAATGCTGCACCGGCAGAATGAGGAAGGAAATATTCACATGTGCAATCAGTTTGGATGACTTGTAATCTTTGTATCTTGAGTATCATGTCAAAGTTAATTTTGTGTGTGCTTTTACCATGTTATTGTAGTTATAATTATGATGCAGCATTTCGTACATTGTGTTAAGACAGCGTTAATTTTCTGGTGTTTGTGATGTAGAACAAGAGGAGAAAATCTAGGAAATAATGAGATAAATGTTGGACTCCTAGACCCGCAGTGATGTCGTTAGGTATTTGGATTATCCTGCATGAACTATTTGAATTCTTGTCTTTTTCCCCATGTTACAACTGATCAGACTTGCGTCACTTAAACCTGCATTTAGCAATACGTTTGATAAAGTCAGAATTGTAGTCGCTTTTAGCTCAAGGTTTTGATTTATTACCTCACAAATGAACAGTTTGGTAAAGTCTGACTGCTCGTTTCCTGCTAGGGATGGAGCTGTTTGAGGAAGCTCTACGAAAGTGGGAACAGGCCCTGAATATCCGCCATCACCCCCACTCGACCTCCAGTAACAACAGCCTCGCTCTGCAGGGGGCAACGTCTGCAGACTTTCCTGTGGTAACTATCAAACAGTAATTACCAATACAGATTACATGAAGGTTTTCTACATGGTTGGATTGTGTTACAGTTCGAACATTGTATTTCATGGAGCAGTTGTAATTTCACCTACTGTGCTTGTGATGCCGTTGGTGCCACAGCACCAATACAGTACAACTGAAAGACATTGAATTGATGCCAAACTCAAGCTTTTTATTATATACTAATAATGTAACTTTGGACCTGTTTTATACCCTTTTTTCCTCCTCATTATAGGTTGAAACTCGTAATAAAGTGTTTGCTGAGAAACTGGAGACACTACTGCACAGAGCGTACCACCTACAAGAGGACTTTGGCAGCAGTATCCCAACAGACAGCGTACTGGCAGATTTTGGTAAGAGGCATGTTGAGCTTATTAAATGTTATTAATCAAGGAGGACAAATTTGGATTACAGACTTGTGTTTGAAGAACAACGACAAAGCTGCGCTGCCAAGAAAACTCGTTATGGTTCATTACTGATACAGTGTGTGTCAGTAGTAAACAGTTTCTGTTTTCCTCAGTGAGGGCACACCTTTTCTGTTTTTATTAAGTACATCTGTGTTTTGACTCTTGCCCTGTCAGTCAGAGTTTGTGGTGTTCCTTTGGCAGAGAGTGAAGGAACTCTTATCCTGCCTCAAGTGGAGAGTTTCCACAGACTGCAAGATGATGATGCGACTACTGTTACCTCTGACGAGTCCTTCTTCTCAGCTGCAGAGGTTAGTTTCGTTCCTCTGCACTCTGAAGACTGAAAACAAGACACATTGTGGCTGTCACTTATTTCCAAGGGTGTAGTATTTGTATCAAGTACATATATGAATACACTTCATATCTGCTGCTTTTCTATATAAACCATATGTGGACTATACACTGAGGTGTGTGTTTGTCTGTGCAGCTGTTTGATGCCATGTCTCTGGAAGATGTCTACCAGCCACTAAAGCCATCTGCTCTTTATGAAGACGCCTTGTCTCTGGTCAGGGAGGGTAAAGTGGCCTACAGGACCTTGAGGTAACTGTGAAGTGTAATGTCTGTTTTTAAATATTAAAGCTGTACTAATCGATATTTTTATATACTGGATCACTGTGACGATCACAAACAGTCATTTCCAGGTCGATAACTGGCAACTGATTTGAATTGCGGAAATATATGAAATCAGAAAAAGTAGTCATTTTCAGCCTTAAGTGTAATGTTTAAAGATCTATAGTTAAACACTGTGGTCTGACCTGTTTGATGTATCTGCTGTCAGTATCAGTAAAATCAGTATCAGTTTAAGTGTATCCTATATACACTTATTTTCGCCACTTTACATACACACAAACTGAAAACTGAAAATGAAAATGTTTTTGTCAGTAGAGTCTGGTGGCTTAGAGATAACAGTTTCCGTTCCCCGCCGGAAAGGGCTTTCTGACAGCAAGTATATAAATAGAGCACACACTTCAAATGATAGTGTTTTTTTAGGTTGCCAAAAAGTAACCAATTCAGGCAGCATTTGTTCAGCACTGTTTCACTGTATGTACATGATGCGGTGTATACTAACAGTAGGGGTGTGAGAAAATATTGATACAGTTCAATACCGCGTTCTTATGTTTTATGATACTGTATTGATTCTTAAACTTTATTTATTTTTGATTCATAGTTTACTTACAAATATTTGTGGTAGTGGTTCATTTTCTGTTGTATTTAAACCCCAGGCTGCTGGATCCTTCACTAGCATAAACACAAAGAACACAAGCCTATAAAACAGGGGTCTTAAAGAGCGCACTGCTAGCAGTGACAGTTTTCCAGAAATTAGACTTTAAAAATCGCAATATATCGCCATACTTACAGTATTGCAAAAAAAATGGTCCTCCTGGAACGTGATGCGTATCGTGTCATCAGATTCTTGTCAATACACAGCCCTAACTAACGGTGGATTGAAAGACTGTGTTTTGTCAAAGGAGTCACAGGAGTGATGAACCCAGACCTTGCACTTACTTTCAGTTATATAAAGTGTTTTAGTGTCTTTCAGGTTATTGTTTTGGTCCAGCAAATTTGACAGCTGTTTTGGTACACCGTCACTGCTCTTATCAGCACTTCTTCCATATGTAACAGGCAGCTGTTGTGCACTACCTGCCCAGCACCTAAAAGCAGACAAAGATAGCAACTAGCTGGTGAACATAGTGGACCATTTAGTAGCTAGAGAGACAGATATTACTCTCAGGAGGTTGAGAAAACCACCACAGAGCCAAAATGAGAATGAACACTGGACTGACAGTGATCAAGTGGCCAGAAATACAACTCCAAATAAATGATGCTCTGTGTCTTGCTTACAAGTTTGCCATTTAAGATGATGATATTATTAGTGCTGGGCTTAGAACTTGTTCCGCTTCTCACAAGCTGCCAAAAAATCTATTTATACTCCTTTTAAACGTACAGTCAAAAGAAGAATAAAGCTTAACTGAGTTCCTTATACCTCTCTCTCCCTCTTCCTCTCCCTCTCCCTCCCCCTCCCCCTCCCTCTCTCTCCCTCCCTCTCTCAGGACTGAATTGCTTGAATGTTACGGTGACCAAGACTTCCTTGCCAAGCTTCAATGTGTGAGACAAGCATTCCAGGTCTGTGTCAGCTTCTAAAACTTACCCATGTTACATAGATCATTCTCTTTGTTTGGACGATAACAGTTATTGTGATAATCTCTTTAATTTTATGCCCTTTTAAGCCATTTCTTAATGTTGCATCCCCCTTCAAAAATGTTACTCAATAGCACTACCATTGGTCAAATCTCTACAAGGTCACTTGGAATGTTAATGATTTTGGTTTTGAATTAGCAGCATGAGCTAGGTTAGTCTTAGCAGTCATCATAGTTCCTGTTCATAAAAAAAGATGGCTCTCTCTTTTCTGTCTTTTGCTGGAATCTTGCTGGCAGCACACTCAACATACCTGAGTTTGTAATATGCTGCCTTTGCACCCAAGGGCTGCGAGTCAGGTTTCTTTGCTACAGCGACATATAGGCAAAAGCTATGAGGTCAAATATAAAGACTGCAGCTGCAGTCAGGAGAGATGGCACATAGTGTGCCTCACACTTAGAAAAATGGATGAAACTTTTGTGTCTGCAACGTATGAGTTTTAGCTTTGTTCCTTCAGTCGCAGGCAACGTCTGCACAGGCATGGGAATTGAGTCAGATGTTTTATATGGCTTGCATGGACAATTGCACAGCTGGAGTTGAACCGAGCATTTGTATCTGTTGTGTTTTTAGTGGTTTATCCACTGGCTCAGTATATTTCATTTTGGTCCATGAGAATAATTGTCCTTCACTTTCAGGTTAAACTGTGGGGCTGAATGTTGTTTTGAAACAAACTGTTATAGAAATTATCACAGAAAATAGATTGATAATGATTTTTTTTTTCAGCTCCTGTTGTTAGATGAAACTCACCGCACATTTTTCATGGAAACCGGGAAGCAAATGATTGCAGGGTTGATGGTGAAGGCAAACAAGGTAAAATCACAACGGATTTGGATCAACAATACAAGCTTCTGCTTCTGTGGACATATTTGCACAGCCATAACTAATAAGTTCCCATGTTATTTTTTACTTTAACACAGAGTCCCAAAGCCTTCCTGGAGAGCTACGAGGACATGCTGCTTTATACTCAGAGAGAGGAAACGTGGCCCATCACTAAGATGGAGCTGGAGGGCCGAGGGGTGAGTAATGCACTCATTCATCTCATGTGTCATGTCAAATTTTTCACTTTTACTTTGTTATAAATGCTGTTCCACCTTCAAGTATGCATTATGCATTGATTGGTTTATTCATGGGAACAGGGATGCTTAGTCACAGGGTAGCTCAAGTTCATGTAAATTGGCTAACCTGAATTAAACTTTAACTTTACCGGAAATCCAGCCAGCAACAGTCAGGCCACTCTGAACTTTACTCTGTGTAAATCTCATTTTAGAGTAATCGTGTCGCTGGTTGTGTAACTGGCAAACAATCTGTCTTCATGTAGGAGGCACATTTGGTTACAGTCAGATACACTGCAATAGGCCTCAGATTGGACGTAAATAATATGGAGTAGATACCAGAGGAAATTCTATTTTAGGAAAAGCTGACTTTCAACAGGGACATTTTAATGAATACTTATTCGGTATTTTGATTTCTGCTGGTAAGAAAGCCATCACAAGACGTTAGCTACTTTCTGGTTGGTTGCTTGCTTGCAATTAACCCTTTAATTAAAAAAAATAATAGATACCATTGGAAAATGTTTTTCCTCAGAAGTTAAAGGTACAATGTTGTGTGTATTCTCTAGATCTTATGAATGTGTCCACTGCATTCTGTTCTTTGAACACTGGGTTGTGTTGGTAATTGGTGCTAATTGGCTAACTAGCATCTTGAATCCATCCTGTCAGTCTTACTGTTTCCCCTTGTTAGATTATGAAAACAGTACTAGTTGGCCATTGTCTCTGTGGTGTGTTCAAGTGCAACTTATTGGCTGAGGCACAGGCAAAATGAGGTGATGTAACAGTCGGCTTTGTCAACACTAGTTCTCTGATGTTGGTTTGGTGCATCTGAGCCTTAAGAGAAAATATGATCATAGTAATATTAACACAATGTAATTTTGGGTTCTCTTGTCGCAATCTGTGCAGGTTGTGTGCATGAACTTTTTCGACATCGTGTTGGACTTCATCCTCATGGATGCATTTGAAGACCTGGAGAGCCCTCCCTCCTCTGTGGTGGCTGTGTTGAGGAACCGCTGGCTCTCTGACAGCTTCAAAGAGACGGTTAATTTATACACACACACACACACACAGAGTATTTCCTCAATTGCGCCACCAATAGGCTAGTTACAAGTTACTTTAATAACAGAGTTGTGTTTTCCTGTCAGGCTCTTGCAACGGCTTGCTGGTCTGTCCTAAAAGCGAAAAGGCGGCTTCTGATGGTGAGTCTGAGCTAACTTAAAGACTGAAATCTTTTTACTGCATCTTTGTTTCTCTGATTTTGACAGCTGAGTTTCTCTCTCTACTCTCCACAGGTCCCTGATGGTTTTATCTCCCACTTCTATGCCATATCAGAACATGTGAGCCCAGTTTTAGCATTTGGGTTTTTGGGACCCAGGCAGCACCTAAGTGAAGTATGCACTATTTTCAAGGTGAGAGCAAACACAGCTAAGAAGCTGTGATTTTGACACATTTCTGGAAAGCAAGTTCCTATTTGGTGGTGTAACACCGACTTTACTCATGGAGTTTAGTTTACTGATCATGAGGAGGATAATACAGCCTTAGGGTGTACAGTATAATGTTTTCTGTGGCTCTGCAGGAGCTGTCCAAAGTCTGAGAGAACATCCTTGTCTCAAATTTGGCTTTACACTTCAGATTTATAACAGGAAGTGGACCAGGTGGAGTTTGAAAGATGAGGGTGCTTATCAGGCAGAGGGTTTCTGTTGAAAGATGCTATCCAGTGGCTTTATGTGAAGTGTATAAGGGGCAAGGTCAGGATATCTCAGCTTCTTCTGCTCTGATTTGAACTATCTCTGTTAAAAAATAACTTCATGAAAGTGCAGTATAGGACTTCCATAAATTTGTGAGTCTTGCAAGGGACACATTTAAAAAAAGAACAGTCAAAATGGAAGCAGTAGAGGCCCAGGTATCCCAACTTTTAATCCCTAGTAAAGGTCAAGCTTCAAAATGCTGGATCCAGCATTTCATATATCACAACTCAGTAGCATCTTATGTAGGACTCCATGCTCCCATTTGATAACAGATGCATTCTGTTATAAATCTGTAGACTCCAAACCCAAGCTGGTGTTTTTTCAGACTTGATGAGCAGCGCCTCTGAAACTATAAAAGACAACATAGAAATGTATTGGCAGGCTAATGCTGGGTGCACCTCCCTTCCGACATTGGTCAGCAAAGCCCAGATTTTTTTGATGGTTTTAAAGATCATCTTACCAGATTTACCCATGAGGTCAGGTATGTTAAGAGGATTTTTTACACACCCTAATTTGCTCAGAATTCCATCCTGGTTACACCAATTTCAATTGCAAATTTAAACATGTTCAATATTTACAATCCGATATCATGTTGTGAGGGTGAGACCCTGAAAATTGTCAGCAGTCCTGCAGGTCTTAGTGGGTTTTATTGCAATATCAAATGGGATTTATCGCAGAATTTACTCGCCTCCAACCCGTGCTGTAACATACAGTCCATGTTCACACCATCTCCATGACTGTATCCGAATTTTTTTATGTTTTCTTTGTGAATTTTCTGCAAAAACTAACAGCTAGTAGTTCTTCCAGCCATGTTTGTTTACTCTTAAGTCACGTTTGATCGTGAGAGATTTGTGAGATTTTAGAGTTATGACTTGTTTATAAGTGGAATTTGTAATTGTTCTGTGTGCTGTATTGGCCAAGTTGTTGCTCTCTACACACTTAAGGATCAAAACTATTAAATTTACCATCACGTGTCGTTATGTGCACGGATGGATTACTAAATGGGAAAAACGTCAGCACTCTCAAATGTCCTTTTAGTTCAGTTTGGATGGCAGTGAAGAAGACCTTGCTGTCGAAACGTCTGTGTACTGGTGCTGCCATCCAAGCTGGTTTATTAAACTGAACTGAAAGGACATTTGAGAGTGCTGACGTTTTTCCCTTTTTTGACTGTTTTTGGCCGTGCACCTTACGAGTGTATTTAGTTTTGAGAGTGCTTGCTTTTTCCTACGTGATTTTGGATTACTAAATGGGCCTACTGAGCCCAGGCCCAGGGGCCCCAAGTGTCAGCAGCCCTCTCGTCGTCCCTTGCAAAATGTCACACAGATTAACACGTACCAACCAGGAAGAGCACAAAGTGGCCTCAAAGAGACACAAAAAGACCTTTAAAGAGATGTAAAGGAAAAAAGCTACATTACAGGCAAAACAACCACAAAGAGACAGAAAAGTAGCTACAAGAGACACAGTACAAAATGACCTCAGAGACACAAAGTTACCTCAATAAGACAAAATGACCTCATTTGTTACACAAAAAGACTACAAGGAGAGACACAGTGACCAAAACACATGAAATTACTTCAAAGACACACAAACCCACCACAAAGACTGTGCGTCCTGCTCCCATGTGGTAGAGGTGGTGGGGTCTTTTGCATATCTATGCCCAGGGGCCCATTGTGTCATAATCTGCTCATGGAAATGTCAAGGGTCTCTCATGTTTTCATCATCTGTTAAGATTTCAAAAATCTTTCGTGTGGGTCCGTCTTATGTTGGATTGATAGTGACAAGTAAACTAAACTTCACATGTAAGATCAGCAGAGAGCCTCTTAAAAAGTTGGGATCACCATGTTACATATATAATAGTTTCTGTCATTTCTCTCCTTTCATGTGCAGCAACAAATCGTGCAGTACCTTAAGGATATGTTCGATCACGACAAGGTCCGCTTCACCTCTTGTCACTGCTTAGCCGAGGACATCCTGAACCTTTCCCACCGCCGGAGTGAGATTTTACTGGGGTATCTGGGAATTAATAGCCTTCTGGAGCTCAATGGTGCCCTGCCCAGAGACACAGAGGGCTCTTCAGGGCCCAATTAAGACAAGATAAGGGCTTCAATGGGCTTGTACAGGCCGAATGCGGTGAGCTGACCAGTAGGGAGCGACAAGGACTCGCAGCTCAACACTCATTCTGTAACCACATTAAGACTGGACTGAATCATGCTCCTGTGACACACTGAGAACCAGCATCATTCATTCATTTGTGTTCATCAAACACAACTTGATATGAGAGGATATATTTGCACCAGATACAGTGTCACTGGTACTAACGAGGGAGACCGCTTGGATCAAATGAATCCATCTCTCCCTTGTTATCAGCTGCTGTGTTGCGTATCAAAAATGCCTACTGTAGTCATGTAACCTAAGACATGTGAGGACTTGTCTCTGCCTTGTTTAGTGACATGGATACTTCCTAAAAACACACCAGAGTGAAGTGCTCCCAGCACATGAAGACTGGGCCTTCTACCTTGTTGCTCCACATGGATCGAGCCTCTTTGGAGAACCAGTGGTGACATTGTTACCTTCCATTCATTTGACTTGTGGGATATCAGTCTTCATTGTTATGTGAAAAGAAACGGCGCGAGAGTCTGTCGACACTGTGCGTTTGTATGCTTTATATTACAGGAGGTTGAATATTTGTTAAAACCGTGGTAATTCCTGAGAGGCTTGGCCAGCTGAAGAATTGTGATGGACATAATGGATTCATCTGCTCACTGATAGTTGTTGAATCCTTTTTAATCTGAAGAAACATGTATTCCAGTTTGGTTTAATCGAGCAGCGTAAGATTTCACATATCAAAGAGACTGTTAAATGCAAAAAGACATCATGGGAAAGTAGTAGAGGGTACTAACATGTTAATATTATATAGGTTAAACTATCCCAAAGCTATATTTTGACCCCAGACCACAGCTGTCTTCTGTCGCAAATATACCTTTCTAAGTCACAGTGATCCCTCAGATTTGATCTGGCAATAGATGACATGATATAATCAGTTTTAAGTGCCGCAGAGGCACAAAAAGAAACTTCCCACCACCGATAACGCAATACCAGGTGTGAAAACATCTGTCTGTCTATCACACAGAGGACTATCGCAAATATCTCAAACAGTGTAACACACCAGTGCTCTCAGGGGGTAGGAACTAACATTATAACTTGAAATCATCAATGTGTTATTTATTGACTAACAAGTTAAATGTTTCTTCAAATTTAAACAATAAATGTATTTATTGTTTTCAAATATTTGGGCCTAAATTGTACAACATGCTAAGCTTTAATTCCCTGAATGAAAGAAAGAAAATATTTAAGTGAGACACAAGTTATATGAAGATATAAATCAATTTATCGATTTATTTTTCATGGCCGACATTTTGACTTGTCATAGTAGGAAAAGTGACAGAGAGCCAGAAGGCTGAAACTAAAGCAGCTAAATGGAATTCAGACATAAATTTTTACACCTGTGTTTTTCTTCCTGTGACCTGTCAGAACGTCTTCCACGATGAAGGCCTACGGGTGTGTCACAAAGCACATGCCGTCGTCTAACACCTTCAGAGACTTTGTAACAAACAGTCTTGCGTAGAAATGCACGTTGGTGTTTTCCTTCACTATACACATACTATGTGTCCCTCGCTTTGCTCCTGGCATATTTTAAAATTGACACGACCTCTGAATCCAACAGTGCCATGTGCTAGTCTTAGTGAGGATGTTGTTTTATTTCATGAAGGCCTGTGATGAAGAACTGGGCATTGTACAGTCGGACTGTAACCTCCATAAGTGCACTGATGACAACCCCTGACTTCTCTTTGTTTCCCCAATACTGTGGACTTGTTGGAGCACAGAGAGACACTGAAGGGGCACTAAGATGCCAAGTAAATTAAAACATGGGTAACTCCACTACTGTAAAAGCAGAAATGTGTTATGCAGACTGTACTTATTTGTTTAAGAAGCTGTCATATACTAAATTATCTAAATGAAATAAGATGAGATTATTTATTGTTAACAGCAGTTGAAGCACAGTGTGAATGCTTTTATGGTTTCCTGTGTGAATGAGAAAAGGGAAGACGTTTCTGTCAAATCATTTTGGGGTTTTGTAGATCTTTCATTAGTTTAATCATACAAATTAGCAGCTCTTTGTTATTCATAATCACGTAAGCCTGTGTCTTGTGGTCTTGATAATCCAAATCCTGCTCTTGTTGCAACACGCTTCTGAAATTCAGAGCTCAGAAATGTTACATGTCGCAATACAATACCTTTGTGTTCTCCTTTAAAGAGTCAGCATTGTGGGGTTGTTTCTGTTTCTGTCTAGCATTTACTTCCTACTGTAAATGGAGCTTTTACAGAACATAGTTTAGTTTGTTTTGACAGATGTGCAGCTTTGTGTTTTTTAAGCATTTTGCACTTTATCAGAAAAGCAGAAAGAGACAGGAATGTCAAGCAACCCTTTTTGAATAAGTGTGAGGGTTTAACTATACAAACAATGAATTATTTATTGCATCATGAAACTGACATCATATTGAGAACTTAGAGCATAAATGCTGTACAGTAGAGAAACTATCTTTCCCAGAAAACTATATTATGGAAATGGTTTATTTTAGTTACTTTCCAAAGTTATGTGTCCAAATGCGCCTGTTTTAACTTCCCGATGTGTGTGGTCCAATCCATTCTCCCATGTTTAAGTCCCGTTATTGTAGCCCATCAAGTATATTTGCAGGTAAATGCAATCATGGAAAAATGCTAATCTTTAGTCTTGTGATAAAATAATGGTCTGCTTCTTCTGTGTCCCGAGAGTAGATGATCAGAGATGAACCCTCTGCATGTTAAGTGTAGATTCTCTGAAATGCATCAGTGTATCCCCGCAACATGTAGATTTAAGCTCAGCCCTAGTTGTTAGTTTTGGAAATCCAAATTAGAAGCTAAAGAAGCTAAGTTATAATCATTTGAAAGTCAAAATTCAGGCGTCGACTCTGCTACTTAGCGTATATTCAATAGACAATAGAGATTTACAAGGATTTAAAATGGCCAAAATGTAGACAGAATGACTTTTGTTTTTTAAGTCACTGCTGTACATTACAAGTGTCTATTCTATTCATGCCTTTTGTCTTTTCTATTGTTAAATTACAATGCCAGCACAAACTGTAAATTGATTTTGATTCTCCATATTAAATGTTATTTTTTGTTATTAAACTATCTGTTTATTATGCCTTTTCCCAACTGATGACGGCTCAGTGTTTTTCATGTTTCACCAGGAGTCAACTTTCCTAAAACACAAGATTATGTTTGTTACTGTGTTTGTGAGGTATACTTTCCAAAATAAGTTGAAGCAATGGCTTATTAAAGGAATACTTCACCCATCAAAAAAAACATTTGTATGTCAATTACTCACCCCGTGTTACATTGAATGTGCATGCCTCTGGTAAAGGATGAATCCAAAAATGGAGAAATGTTCTGATGAACGGTGTCCATGTTTAACAACAGCAAGACTATATCAAAGCATCCATTTACAAACTCTTATACAACTCATGCAGAATAATCCAAGTCTCATCTATCATGTCGTATGCTCTGTACTTCCCAAAAGAGGACAATTTAGCTAAAATCTTAGTATTAACATTAGTATTAGTATTATACTGAAAGTGAGACTTATCTCTTCAAAGCCAGACTCCATTGAAAAAAACAATCATTTTACCTCGCTGAACATGGGAGCTGCTGGTCTACTGCAGCCTTGGTCAATTAGTTTGTATTATTTTCTGACTTTCCTCAATCGGAACCAAGCATTTAAAACGACAAAATCACACAATAACACAAACAAACTAACTGATCGAGGCAGCAGTAGACCCGCAGCTCCTGTGTTCAGCAAGGTAAAATTACCACTTTTGTCAATGGAGTCTGGCTTTGAAGAGAGCATAGATAAGTTTCACTCATAGTTCACTTCCCCGTCTGTTTGGGAAATACTGAGCATACAACTGGATAAATGAGACTTGGATTATACTGCACCAGTTAAGTGAGAATTTGTAAATGGATGTTTTGATATAGTTTTGCTGTTGTTAAACGTGGACCCCTATTACTTCAGTTCATCAAGAATTATTTCCGCTTTTGGATTCTTTGAAGCATGAGAGAAAAGCAAGGTTTTCTTCACAAACGTAACATAACACAGAGTGAGTAACTGATATACAAATGGTCATTTGGGGGGTGAAGTATTCCTTTAATAAAAAGGACAAAGCATAAGTGTCAAAAACGGATGGCCTTTTGAGGGCTTATTGTTACTGTAAATATTTGAAGTCAGGAGTGTGACGTCCACAAGATGGCAAAAACACTGCAGCATATTACATAGAATTAATTGATTTCTAGAATGTTACCATTAAAACAGTGTTATTCTGAATATTGCCAGCAATAGTAAAATTACAAATCATGACAAATGTCAAATTTGTCTTCAGACAAAGATAAGAAGTGTGACCATTTCTGTTTTTCTGTTGCCAATGTTAGGTTAGCTCCAATGGTAAATTAAGTGTGAGATCTGATGCAGGACTCTCATAATTTATTGTGCTTTTTAAGCCTATTTAGCCTTGACAAAGTAAGTGCAGTCAGCTGGAGAGATGGAGGAGAAGCTCTGGAGTGATTCAATGTCAGGCCAGTGGAGCGTGCACAACTCTTACTGTAATATCCCTGAACAGGTTTCAAAACCTTGCTAAGCCTTCTTCTCACCTCAGGCATGTTTATTCTGATGACTTGTTTGCATTTATTCTCATTCAGACTAATGTTATTCTGCCCTCAAAACACATTCAAGGAGCATAATCAATAAACTGTTTTCTAACTTTCTTTGTCCCTGGACATAGCTACAGTATATCATGGGCCTTCTCCTCTTTATCTCCTTGAAAACATTACAGTTTTGTCTCACTATCAAAGGCAAATATACATAATATTTCACACAGTCAGTATGAATAGTTCTGTCCCACTTTGCATTTCCTCCACATTTTGGATACTGTACACACAATGACATTAGCACGTCTCTTCCTGTCTCTACCTCTGCCGTCTGTGCTCTTTCTATTATTTCAGGCTGTTTACAGAAGTTACGGAGTTTGCACTTGTTCAGGTTTTTGTTGTTTACAATGCGTGTCCTGCCGATCTTCATGCACCTGTCATTCATAGTTAACTTTAAGCAAATTGAAGGGAGCCTGTGGGGTTATCTGCTGTATCTACGCTCTTTACTTCTTCAAATGGAAGCAGAGACATAATGAGTATGTCGAAACATGAGTATAAGAATAGGCTGTATCTATGGATCCAGTGTCAATAGACCAACTGGGAAATAGGTCATGTAGCTCCTCTAATCCTCTAAGGGAGGTTGTTACACAGTATTTGTTTTAGGGTGGTTTTTACCTACCTGAGTGAGCCAGTGTGAGGTGTTAGTATTATTTGCTCTGCAGGTGAACTCCCCTCAGTCGCCAGTTTATTAAGTTCACCTAGCTGGAATGAATACAATCTAATACAACAATCAGGCAATAAATCTATCCCTTTGTGAAGGTTATAATTTTCAGTTTTAAAGAGGTGCTAGTTCAAATGTACAATCATTAGAAGCTGCTGTTTGTTAACTGTGTTGCATTATATGAAGAGTTGTTTTTGTTAATTAGCCTGCCATAACTGATATAAATGAGGTGGACAAAACAATAGAAACAACAGTCAGTAGGTCTATATGTAAAATATCTCAGGGCTAGTTGGTTAGTCAAAAGAGGCTCACTTTGGACCCTGGGAAATTGAAAGGGAAAATTTTCACACTTAAAAAAATATCATTTAAGCAAGAAAAATAACCTCAAGATTATCAATAATTAATGTAATTGTCTGCTGCAGCCTTACCTTTGGGAATAGCTAATAAGTGATCTATAAAGCATTAGCAATGGTGTTATACTAGTTACAACTTGGGTGACATTAAAAAAAATGTACTTTTTTTACATTTAATAATTTGACCCTATAAATTCAGATTTCCACATACAGCAAATATGGGCATATACCTTATCGCAGCATTAAATGGCATGTAGTTTTAGTAATTTATGGGCTACATTAATTTAGTAATCATGAAAAATCCATAATTTCTATTTTTATTTATTTATTAAATTTTTTGAATGAGTGCAGTTTGTTGCTTTAATGTGGAGTGCTGGACTTTTGTGTTTTTTGTTCATTCAATAATTCTTCTCTATGGGCAAAATATCTCATCTCCAGTGCGCGGCTGGGATTGGACGGCTGCTCCGCTGCCGGAGCCAGGCTGAACATCACCATTGGTTAGACACGTGTCTGGGGCGTTTCACTGGGACTGCCCGGTTGTGTCCGGGTAAGATGGCGTTGGAAGAGCAGTGCTCGGCACCACCTCGATGGCGGTCCATATCTCTGACACACGTAGAGTTCCCGGAGGGTACGTAAACTCAACATCTTTCTCTAAGTACTGAAGATGATAACCAGCGGCCGCTTTGTAATTTTCGAAGACTGCGTGTGTTTGCCCGCTACTGAATGGAAACGGCCGTTGGTGATACTGCTAAATAGTGAGACGCTGCAAAACGCCGAGCACAGCGGGGAGTGCAACCCGGACTGCGAAATTGTGAGACAGCGCCGCATGCGCAGTTGGCGCTAATGTCCACAATGAAGGCTAGCTAGCCTGTTAGCTGTCTTAATATCGGCTTTGATATTTTCTCTGAGGAATTAGCGAATATTCCGCGCCCTGTATGAATTATTCGACAAAATTCAATCACCCTGAATAGCAAAATATTATTTAAGACTACGGTGGAAATAAATAGCTATTTCACCACATAGCATTGTAGCCAGGACGGCTAACGTAGTAGCCAGCCCCTTGGCCTCATACTGATTAGTATAACTAGCATAAACCACACTGCACCGACCTCTATGAATTTACTAAAATAGACAATGTGCTGTGTTAGTAAGGCTGAATGATGGTTTAGCTTCTCCACCACAGCAGCTTCCTACTTGTGCTCACAGCTAAATATTTCAACCATCCGGGTTCACTGAGCACCTCAAAGTGTCACTCCCACCAGGGCTAACTAGGTGACTTTACTGTGCTTTATGAAATGTCTCAACATGAATACTGTGGCACTGTGTTTTAGATGATCTGACGGGACAAGTGCTGGCCTACATCAGTCTCCTGCCCATAGCAATCCTCGTGGGTTTTGTCACACTCATAGTGTTTAAACGGGAGCTGCACACGGTGAGTTCTGCACTCTCTCAAAGAGCGCATCACTTTCAAAGTGTTAAGATCTTAACTGTCTCACAGGAGCCTGAACAACATTTGTGTCAGACAGGCCAGAAGTTTGGAAACCTTAATGTGTTGACCAGTTTCTGTGTTTGGTTTTGTTTTGTTTTGACAGATTTCCTTCTTTGGTGGGCTCATCCTGAATGAAGGGGTGAACTGGCTGCTGAAGCACATTCTCAGAGAGCCGCGCCCATGTGCAGGTGAGTGAAGCTGTTGACTTAATGTGAAGATGAGAGGGTTGGGCAAAGTTGCACAGTTGCCCGAAAATCTTGTGACATCAATCACAGTTCAGTTGTACCCAAATAAAAGCTGGGTCCTAAATAATAGCAAGGTTCAAACAATAAAAGAGCTCAGATGGTCAATAAACTCTATTTTTATTTATTTTTTTGCTCAAGTTTGACTTTGAAGAGAAAGTGTTACTGAGGCTATATCGATACCAAAGTTACAGATGCAATTGAATAATAATATTTTGTTATTTTCTTAAGCAAAAATACTAAACATATGCTGGTTTCAGCTTCTCAAATCTAAGGATTAAATAATGTTGTTTATCACAATAATAGTAAACAAACAAATACCTGTGGGACTGTTGGTCATGGAAAATGTATTAATGAATGTAATTGCCACTTGCAGCCCTAATAAATCTAGGACTAGAAGTAATCATTATTTTCTGCCAATTGTTTTTGATTTGTTATTTTGGTCAAAAATGCAGAGAGAGAAAAAAAAATATACAATAGAAAAGCACAGACAACCACAGGATTGACATACACATTAAAGAATTAACACCATGTTAAAGAAAACAGTTACCATGGTATTCAAAACAAACAATAGAAAAAAACAATAGAAATAAATATACATATATTCTTCTAACAGGGTTCCCACAGTCATAGAAAACTCAGAGAGAGAACTCATGGAATTATGTTGTGTAGAATGAAGGTGTAACATTAGTCTTTGTGATGTACTGTAACATAATTTCAAATTTATTTTCTGAAGCTGTCAACATATCGTAGCTCTAATATGCGTTCATGTGTGATGTTTGTTTACCACCATTTCTTCCTTTATTCCGTCTCTACCTCCATGAATGCCAGCTAGTTGAAATTATGGTTGAATTGAGTTTCAATCTGATATGTTTGAAAAGCGTGGGGTGAAAAGGGCAAGAAAAAAAATATGATGGGTCCTTGTAAAGTCATGGAAATGTTTTTAAAAATTTTCGATGAAAATGTGTGGGAACCCAGTTCAGATTGATTATAATGGTGTTCTTGCCAAACCCTAGCCAGACATTTACATTTAGTTAGGAAATGAGAGACGCTCACTTTAGTTTGTAACTTTGGTGATTATCCAGGACAAAATGATTGGTTCTATATTTACATTAAGGTGTACTCAGTATTGTCAGTGTATATTCATATCAGGTTCTGTTGTCTTTTTGTCTTTCTGCAGGAGCTCACACAACCCTAAACACAGAGTATGGGATGCCCTCCAGTCATTCCCAGCTTATGTGGTTCTTTGTTGTTTACTTCTTTCTTTTCCTTTATTTAAGGTGAGTTTGTTTCTTCTTGGTGTTTGCGACGTTTAAGGGTGGAAAAATGCAGCTGTGGAATTCTTAGAAGTGCAGTAACTAGCCAAAGTGTAATGTCCACAGTCTAATCAAATACAGTTATTAACTTTTACAAGGTGGACATTTAACTGTTGAATATTTTCACTGAAGTTGAAAATAAAATAAAAAAAAGATCTAAATAACTGTAAGTCTAGCATCCTATTTGACCCATGGGCCATAAGTTGAGTATCACTGCAGTATATTCATGTCAATGAAGCAAATTATATTAGTATTTGTTATTTATTGGTTTGTTCCAGGGCATGTATATCATTATCACATTATTAATAATCACTCATTAAGCTTCCACTCCACCTTGACATGTCATCATTAGATGTCATGGTGTGAACTCATGCTGACGTCTCTTTTCAGAATGCATCAAACGAACAATGCTCGATGTGTGGACCTGCTGTGGAGACACATACTGTCCATCATCCTGTTGGGCATGGCCTTATCAGTCTCATACAGCAGGTAAGGCTGCAAGAAATTATTTTCATTATCAATTAATCTGCAGATTATTTTCTTGCCTGTAAAATGCCAGGAAGTAGCGAAAAAAAGCCCAGATACTTTCATGTTTCTTGTGCGACAAGAACTAGGGATGCACCCACTGTGAAATTCTATGCTAATACTGATGTTGAAAATAACAGTTTGGCTGATACCAATGTTTTGTTATTGTTAATTTTGTTTTTGTTGTTATTTATTCCCCCTTTTGTGCCAGGGAAACAAAGAAATCTTCATTAAATAACACTGTTTTTAAGTCATCAGTCTGTCATTACACTACCTTTGAATGAGCACAAAGTCAACCATACAAATTTAGGAAGCACCCTTTAACATAACCTTTCATGTGAAAAACATTTAAAAGAAAAGAAAGCATCTGCTTCAAAAGTCTTTATTCTCTGTCTACTATATATTTTATATTGCTGTGAAAGCAAAAAAAATCTTCATTCTTCAAACGACTGTATTTATTCAAGTTTCATGCTAAATTACATTTTTAAAAATAAATTTAATAGCATAGCATTTAAACACACCAGGATAACATTAAAATTTACCTTTGCCAAGTAAAAAGCCAAATTGTGCTCTTGCATTTGTAACAGCAGCATTTTGTCCCTATAAACACCCCAAGTTTGATACAATCTGAAGTGCATGCTGATGGACTTAGTTTACTTAAGGACTCCAACTTGTGTTTTCTTGAACATAGTTTTTTCTGTCTCCCTCTCAGGGTCTACCTGTTGTATCACACCTGGAGCCAGGTTTTCTATGGCGGAGTGGCCGGTTGTATAATTGGCATAGTCTGGTTCTTTTTCACACAAGAGGTGCTGACACCATTATTCCCCAAAATAGCAGCGTGGTAAGTAGTGCTCTCATTTCTCTGTCTCCTCCTTGTGTCACAGGGGAAGATGATTCGTTCTCAGCCTGAATAAGTGGATAAAACTGCTCTGTGATGGTTACTCTTAATGATTTGTTCTTTCAACGTTTTCATCATGTATAGGCCAATATCAGAGTACTTCCTGGTGCGAGATACAAGCCTGATCCCCAACATCTTATGGTTTGAGTATACAGTGACCAGATCAGAGGCAAGGTAAGTTGCTGTCTTGAACGTTCTGTATTCCACCCACTACACTTCATTTATAACCGTTAACGCCCGGTCACACCAGAAAGTAACACACTGACTTTTACCTAGACATTGGTAGAAGCTTGGTGACATAGTGAGTACTCTCAGGGTGAGCTGGTAAAGTACTGTAGCTTGTGAGGTAACAGCTAACATTTTAGCAAGCTAGGAACATGCAAGTGCTTGTCAGCCACAGTACTTGTCTGAGCTTCTTTCTGTTTCCTTTGCACAGAGCGCATTATTCCTGTCTCAAGATTGAACATCATTTAATTCAATAGAGAGTTTTGGAGAAAGAGGGAAGAAAGCTTTCCAAGCTCACTAGTCTGCTTACAGTCAGTTAGCAAGCTTGTTAGCTCATTTGCTAACAAGATGCTTGACTCCTGTTTGCAAACCCTGCCTCTGTTGTACAGCAGTTTATATGTAGACAGAGGAGGTTAAATACAAGTGAAGGGTGCAACACGGCAGATAACTTACAATAGCTTTTTCATTTAGGACTCTCTGTGCACCAGCACGTACTTTCGGTTCATCCAAAGTTTTTCACTGTGCCTTTTTGTGGTGAAATATTACATTTCAAATTTTACCTTCTCTGTCATTTCCCACACAAATTGGTAATTTTTAACCAGGGGTGTAACGATACACAGAAGTCACAGTGCGATTCATACCACAGTTTAGGTGCCAAGGTTTGGTGCAAGTTTGGTACAGGTGGAACAATTTAAATACATAAGAATCGGTTTGTTTTCATTTATTTTGAAACAGACAGTAGCTCAAGTGTCAAAGACAGACAGAGAGAAGAGAGAGCATATTGCCCACTGTCAATTTTAGAAAACTATTTTAATTATAGAAATAAGAAGCATCTTAAACATTTCTGTATTCCACCAAACACTGAACAAACACTTTCCCACAAGGCAACAGGTCACAACAAGCTATAAAACTGAAAAAGCATCTTTTATGAAATGAAATTGAAAATATAAAATAAAAAAATAATAAAACTTGTGCATTAGGAGAAGTGTTTCAGTTGGTTCTACCTTGGCTATATGCCAGTGTAAATGCCAGTTGCTTCAGTAATTTTATTAATTCCCTTCTGCTCATGCATCTAAAGGCTGCATGCTGGGCTTCGGTTCGCTTTTTCCTCGTCATGGTGATTGGCATATGTGGGTGATACAAAGGCGGCGCATGGTGACACACCTCACTATCGTCTCTCTCTGCGTTGCTGTTGTAGCTGACCTGTAACCAGCAGGCAGGTCTTCTAGCGCCACCATTTCATTTGCGCTGGCCATAGTGTAACTGACTTGGAGGCCAATCTGCTTGTTGTGCAAACCTCAGCACATGTTGCTAACGGTGTAGGCCCAAATAATAAATGTCAAGTGCACCTGAGCAACCATTGAAAATGTTAAGCTGCACTTGACAGGTTTTTGATTGAATCTGGAGCCCTGGGATTGTAAAGTTCACCAGAGATCTGTGTAGATTTACACTGTCCCTAGCAAATCCACTCTATGCTGCAATTCCAGTTAAATTGATTGAATTTGTTACTTTAAAAAGCAGGTGTGACTGGGCTTTTAGTTTGCTTGAATGTGTTTAATTTATTATGTGACTTAATTCATTTTGTTTTGTTTGTTTTTCCCCTTTTAGGAACAGACAACGAAAGCTTGGAACAAAACTTCAGTGATCTCCACAGTTCTTCTGTGAAACTGAGTTTAGAACCACACTCACACACGCACACACTCTCTCATATACACACACAAACAAAATGCTCACTCGACAAAAACACACTGGAGAACCAATCTTTTGGACTGACGTGGTTGCAAGGAGTAAAGGGCAAAAACCGTTTACAGGTGGCGAAAGAGTGCCTGGACCTGGCCCGGAGCCTACAGCCTGAGCAAGTCCGTCCACACGCCTCTCCTTCTTGTACAGCTTGCCCAAAATGCTCTTCAATGCATGCAAGACTGTGCAAGAGGCATACTATTTAATGATAGATTAATATATATATTTTAACTATAAACGCACGCTGACAGTAACAGTGTACTGTAAGAGATTCGAGGAGCCTAAAAAAGGAGGCTTTGGTCAAGTTTCAAACACATTGGTGGGCGTCATTGCAGCATGTATTTAGTGATTCCTTTTTTAAATATTCGGACGGATAGCTGGTGGGAACAGGTGGGGAGGGGGGTTGGTTATGGCTAGGTTGGGGGTATGTGGAATTAACCATTTTTCATTGTTATATAATAGAAAATAAACAATTTCTAAAATTGGTTATGATGTAATATAAATGAAAATTTGCACTTTGTGAAATTTACAAGTTAAAAAAAAAAAGACGACTAACACTAGTTAAATGTTAAGACCCTTCTCCTCTTTTCCCTCATCAGTCTTTGCTTTGTGTCTTTGACTGTCAGTCCTAATATATTAGACTCCAAAGCTGATCTGCAAGCAGTGTAAATTTAATCTGTACTATTGAGCATCCAAGTTGTGCTTTCTGTTCATATCCACGTTTGAGGATTATGAGACTGAATCACAGCAGCAGGTTTCAGTTATTTTCGTTGTTGAGCACACTTTGGACTGAGGTGGTGTTTTCCTAATGCCTCACACACAGTAGCAGCCTGGGAACAGGATTCTGGGAATCAGTTTTTTTTTTGTTTTGTTTTTTTATTCTTTCAGTTTCTTATTGTGTTTTCTGATGTCGCAGAGAACAATTTTCTTTTTAACCTGCATTTCCGAGATAACATTCCATATCATTTAGTGAGAAAACATACATAAAGACTGCCGAGGGGATATGTTTTCTTTTTGTATTATTTTTGAAGAAAGGAGAAAAAAAAAAGCCTCAGGTCAGTCGTAGCATGTGATTATGCTTAATTCCTCACAGCTCATGGCAGCTCATGTTGACAGCTGCCATGTGGGGATCTGAAGCTGATTTAAAACTGTCATATCATTAGCTCCACAAAGGGAAGTAGTTCTCTTAGAGTTTGATTTTTTTTTTTTTTTTCATGTGTAACCTATATCAGGCTGAATAAAAATGTGTTTATGTACAAGAGACAGTTCAAGCGTTGTGCATTGGCATGTTTTTGAATCCAGAGTGCTTTGTAACTTGTTTGCTTTTTGCCTCAAATATGGCACTTGATAGTCTGGTTTACTGATCGTCTATTTGCTGCATATTCCATGTTGTGTCTGTTTGATGGCAGCTGGGCTGTGTCTCAGTTTATCTGTCCTGGTGCATCACAGACACCAAAAGTGAAGCGGAAGATAAAATGTGATAGAAGTGCTGATAAAAAGATGACAGCCCTTTAGAAATGTTGCAGTGATGCCATTTTAACATCCTGATGCTAAGCAGCTAAATGTTTACCTCCTGAGTTTTCTGTGATTGCACACTAACATTTGATAATTAGCACTTAACTCAAAGTACAGTTGAGGTTAATGGGAGTGGCATCAAATTGCAGGTATTTGGTCATAAATGTAATTATTGGACAAATTTAAAGTTTGACCTGATGATGGCACTAGAGGAAAGGTTTAGAAATCACTGAAGCAGTTATAATGCATCCTGAGGGGGACACATTTCATAACAGTTCATGCAGTAGCTGTTGAGACCTGTAACCCATGGCCACGAAGTTCAAAGTCATGGTGGCGCTAGAGGAAAGTCAGGGGATTGCCAGATTAATACATGAATGTCTGAACCAAATGTCATGACAATCCATACTGTAGTAGTTGAGCTATTGCTGGATAAAAGCGAGGGACCAAAGCGGCGAGCATGTATAAAAACATGTAACTATAGGCTATATAAAAACTAGAAACTGCACTAAATACAACATGTAATGTGATCAAGGTGGCCAATACAAATTTGCTCTCATTAGATATCCAACAATCATAGTCAGCCCCACAATGAGACAATGACAATCAAACTGCGCAACTCTGTTCTCCCCAAAGAGACAATTGTTTTGGAAAATGTAACAATGAATTAAAGATGTTACCTTATTTGTCAGAGGCAGAAGCATTCAGTATGTATTTGGAGACAATACGGGCTAGTGTAGGTGACAAATGAAAAATAACCCTCTGTTCCGTTCAAACAATGAACAAGCTCCTTGTCTGGTGAAGGGAGTGTCATGTATTTCTCTCTGTGCACTCTATTCCCCGATGTGACTGCTGAGCACTGCCAGAGAATACACTTCAGGCCTCTCCTAAAGAAACATCTGCCCTATTTAAACGACCCATTCCATTTTTGATTCACTTTTCAGGTCTAACCTCAGGCTATCCCCAAACACCCGTCGGGAACGAGTGTAGCCTAGATAAAAAATGATGAAGACCTCAACCTATTTCTGTTTTTCTAAGCTATTTTCTCTGACCTACACTGTTTGGATGAGCAGTGAGCGCTTGTATAGAAACCTTTTTTGGAAGTGATGGTTCAGAGCTGGTGGTCACCTCCCTCCAGAGATATGTCTTTCATGAACAGATGTTTAATTCTGGTCTTTCATATTGTTTGTTATAAAAAGTTAAGGCCATACTGACATGATACATGTAGATGATGTGCATTACACCCTTCATTTCCAGCAGAGGTGCCAAGCTGTCCCATACTGGGACACTAAGTCCACAGAAATCTGAAACATACAAGGACTGACATCCACTGGATGAAGGTTGCTATTGCAGTGTTAGCTTAATCTCGGGCAGCAAGTGGAAATCATAAAACACCATCTTACTGAGATGTTTTCATCTTATATATGTTACAAAAAAAAGTGTCTTCCCCAAGCTTGGGTCTTCTAGAGGCTTGGGAGTTTGAGGGTTCTACACAATACCATAGCTGTTCCTGGTACTGCACTTCTATGGACAGAGACCTCAGATGGTGTACCTTGAATCTGCAGGAGCCACTCTCCCAGTCTGTGGGTCACAGCCCCGAGTGCTCTGATTACCACTGGCACCAATGTTGCCTTTACTCCCCACATCTTTTCTAGCTCCTCTTTCAGCCCTTGACATTTTTTGAGCTTCTTGTGTTCCTTCTACCTAATGTTGCCATCGCTCAGGATTGCTACATCTATCACTGCTGCCTTCTACTGTTGTTTGTGGATCAACGCAATGTCCAGTTGGTTAGCCATCACCAGTTTGTCAGTCTGGATCTGGAAGTCCCACATGATCTTAGCTCTTTCATTCTCAACCACCTTAGGAGGTGTCTTCCATTCTGACCTGGGGAATTCCAGCCCATACTCAGTGCAGATGTTCCTGTACACTATGCCAGCCACTCGGTTATGGTGTTCCATGTACGCTCTTCTGCCTGCATCTTACACCCTGCTATTATGTGCTGAACAGTCTCAGGAGCATCTTTGCACAGCCTGCACCTGAGGTCCTGTCTGGTGTGGTAGACCTCTGTTTCTATTGATCTTGTACTAAGTGCCTGTTCTAATGCTGCCATGATTAGTGCTTCTGTGCTGTCTTTCGGTCCAGCCTTTTCCAGCCACTGGTAGGATTCCTTGATGTCGGCCACTTCTTCAATCTGTCGGTGGTACATGCCGTGCAGGGGCTTGTCTTTCCATGATGATTCATTCTCCTCTGCGTTAACGGGTTTCTGGTGCCTGAGGTATTCACTTAGCAGCTCATCTTTGGGGGCCATCTTCTTGATGTATTCCTGGATCTTGGCTGTTTCGTCCTGGACAGTGGCTCTGACGCTCACCAGTCTTCTGCCCCCCTCGCTATGCTTAGTGTACAGTCTTAGGGTGCTGTATGTGGGATGAAACCCTCCATGCACTGTGAGAAGCTTCCTTGTCTTGATATCAGTGGCCTCTATCTCCTCCTTTGGCCAGCTTATTATAGCAGTGGGGTATCTGATGACTGGCAGGGTGGACGTGTTGATGTCTCGGACCTTGTTGACTTCCTTGCGGACTCCTCATGGTTCCCATTCGCCTGCAGGATCCCAAGGTATTTGTAGCTGTCCTGAACATCTGCAGTGCTGCGTTCTGGTAGCTCAACCCTTCGGTCCAGGTCTAGATCCTGGTGATGCGACTCATTGAGTCGTTGTATTGCTCATTCCTGGCATACAGTCATTTATACTTAGGTACTTTTGCCTTATTGCATATTTCCAATTTTTGCTGCATCTATTGCATTAGAAAAGGAAGTATTGTACTTTGTAATCCATTTCATTTGTCCAACAAAAGGATTATACATAAGAAAAGATCTGATGAGCTCGAACACAGTGTGAGATAAATTATTATGATTTAAATTAGCACCTCGTTGACCTTGTTAATTGTGTTGAGCACCACTTGCAGCTACAACATTAAAATGCTGCTTACACATTATTGCACAAATAACTTGGAGGCACTGAAGACTGCTCAGTCACACGCTCAGTAAGAATAATGGGATCCTGTCAAAGTCAGAGCACACACAGTCTTGATGATTAGCTGAGTTTTTGAGAGTTTCCAAACTTGAACTCTGATTGTTTCTTATTTAGTCATAAGAATTTAAAGGTCCAGTGAGTAGGATTTAGTTGCGTCTATCAACATTGTGTGTAGGAGATCTACGGTGGCCAGAAACTTGAAAACATTAACAGTCCTAGTGTCCTAGTCCTAGCCAGTGTTTGGTTTGTCCGTTCTGGGCTACTGTAGAAACAACATGAATAACTCTGCCGAAAAGACCTGGGCCATTTGTAAATAAAACTGCTTATTCCAAGGTAACAAAAATGCAACGATTCTTAGTTTAGGTGATGATTATACACTAATAAAAACAAAGTTATGAATATCATTTCTGCCAGTAGGTGCCTCTAAATCCTACACACTGAACCTTTAATTTTATGTAGAAACACTTTTAAAGGCACAGTCTAAAATGTAGAACCACCCACCAGTAAAATCCAAAATAGGATCTCACTAACATCAAAACAGAATAACAGCCTTACTTGTTACAATAGTGAGGACATTTTTCATTTGAGATGAACATTTTTCACCTGCCGAATGGTGCACACTTTAATTTGTTTGTGGGACAGATTAAATTGCAAGTCAACTACTGCAGATTGATTAACAAGCCACTCTCTAACTGCAACTCTTCCACAGTGGAGATGTTTATTTGCATCCTGTGTACCATGTTAATCGCTTAATAGTTGGCTAAGATGTAAAAATGTTACAGAGCAAGCTGGACGCTTCTCAGGTAAGCTTTGCGTCTGTTTTGTAATGACAGATAGATGTTATGTGTTTTGGTAGCTCTGTGCTTTGATTTTAATAAAGTTATGTGAGCATTGTTTCTATTTTCTTTTGGTTTTATGCATGAAGCCAAAAGAAAATAGAAACGATGCTCAC
This sequence comes from Epinephelus moara, assembly GCF_006386435.1. Classification (NCBI taxonomy): domain Eukaryota; kingdom Metazoa; phylum Chordata; class Actinopteri; order Perciformes; family Serranidae; genus Epinephelus; species Epinephelus moara. The sequence goes on from NC_065514.1 coordinate 27,705,087, forward strand.
ATAACTTTCATTTCTGTGCAAATGCAGCGACAGTCCAGAAACACTGTCATATTAAATGTTGTCGTGTTTTGTTACTCGTACCATCTGAACACAAATCAGTGGATTTGAATCAAAAGGGTTTAATAGGCATTTTGGATGAAAAGTACACACATCAAGTAAAAGATCTTGAGGGGATTTATTCGACGAAGTAAACAACTTGTTATTTGTATTTGTTAAGTCCCTTGATTTGGTCCTGTAAAGCTCGGCCAAACCGGCTTCAAATATCCTGGATTCGAGTCCTCGAAATGTACTTTTGAGGAGAACTGCCTCAACATTAACTGCAACAAATGCCGGAGATGTCTGTCTAATTTAGAATTTTGTCAGATTTTACTGACTGGCAAAATCACATTTCTGCCAGAAGATGTTGGCAAGAATTTCAGAGTGTAATCTCACAGGAGAGATCGGCAGCAGCTTTGAGTTTGTTCACGCTTCGAAATGGAAGCTGTTCAACGTCTTTGCTCGAATTAATGTCAGGAAATTTACTGTTTATTAGACAAACAAGATTTACAAGTGGTCACATTGCTTCAAAGGGATTTTACTAATAATGTAGGATTTTGAACATTTTCTGCAGTAAAGTAATATTCGACTCTTTTCAAACACTCACTTGTAGTTGTTTTTAACTGCATTAACAACACGTGTAGTAAGGATAACAGACATTAGACATCACATCAGCTCTGATCTTCTGACTATATCACAAATACAATTCAAGTCAAACTGACTAAGTACTTCATTGTTCTAAATGTTCCTATATAGGTTTTACACTGAGCACCTCTACTGTTGAGCCAACACCACTAGATGGCACCCATCTTACACCCATAGGGCTGCAATGAGTCCAGCTCTGATTTGTTCAGTACCTATCACACTGCAGGCTTACTGTAACTCACACCACCAGACAAACCATACAGCAGCAGCATCATGCATGTTGATGTCTATGAGATTCATTGATCTGCTTTTAAGTTGCAATATCTTTTTTTAAAAAGATGGAATTAACCAGATTGAGTCATCTCAAGCACTCAGGACATCACGCCAAAAATATTCCCAGTGTGCACTGCAGTTTTCAGAACCAACCCTTTGGAAAAACTTATGTTTAGCATGTTGGCATCCTTATGGTGCAGTTTAAGTAGTCATGTTTAGTTTTTTTGGTTTCAACTGAACAGAGTGTAAATTATAACCCCCAAATTGAAAAAAAAAAAAAAAAAAAAAAGCTCAACGAATTGGTTGAAATGTTCATTATAGGTTAAAAGTTGTCAACCACAATTGAATGTTGTCATGGTATTTAAAGTTTTCTGAACATAAACTGTGTACACTAATGTTGCTCCTGTGCATAAAAGGAGAGTATTTCACTTCAATGGAGAAAAAAAATAACGCTGTTTGTTGAGAGTGCACTTTTACTGTAAATGGAAACTGTTTGGCAGAGGATCATATTTAAAAACTGTTTGGTCAGTCGGGGAAAAGTAGAACAGAATGGAGGGCTATTTTCTTCCTAAACATCATAAACTTATCACCCATGTTCTTTGAATTTTTCTAGATTTTTGTGACATTTATATTCATCTAATGAATGCTGGCCAAACTTTAAAGAATCATTGAGAATTTAAATCAGTTTGAGTTACTGTCAGGAGAGTAAACTGGCCACAAGACAGGATTTTAATAGGCAACATTAGTTTTTATGTATGAGATCATTTTAAATATATATTTCAGGTACATTAAAAACATTCAGAAGACGATTTATGTCAAGCAGCCCCTCCAAACTGACTTCAGTATACCACTTAAGCAAAGAAACATTAAGTAAATCAAATAGCATAAAAGATCCATCCATAAGGATACAAATAAATGCCAAATGAATCAGGGAAGTAGAGTTTTATGCCGTCTCTGCCAACTAATCTTGAAACACTGAAGAGTCTGTGTTAATTAGTGTCTGAAAAGCCACTATCTCCTGCTCTGAAACATGCAAACAGAGTGTTTGTACAGATAACACCATTGTTTCAACAAATGTATGAGCGGTGGCATAAGGCGCGTTCAAACTGCCACCCTCACATTTCTTTTTTTGTCTCTTGGATAGAAACATAAAACACAAACAACCTGCCTGATCTTAAATTTAACTACAACAGCGTTTAAACAAATGTATTAAAGCACATTTAGCCTACACACCACCCTGCTGTTATTCTTTTTTTTTCTGCGTTTTGTTCTTTTTGGACATACTTAGAATCTTTTGGGAATAAAATCCGTTGTGTTCACGAGCCAAATGATTGTCTTGATCTGATCCAAAATATTAAAGCAGCTCATTGAGCCTGTTGCTTCACTGATATTTGTGAGAAAATGTGACAAAATAAACTCCCCTTTATCTCACCCCTACATTGATTTAATTTGCATATCTGAAGCTAAGAAAGTAAATCATCAGGTGTCCTGGCAGGAGACAAGAGTCTTTATTTAGAGTCAGTGGACTCCTACTCAGATGTCTGGAAGTTGTACTTTCTGAAGAAAAGTTTTCCGCACATGAGTAGATTCCTGCTGAACTCAACCAATTCAGAAGCTGCAGGCAGCAACAACTCAAGTCGACTGACTGGAGCGCAGCAGACAGCAAAGAAACAAACAAAGGGAGACAAATTGCTCCTGATCACCTGAGTTTGATCACAAAGAGCAAAGCAAATGATAACAAATCAAATAGTTCTTAGTCACTAGCTAGTGGAATGCTCTAAGGATGACAATGTTGTCTAAGGATGACTTTAGTCCAGGTCATGGGCGGAGTATGAGACAATGGGCCCCTGGGCACAGATATAAGGAAGGCCCCACCACCTCTGCTACATAGGAGCAAGACACATCGACTTTATATTTGTTTAGTTTCTTTTTGTTGTTGTTTTGCTTGTTCTTGTCATTATGCATCTCTCTGAGGTTTTGTGTCTCTTCTTAGTTTTTTTTTGTGTGTAGTTGTTTTGCCACTTTCTGTAGTTGTAGTGAGCCTCTTTGTGTCCTTGTTGGGTCTTTTTTTTGGTCTCTTTTCAGTAATTTTACACATTCTTTGTGGTAATTTTGAGTCTCTTCTTGGTCGGCACATGTTTATTTGACAGACAGGTGAAGGCCAAGGGGGGCCCTGAAACTTTGGGCCCCTTGGTCTGTACCCGGTAGGCCCATTCATTAACCCATGGTCCAGAGTGAAATATCTCACCAGCTATAGGATGGATTGCCATGAAAGTTTGTATAGACATTCATCTCTGAACTAGAAATATGTACAACTAATCTTAATCTTGGAAAATATTTGAAAAAAGCCGAACAAACCCAAAACAGGTTCTATTTAAAAAAAAAAAAAAGAGTAAATAAACTAAAGCTCTTTGACAGGTTTACTTCTCAAGTGTTGTGAGGAAGTATAAAGTGACATAAAACACAAATACTCAACCTGAAAGATTAATAAGAGTAATGTACTTGAATTCACCATTTAATGCACCAATAAAAAGTACCAAATTTGATAAATGCATGATAACTGGACATAAATTATAATCACTGTATAACTGTAACATTATTTTCAGGTAAATGTCAAAAGCCCTCACTGCCTTACTGTCTTTGTTTTTCTGCAGTCTCTCCACTTGGGGGCAACACACACTGACCTTAAGTCAGTTTTATAGAAGCAGAAGTTCCCTTGTGACATGGGTTGGTTCAAGGACAAAACAGATATTTAGAGGACAAACATTATTGCTAATCAAATTGTTGTAATATTTTTGTTTGTATGTATCTATAGTGTGTTCTATCAGCCAGTTAAAGTCATTAAATCTATTTCCTGTCCTCATAGCTGACATTTAGCAGCTGGTTTAAGACTAAGAACATTTGTCCACTGATACCTCCAGTAAATTTTGTTATAGTCTAGAAATGCAAGACGTTTATAAAGCTTTGATTGCTGAGATTTTTTTTTTTTAGTTCTGGCCCCTCACCTCCAGTAGTTTTAGTCTTTTTTTAGACACTGAGAGAAGAGTGAGGGAAAACAGCAGACAGAGTCTCTGTTAGGTCCTGATCGTAGGCCAGCTGGTGAACACGTGGTGCTATTTTTACACAATATGGACCTTATGTTGCACTCATTTTAATATTGCAGAGGATAAACAAACAAACACAACTCATAAACAGCTCTCAAGCTGCAGCCTGGCAGTATTTATACCAAATATTGTACCCATGAACTGCAACATCTGCTTCTGTACACCTGCTTTTGAATAATCCCTCGCTGTCTCATTCAGCTTCAGAGAGGATCTAATTGCCACAAGTTGTACACCAATTTATGAATCACTCCCATCACAGAATGTCCTCCAAGAGAGAGTCCAGTTGGACTCTTGTACTGCAGATGGGGGTAAAATCTGCACTGCAGACTGATTAAAGCAATAGGGGACACTTCTTTGGTGCCGCGCAGCCCACTTCACCTTAGTGAAGCAGTGATAATTAGTAGTAGTAATAGTGTTTGAATCTTATGAGCAACTTAATACCTAACACTGAGATGTATCCACTACTTTAAATATGCTAACATTTTATTGTTGCATTCATAAGCAGTATATAAACCTTTAACAAATGGTTTATAACAAAGTGTAATATAGTTGTAAGCTGATATAAGTGTTTATTAATGTACTTGCCAACCACTGTAATTTAAGTTTTAACGATAAGCATTTAGCAGTGGGCACATTTTACAACTGTATTTTCAGATGCTTTCAAGATTCAAATTAATTTACTTACATAAGAGCATCCGCTTTCCACAACTGCACTGTTATTAAAATATCAAACTAAGGTTAAAGTCACAAGCTTTAATAATACAGTGGTTTGGTGACAGCTGTAATTATCGTGGTAGTAAATGTGGTTTTAAGTGCAGAACACACTTGCTGAGCAGCTGCTTTGTCAGAAATATAACAAAAGAGAGACTGATATATCTGTTTGCAGTGCAGCCAAACAATTTCATGTTGTTTTAATTTATAAGTTTGTCAATAATAATTGCAAACACAATTTGATTTCCGGCTACACGCGGCATGAGCGGTTTTCTCAAATAAAATATAAGTTGTTGTATTGAATCCGGTGCAGAAATGGCCGCCACCAGCAATGGAAACTATTATTAAACACTTGAACATAACATCAGTAAAATAAGAACGACCTAAAATGACAGAAACTATCTTTAGAAAAAAAAAATGTATTTGACGTGTATTTTGAGTGTTTAGGTTGGCCAATGTCTCAGCTGCTAACATGGAGGAGGCGGGGTTTATAACCTATACTGTCGCAAGCCACCAGGGGGCGATCAAGATGTATTGGCTTCATCTTTATATACTGTTTACGCATTTTAATCTTAAATCAGTTCGTAACAACTGCAAACACAATCTGATTTCAGGCTAATGTTGAATCCAGTGCAGAAATGGCGGACCCTGCCACCAACAATTGAAACTATTACACAAAGAAGTAATTACAGAACATAAATGCATTGAATGGCTATTGCTGAAAAAAAAATGCAGACCAACAAAATGATACCAAAAGACATATGGTGATTTTATGAAAACCTTATGACATCATTGTAAGAGAGGACGCTTTACTATAATGTCACAGTGACCAGCAGTTTATATTTAATCTGTGACTAACTGTCCACTGAAATTTGAGCCTGGCTGTTACTGCCAGCCGTTTTTCTGATACTCCCTCCGTCTCATGTACTTTTACAGGTTTTTTTTCTTACCTTCTTGCTTTCTCTCTTTGTGTCCTCCCCCTTTTCAGTTCTTTTCAGCTGTTTTCTCCAACCACACACTTACCTCTCAGCAGCCCCAGGCCGTCACTTTCCTTCACCACCTAACCTTTTATTTCTTCAGCGTCTCTCAGCCTTTCTCTCTCCTCTTTCCATTGATGCCGTTCCATATCACAACCAGACCTTTTGTCTTCTGCCCTCACTGCTGCCCTGCACTCTCTCCTGGTTACCACAGCAGCCAGTAACTGTTTCAGGTGATGACCAGTTTCTTGTAAAGAAACCCTCACTTTAGCCACAGGCCAGAAGTAAGATGTTAAAAGAGACAGATAACAAAAAATGTCTTGACTGAAACATCAAATCATCTCACTTAAAAAAGCAGAGTAGGACAGCAGAGTTTGCACCTTAAAGAATACTGTGTAACCTATAAATTATTCAAGTCATGCTTGAGATAAGGAGACTGAACTGGATTAAGTTGAAATTGTGAGATATTGCAACAAAGGAATTGTAAAATAAAACAAGATACTAGTCCATGTTGATAAAACTGTAACAGAAGTGACCATTTCTACTTGTTTGTGTTTTCACGTGTGCTTGCTTCGTCTGATCATATTTATAAGCGAAAAAAATAGTAACACCCACCTTCCTATTTCCTGCACGAGCTATCTTTTATCAATTTTCTATCAGGTCGAGGATAATATTTGTGAAATTATTGCATTCAGGCTGCATGAGAATATAAATCCCTCAATAAATATAAATGCAGACTTAAGACCTTTTTGATGAACAAAACTGTTTGAATACTCCCACACAGAAACACACGCATGTTTTTACTGTGGCTGTAGGAATTGCAATGTCAGTCTGTCAGTCAGCCAGTTGGCTGGGTTGCCACTTTGAAATATTACAACTATTGGACGAAATTTAGTCAGCCTACAGACATTTATGTTCCCCAGAGGATGAATCCTAACATCTCTTACAGTAGGCCTGGCTTTTAATCTAGCGCCTTTGTTTGTTTTGTTCAGTATTTTGGTTTATGACCAAATAAAAAACTAATGACCCTCCCATCAACCTCAGCTGTACTTTGTGTTCAATGCTTATTAGCAAATATTAGCATGCTAACATGCGAAACTTAGATGGTGATTATGGTAAACATTAAAACCACCTGCTTGACATCAGCATGTTAGCATTGTCACTGTGAACATGTTAGCATGCTGACGTTACCATTTACCTCAAAGTACTGTACTATGCATAGGTGTCATTTACAGTAGGGACGCCATCACATTCTCATCCCAACTTGTCATATAATGCTGCTTTGTCAGTGGCCTTTCATGTCTAAATATGATGCGCTAGGTACCCTTCTGCATCTGTTGTTGACGTTCCTGGATGACTTGTCAATTTATGCTTGTGCATTGCGTCTTTTCAATATACACTTCCATTTTCACAAGACATGTTCGGTTTGGGATCGTTACATTCATAAAGTCTTTTGCAAAAGAAACTTACAGTGATTGTACAACACCTGGCTTTTACGTTTTTCTTGTGCAACAAAAGCATGTGGTTAGGGTTAGAAAAAAACACCATGGTTTGACTTGACATTCACACAGGAAGCAGACTGCGGTCTCAGGTGAAAGGCTGGAGTTTGTTGAACCCAGCCACCTTCCCTCTTGTCCACCCTATAGGAACTTTCCAGGTCTTTATGTGATGTTGTTACTGACACCGTCCAGTGGCCTATCATATGAAAGGTGCCTTTTTGCGTTGCCGCAAATCATGCCTGCTTGTGTGCTGACTCAGCAGAGAGAACACTGAATTTAAAAGGTAGATCTACATGAGAATTAAGATTTGAAAGTGATACAGAATACCTGAGAGCTTTACTGCTTTATATTTCTGTATAGGGACCAAGCAGTGAGGCAATAAGGACACAGGGAAACATGGGTTTTTATTTACCCCAAAAAATGCATGAAAAATTACAAACCAAGAAATGAATGACTAGGCCTATAAAAGAGGTCATCACAACAGAACTATACTCACTATATGATAACTACACATGGTGTTAACTGAACAAACTGACCTGTCAAAATGATACACGAGGGAGCATATACTGTATAGTAATAGTATAGTAGGTAAACCCAAATCCCCTCCCTATGACATGGCAGCACATGGTTTGATCCAATGAGTTAATGAGTTGGCTCCAGGATTTAAGAGCCCTCATCCCTCAGCCATGCCTTTTGCTCCACCAGGAAGGGACCTCCCCAAACAACTACAGAAACTCAAAGACAAAGAAAGAGATGATTAATATTAAACAATTTGCCTGTGTAACCCTGCAGTGCAGTACAATGAAAGTAACCTGTATAGATAACAAACTCATGAGTTTAAAGAGTGTGGATTGGGAAAACATTACCATGTGTGGCTATGACCATCATAATTTAATTTTTATTCAAATTATTTTATTTAAATTGTCACCTGCTGCCTGAATTTTCTGTTTTATCTGTACATAACGACATTTCAACCATACACTGCTGCATTAAAAAATGCGATTTTTTTTCCTAGGATGGCGAAGGCATGGCTCACCCTACTCTCCCTCTGATTGGCTAGTAGTCATTGCCTCTTTTGGCTGGATTGGTTAGGTTTAGGCATGAGGAATGAGATTGGTTAAGGATAGTGTAAGAATGTCAGGGTAAGTCAATCGGACGCAGAGTAAGGCAGAGTAGGGCGGGTCTCGCCTTCGCCATCCTAGGGAAAAAAACTTGCGACCCCCACTTCATACGTGCCTGTCCATGTTGAAACAAAACCTATGCTGTGATAGAAGCCTGGGCAATGCGATTTTGATGTACCATTTTTTCCCCAACCTGTTTTAATTATCTAATCTCACACCAATCCCCCATTGCATTGCCTAAAATCACACATGTTGAAGACCATTTAAAAAAAAATTTCTTTTTTTTTTTCGTCTGAGACCTTTTGTCCCCACCACTTTCTAACACACCATGACGCCCTTGGTACTATGTGTTAGCAAATCTTAGCATGCTAAAGTAAGATGATGAACACTGTAATCATTATTCCTGCTGCACATCAGCATGTTAGCATGGTCATTGTGAACATGTTAGCATGCTGACGTTAGCATTTAGCTCAATGCAGCACTGTGCCTATGAGCAAACTCTCACAGAACTCAGACTCATTTGTTTTTCCTTTTACTTTGTGTGATAACTTCTTCTCTTTCTTTAACTTTTGAAAAAGTTTTTCCTCCCTTTCATGCCTTGCTTTTAATCTGTAGGCTGTTAAGCTGTTTCTGTGCCCGTTTGTTGTATATTTATCTTGAGTTACTAACTAAACTCAACTCAACTCTCCTGAACCAGGAGGAGCTCATGCTCAGGATCACAGCCAGGAGCTGCAGGTGTTCCTGGGCCTCCCTTATCTTTATAATCCTCACAGTCTGAATGAAAAGCTTGTGATCCTCCTTGGTGTTCTCGTGTGTTGTCACCTGTTTATACTTCTGCTCTGTCTTAATGGGGATGTCGATGTGTTCCTCTTTATAGCTTCTCATTGTTGTACTGAGTTTTGTCAGGTTCTGTTGAAGCAAAAGTGATAAAGAAGAGTGGAGAATTTAGCAGATATTTCCCTCGAGGAGTTGGCGGGGACCAAAAACAGAGCTAAAAGAAGAGTGAATATTGGACATACATGCAGGTGGCCAAAAACACAACTACAAATGAGTAAAAATGTTGCTCCCTGTCTGCTAAATGAGTAAATAGGCAACGGTTTGCTGACATGCTCACATTCTACACTTTATAAGGCCATAAAATGTGTCAGTGTTGTGTTTACAGCATGTTCTCATTCCCCTCAAGTTGTCAAATAAATGAGTTAATGCAGGTTTAGTTACAAAGTATTAGTCTTTGCAGCCTTTTGGGGCTGTTAAATCCCCATTTTAATATTATTTTTCATTGATTTTCCTGTCAGAACTCCACTTTTTGCAAGGTCACCTGTGCTTACTACTAAACCGAATGTTGCTACTCTCATACTTGATTTCAGGATTGATGCTGATTCCTTTTTTTTACCTTTCTAAAAATATCAGTTTGCATTATGGTTGAAGCCTTCAGTGTTCATTTAATCAGACCACAGTCTCTTGCGTCATGCACTTAGAATCTTTCACTGCCTTTTTGCAAACTCCAGGCTGCTGTCTTCTGCCATCTGGCCACTCTCCCACACAGTCCAGATTTGTGAAGTGCTGCACTGACTGTTGTCTTTCCAGAAAATTCTCTTGTAGCAGCCAAGGAACGCTGTAGTTTAGTTAGACAGGTCCTTGGATCTTCATCACCTCCGCAACCGGGGTCCATTGTTGCCTGTCGCTTGATTTGTGGTCGGACGTCCAGCTCTGGGGATGAAGCTTTACTCTGCCAGTTTCCAAATTCTCTGTGTTCTCACGAAGCCCCAACATGCTTCCAGGTAATAACTTTTCAATTTGGGAAAATTAAATGATGAAAAAACAATAAATGCACAATACAGGCACAGTATGTGTCTTGTGCTGTACATAGAGGTGATGTAAGTGGCATGGGACACCGTTTTCTACCATCTTATGCAGTACATCTGAATACTGCACTGAGTTATAACAGTAAGTTATTCATGAGGAGCTCCTTGTCATGCTTTGTGTTTAACTGATGGAATGTGTCATCAAGTGTGCAGTGATGGACAGCAGGGATCCATTGGAGAGCTGCGGGGAGCTTAGTCCACATGCTTTTCTGATTTCCTGAGCTTTCTGACAGCATCATGAATATTTGCCCGTTCTTGAATATTTTTGTTTTTGTTTTATTTTCATTTTGAATGTTTCCTGACCCTCATGAAATTCTGAAACCCCCACAGGGCGTGCCGCTTCAAAGCAAGATATTTAAGCAACAGTAGGCCAGCAGTTAGTATTGTACAATGATAATCAAAGCAGCAGTTTATCCTCATGGTCTCGTCTTTGTTCATCAAAACATCTGTTAAATTAACATGATTTATTGAATTCCCTAATTTGAGGATGGATACAAGGCTCCATATGAGGTAGCAAGGTAGGTTAACTAAAATAGATGCTGTCAAGCATCCTCAGACCCCTGGAAACACACTGATATGGTAGTCCATATTGTTTCTAATCTTATAGAATCTTATAAATAATCTTTTTCTATTACAGTACAGTCTAAATGTCCACATTACACCATCATGTCAGATTATACATCTTAAAAACATAATAAAAAACATAATAATAGCTGATTTTTTTTATTATTTTTTTGCAGTAATACCAGCCCTTTCTGCCTGCACAGCTAACAAATAACATTAACAAAGGCTCTGTTCCATTTAGTTTTGACAGTATGCAGTAAGATGCAGCCACTATCATTGATGATTTATTACACCTGTGTTTGAAAGTCAATGTGTCCGCAGTAAAAAAAAAAAAGTGTCCGCAGTAAAAAAAAAAAAAAATATAATATATATATAATTTGAAGGGAAGTGCCTTTTTTATGTGTTCTTTTTCGTGCTTCTAAAATACCAGTGTAATTCCTTCATTAATAAGACACATTACTGGTGGAATTTTACTGTGAATGTCTTGCATTTTGCACACTGCATTGCAGATCTAATAACATTTGGCAGAGCTTTAGCTCTCCAGTCCTATGGGAGCCTCCTGGCATTGCCTCATCAATACCATGGCCCGGTGGCAGACTCAATAAAAGAAAAGAAAAAAGAAGATGAAGAAGATGAAAAAAAAGAGCAACAAATGAGATATGTATAGGGAGTGGTACACAAAATTCAATAGAGTGTTGTATGCCATCCTCTTTAACTTTCACGGTTAAAGGTTTGAGCCTTATTGTCATTATACAGTACAAGATTGCACAATGAAATGCAGTTGAGGCCCCGTCCAGCTGCACAAAAGTACACCTTGGTCAGTCAGGTTAGCGCTCATGCAGTGCCACAGATGACTGGTTTAATTATTTGTTATGTTACCTTTGTCAGACTGTGTGGCCTGCACAAGCTGGCACTTTTATTAAATGAAATGATAGAGTCTGTAACAACAACATCTGTAAAAAAAGTGTACAAAAAGAGCAATTACACTTAATGGATGTGAAAACCAGATGGCGTTGGGGGAGGGAGACAAAGTGAGAATGTTAAGAAATGGATATGATTTAGAGGCGCTGGATTATTTACATATCATCATGTATGTATTATTACAATGATATCAGTATTTCATTTTTAAATATCATGGTGACCATCAATCCCGGTATATCACAACATCCCTAATCCTAACTAATATTTTAATAAAGCTGCATTACATACTGAGAAAATTCAGAAATGATCTGCAGGTTATTGCACTGCAAGATCAGATGAAACATTCCATCAGATAACATTAAAGGAACACTCCCTTACACTTTGGGTAACACACTTGTCTGCTGTCTTTAACAGATTTACACCAGAAGATCAATAACAATTTCATCCCAGCACATCCAGTACAGAGATGTGTTTTGTCTGGCTCTGCTTTGCACAAAAGCTGTTAGCAGCAGGCAGGATGTGTTAGCTTTGCTCTGTCAAAAGCTGTCTTATTTGTGGTAAATAACACATTTTCTTTCATAATTATGATTTCAGAACTATGTCAAGAAAAACAAACAAAGAGCCCGCTTCCTGTTGGCTCGTCTCCGATGCTCCCTGGCAGCGAGAGCAGAAGTCATGTGCTCCAACACGGCCTCATCATCAGTGGCAGTGGTACAGGGTATGATGGCATGGCAGACCTGGTCACAGATGGTACACTTAGGCGCCCCAGAGGCTGCCTGCTGACAGGACACACACATTACACAAGAAACACTGTTATCCTCTGCTTCCGCTTCAGACACTCTGACCAAACACCTCCGTCAGGTCTTCCTCTGTACAAACATGACTGATGCACGCTTTAGGTATCTGGCAGACTTCTCCGTAAACCTGCAACGTCTTCTCTTTTTCTTCTGTGCCGAGAAAATAAGAGACTACTCGTCTGTCACAAGAGGATTGTGACTGAAGTAAGCCAATCTCATTTTGAATGTCCTGATGTCAGAGCTGCAAAGCCTGGGATGGAACACATGCCCAGGCAATGGTTCACAAATCCTAAAAAGTAGCAAACAGAGGAATGTATTGGTATGCCTACACATCCAGAAGATCGAAAATGATAACCTAGATTTTTTGAACTATGCCCGTTTTGTGAGGAGTTAGTGTAAATATAGAAAATCCAAATCTGTGCAAAATGTAAAGACAACCTTTTGTGCAACAGATAATTGCACTCTGCAGTGTTAGCTCTGAGTTTCTGTTCCTGGATCTGCAGGGAGATTCTGAACTGGCTCACTTTCTTGCTCTTTCTAAATTGACCTTATTGACTCCATCTCTGTCTCTTTCTTGTGATAAAGTGCTTTTGGCAGATCTCATTAAAGCTAGACGATACATCTAAAAGAGGCTCATAGCAGATCTCCCCAAGGCCTCGCATCTCTTTAGCAACATCGAAAAGTTCTTGAATCAATCAGAAATTTGAAAGCACCCCGCTGGTCCTTGTCCTGACAGTCTTTAGATGTCTTCAGTGTTGGTGGCTTCGAGAGTAATGATGATGTGACCTCTGCAAAGCCAAATACAAAACAGTAAAAAATAAATAAATGCAGTCAATGTGTTAACTCAGTAGTATATTATACTAATTTAAAAAGCACATCTTATTTAGTTTTGTTTATTAGCTGCACTAGGGGCATGGCCATGGGCAGATTATGAGATAATGAGCCCCAGGCAAAGACGTACAGTCCACCTCTCCTACGTAGAAGCAAGACTTTAAAGTTGTTAAGCCTCTTTTTGTTTTTTGTCTCTTTGTAGTTGTTTTGTGTCTTTTAGTAGACACTTTGTAGTTGCCCTCAGTGTCTCTGTAGTCATCTGTTAACATCTCTTTGTAGTTGTTTTGTATCTCTTGGGGGTCATTTAAAATCTCTTTGTAGTTGTTTATGTGTCTTTGTAGTCCCTTTATCGTTGTTTTGTTTTGGAATCTCTTCGTGTCTCTTTGCAGCTGTTTTGCATCTCTTTGTAGTGGTTTTGTTTCTCTTTGTGGTCATTTTGAGTCTCTTACTGGTCGGTACCTGTCTCTTCAAGTGACATTTTGCAGGTAAAGTCTAGGGGAGCCCCTGACACTTTGGGCCCCTGGGCCTGTGTCCACTAGGCCCGTTCAGTAATTAATCGATGGGAATGGTTAAATGATTGGGAATTACAGTTGGTCCACTACTTTTCTCTAGACTGAAATATCTCAACAACTATTGGATGGAGTGCTATGAAATTGTCTTGACATTCATGGTGCTCAGAGGATGAACCCTAATTATTTCTCCTGACCGATCTTTTGAAGTGTTTTTTTAATCATTGACACAGTCTTGTTTCCTTTTTAATCACATTTTCTGTGTGCCCATGGATGTGTAGGTCCTAAAATGAGGTATGGTCAAGCACATTGTTGGTGCTATTTTTAAGGCAGCAGAAAGTGACTGTGACATTGACCAACAAAAACCTGGTCTCAAGTAAATGGCGCAATATTTTCCTGCATTTTCAAAAGGCACATTACTCAGACAGTGAGATGTTCCGGCTGGTTCACAACACACATACACTCTGCTTGTTACACACACGGGACATGCTGATGTGCTGTGGGTGGGTGAAATAATACATCATTAAAGAGGAAAATATTGTTTACATTCTCTAAACTGTGAATGTAGCCGTAGGCGTAGATTTCAAGGGGGACACAGGGGACATGTCCCCCTCAATATTAAAGCATTGTGCTTTTGTCTTCTCATGAAATAGCAGAGGGCTTTTATTTTGACAAAACTAAAGATATTTACACCATAAACTGATGCAGAAGAAGCACAAACTAGTGCATAAACATTCACCAGAACGCAGAAGATAAAGTGTTTGGTGCTCACATTTCTCTGGCAGTATACCCCTAAATCACCCTGTCCAATATGTACCCCCCCCCCGCCAATGTTAAAACAAAACCTACACCCTTGAACGTAGCAGAGAGCAGAGCAGAGCTGCAGAGCTGCTGTTTGATTCTCCATCAAGAGAGATGCTGTGTGCATTCACGCACGAGGAGCAGCATAACTTCATTTATTATTTCAGAAGCTGAAAGTTTAGGTCTGTTTCCTCTGTCAAGATTATAAATATAGTTTTTAATATTGCTGCCTAAATGTGCCATGATATTTACTGCAGTGACATTACTACTCTTACTGCATTACTCTCAGCAGAAAACTTCTCCAATTTGCCAAATCCCCCATGTATATAGCAGTATGCCAGGTGCAGGCACATCTAGCTTTTAAATGGAAATGGGGGATAACACTCTGATTGGCTATTTATATTACGCCAGGGTGTCCAAACTGTTTTGAATGGGGTCTAGATTACATAATGTGAAAATACCCAAGGGCCAGCTGCTTCTCGCATCATAGGGGTTATTAAAGAAATCATGCACAAATGAAACAAACATAACTGTTTCATGTTCCATGTCTGCTACCTGGCCAGAAATCTGCTGCTAGGTAACCCATTCATTAGCTTACTGCCTGTTTATAAAAAACAAAATAGTTCTTCCAGCTTAGTTCCTACTTGGTACAGGTCCAAAAACTGTATAATAGCCCTGCCATTGCAAGCTGAAAGGAAAAAATGCAAAATGAACTTGCTTAATTAACCAACCAGGCCACATATAGTGTATTTTGAAAGACAAGCCCAGGATCATTTAAAATTGCCCCTATTGGCTCCCGGGCCTGACTCTGGACATGGCTTTATTACATCAAAAACATACCTATAATTAATTCAAGGAGTGAATACAACCCCTTTGCCCCTTGTGCCTTAATTTACACCCAGAATATGCTGCATTTAAGATGCAAAGTGGAGTTGGACACACCCTAAACGCACTTGCGCCATGCATTTTGAACCATGTACTATAAATCGCTTGAATAAGGCTCCTGACAACTTTTAATGTCTAATTTGAATGGCAAGCTGCAGGTATCACTGCACAGGCGTGAGGGGTTTGAAAACTGGCAGCCTTCGGGAAGAGTACCCAACTATTGTTTCCTTGCTTCAGAAAAATTGTTTCTTTTTTCCATCAGTATAGCGTAAATACATAACTGAAGCCTTCACTTGACGTGTGACAGCAGCTGACACAGTGCTCTGCCATCCATGAAGGAAATGCAGGGATGGGATAGCTGTGAGAGGAGTGTTTGAGAAAGACATACAAGAACAGAGGCCGCAAAAGAGGTGGAAATATACAGTACTTCATAACAGAGTGTGCAAAAAGAGAGCAACCCGAGGAGGCTGACTGAAAACTACAAAAATAAGGAAAATCCCCAGAATTTCAAGATATCACAAAGATGGGAAGTGTTTTCTTTTCTGGGAGAAACGTTGCTGTCAACCTGCTAAATATTATACTTTATATGCTCCAAAAATTAGCCTACCACAAACAAAACCTGAGAGTATGTATAGAGGTCAATCATGATATATAGTTGCTATAAATCCTCCTACTTATGACATGGTTGCTAACACTGTTAAAATTCTTATACTTCTCACCTATGCTAGAACAATGTAACCATACACTGTATATTACTGTATACAGTCAGCATGCAACTCGCTTTCACTGCCTTCTTGTATCCTTTCCCCAAACAGAAGACTGTTTCTCAGTTTGTTCTGTCAGTGTCTTTTGAAAAGGATGTTGAGACTGAGCTGTGCCGTCTTCTAAGCGAAACTCTGTGTCTTCAGGTAACTTAAACTACAGGAATGTCACTGCTGGAGACGGTGTTTACTTGGCAGAGTCATACATTTCTTAAATGTCAGCACTCGTTGTTGATGAACCGAGCTTCCCTCCCTTGTGTCACTTAGTTGCCAAGTGTTCTTTCGTGTCTGAATTCTTTTTTTTTTTTTTTTCATAGACTACTTCTCTTGCTCCAATTTCTCTTGACCTCCATATTGCTGAGTGGTGTGTTTCTCTCAGATCTCATTTTTAATCAGCTCAGTTGGACAGGCTGAAATCAGAGAAGTGGGTTTGTGAATTCCCTCCTGCTGCTTGAATTGAATAACTGTCAGTGTGTTTACCCAAATTCCTGTCATTACGGTGCCATGTCTTTGGGACAATTTCATACAAAGGACAGAATATTCGCCGCTAAGGTGGTTCTTAAAAAAAAACACCAAACACTTCAGTTGCTTCTCAATGTTTTCTTTCAGTCTGTCTTTGTGACAGGTTGTACTTTACACCCAAATTTGTTTTTAGACAAAGCCATCTGGAGGTGCGTGGACTCTGCTGTTTCATATGACTGTGAGGGATGACGGTCAGGTCCCTGGTGTCCTTAATGGCTAAAGTTTCTTTGTATTAATAAGAGCGTCCAACCTGCTGATGAATGCAACGATGTCACCTGCGGTTTTGGCATATCATTGCCAAAAAACACACCAGATGTATCAATGATGAGCATGCAAAAATATGCATGCCCAACATTGCACACAAAGACTGTAATTTATACATGTCGTTTTGAGGTTCTTGTCATGATGCTGTAGAGTTCCACACAACATCCTTCTGACCATTGTTTTATTTACATTAATATTTTTGTGCCATGAAAGAATTGCCAGAGCCAATGTAATGTTATTGCAGATGAATTAATTGGTTTTGTGTTTGTCTGTGTTTTGTTTGTTTTTTTACAACTGAATTTTGCATGCATTGTACATTTTCCTTTGCTCAGCACCAAAACACTGAAAATAGACACTTCTTTCATTAACTTTATTTATATATACTGTAACTAAATAAACAGTTCATTATTCAGTTGCAAAATAACAGCAAAGTAGTGTTACAGTACATTAGAGGCTTCTCAGTGGAAATAACATGGTAAGATGATATAACTGAATCCATGGGAGAGGATTTTCAACATTACACCTGCTTGCTGTCTGTGGGTTTGACAGCCACGTGCTATTGAGAGGTGAGCTGTTTGATGTTTGAGTCCTCGAGGCTAATGAAGAGGAGCTTTGACAATATCTTAACTGGGAGTCTGAGCCTCCAGTCACTGAAGCCCCTCTGGCAGGATGCAGTTGAAAGTGGCAGCACAAGAATCATTTCACACACACACACACACACACACACACACACACACACACACACACACACACACACACATTGTTAGTGAGTTGCATACTTTCTGGAAGTCTTACTAGTAACTGCTACAAAACAAAACCATAACAAATGTCAGCGAGCGAGTTAGATGCGTGAATGTCACTCAATCTTGTTGATGCTCAGGTGGTCCTGGGGGCTCCAGGGGATGCCAGTGACCCTTTGGTCTTGTGAACCCCCTCCCCCAGAAAAATGCAGCAGCTAGAACTAAGGCAAACCTGTTCAAACAAATATCCCTCACTGTCATTAAAATAAAAGATCCAATGATCTTTGTCACATGACAGACAATTGGATTTTATCTGTCATAAACATACACATTACAGATACGTGCAAACATCCACTAATGTATTGTGGTCCATCTGCCCCAGTAACAAAGCCTGCTAGGCTACTGTATGCATTTGCTGTGTTAGAGACTTGAGCAGTGGTGGAAGAAGTATTCAAGTAAGTCAGCCTACTCTTGTAAATGTAGCAATATCACACCATAGAAATACTCCTTTACAAGTAAAAGTCCTGCATGCAAAACTTAACAAGTTGCCTATTAGTGACAAAATGCAGCCTATTCCAAGTATCAAAAGTAAAAGTACCCTCAATGCAGAATGATGCCTGTCAGTATTATATTACTATTATATTATTGGATTATTGTTATTAGTGTATCGATAAGCTTTATTTCAATGTTGTAGCCTAGTTGGTTGAGGTGGAGCTTTATTAAACAGTAATATGATATTTAACAATGAGTCATCCTATATAGCCTAAACTGTTCATATGTTTTGAATGTAAAGTGTAAAAATGTAAAATGAAAAGTAAGTAGCAACAGCTGTTGAATAAATGTAGTGGAGTAAAAAGTAAAATAGCAATCTACCACAAACTTATACAGAACTTTTTGTTACATAGTGTAATCGATTCTTATATTCTTATGTTATATTCTCATCACGTGGTAAGCTGTTCAAATGTTAATGGGTCCAAAAAAAACCCTGTTGATTCGCCGGCTTTCATTGAGTGTCTTTAAATGAGTGAAACAGCGCCCCCCTGGGATCCAACGCTGGTCAATGACTTCCTGCATGTGTGGTGATAGGTGGCATTACACCCTCAAAGTCAAGGCAGTCGCGAGGAGCGTTCATCCAGGTGCAGGTGCCGAAGTTTTGATTGCAGACAAGTGAGGAGGCCGCCATACTCCCTGAGGAGAAACTCTTGAGGGAACTGTGAAGACAACTGTGCTGTAGCATTACAACTAACAATAGAAAGCTATAATTTATACAAAACAACGTGAGTTAGCTTGTTAACTAGTGTCACTGCCGTGTGTTTGTTAGAGTAATTAGCTAGCAGCAATAGAAGGAAGAGGTGAGGCACCGTCACAGCAGCACATACATTGGGACGTTATACAGTATGGATATGGACCATTTCATCTCCATTAAAGAGAGGACTTTCACATCAAATAAGGTCAGACAGATACACCTTCTTTATGTGTGTTTGCTCGCTCTCCTCATGGTTTAATGTCACGCCATGGCTGTGTGTTTTTAAGTAGCTACTTGCTGTGTGGTTGTTATGAGGTCGAATGTAAGTACTGTGCTTTGTTTGTTTGGACACTTAAGCTGTTGTGTAATTGCTGCTGTCCACGTGTTCAGCATGGAAAGAGCCCGCTGAGGCTCTGAATTGTTCCCTTATTTTGCAGCTATTTGTTGCTCATTCATCTGCTGATTGATTGTGATTGGTGATTGTGGCCTGTGGAAGAGGTCTGGTATTGTTTTTTAGCCGTACTGCATAATGACATATTAGTCAGAATATGATGAGGATGTAGATAAAAGTGTGCAAGTCATGCATTTGATACATGCAGGGATGCTTATTAACATAAACATTTTAATTTGGACATGCATGTGTTTGTCGTATATTTGTCTGAAAAGAAAAGACAAAATAAGTGCAGCATTTTATCTCAAGGAAATCTGAGAAAGGGTGGATAGAGGTAACTGGACACTAATTCAAGCTCCTTCATACAGGACTAACTGTAGGACACAGAGTCTTAATTATATGAAGCATGAGCTAAACTGATGTTCCAACCTGGATATGTATTATCATAAAACCTAGTTAATTTGCAAATCTCCTCATTAAAAATCTATTTTTGACATAAAGGTACATCTTTGTACATCGTAATAGCTGTGGTGCTATAACCATGGATGGATTACTGAAAGGGTGTAATGGGCACAGGCCCAGGGACCTAAAGTGTCAGGGGCCACCCCTGGTCCTCACTGGCAAAATGCCACACATATATTAACACATACCGACCAGGAAGAGACTCAAAAAGACTAAACAAGAGAGACACAATGATAACAAAGATACTGCAAAGAGATACAAAATGAAAAAAACAGGCAAGTAACAACCACAGACACAAAATGACTACAAAGAGATACAAAGGAACTACTAAGAGACACAAAATAACTACAAAGGGGGCAAAACAACCACAAAGAGAAACAAAAAAAAATTCAAGGAGATAAAAAGGAACTGTAAAGAGACAAAAATTACTACAAAAACAGGCAAAACAACCACAAAGAGACACAAAAAGACAAAGAGACACAAAGTGACTACGAAAACAGGCAAAAAACAACCACAAAGAGACATCAAATAACTACAAAAACAGGCAAAACAACCACTAAGAGACACATGATTACAAGGACATACTAAAGAACTGCAGATAACCTCAATATAACTGAAAACAGGCAAAACTACTACAGAGAGACACAAAATGAATACAAAGACAGATAGAACCACCAAAAAGAAATAAAAATTACTTTAAAGAGACACAAAACCCACAAAAACATGCACAACAATCACAAAGACATGTGAAACAAAGGAAAAAAAGGGGCAAAACCACCACAAAGTCTGTGTGTCTTGGTCCTGTGTAGGAGAGGTGGTGGGGCCTTTTGCACATTTTTGCCCAGGAGCCTATTGCTTCCAGCCATGGTTGTAACATCCTCTCCACAGTTTTAATGCACATTAGATCTGCGTATGCTTGGAATAAACCTCTTCGTACAAAGTGTGGTCCGACTATGTCTAAAGGCAAAAGCCTGCCATCATAGAGGAATGAGAGGACTGAGATGTGATTGATCCTACAAATGGGAGTAATGGTGCAGTGCCCCCACAGAGGCATTCATGGTGTTGCACTCAGTCATACACATTAAAAGTGACACAAGTAGTTGTGTGAAGAGTGGGGAGGAAAAAAAGAGCGTTTGAGAGAGAAGTTCACTCCTGTCCAATCGCTGCATGAGGGCGACGTGAATGCTGGATTGTCAGGTTTGGAAAAGCTACAAAACAGACAGACGCAGGCCAACGTCAGAAAGGCACGGGGGATTTCAGAAACTTTTCGACAATTCGTCAAGCACACTGATACCTGTAGAGTGTAACACTTGTCCACAACTCAACTCTGTATGGGTGTCTGGAACTCATTTGATTAAAGTTTGAGTTTCACACTCTGTTTTGAGTCCTGTCAAATGACTGTGGAAGCAAGTGCTGCTGTGAAGTTACTCAAGACCCTCCACAAAGCGTTTAATGGTGCGTATACTCTGCTGTCACATTAAAATTTCAAAAACGCAATAATGTCTATAGGGTAGGGATATTGTCTTCATGCTGTAGACATGTCTGTCTCCATATCTGAGAATCTTGGTTTGCTGGAATTATAAGACAGACTAGATGGCAGAGGTACACCGCTGAAACAAACTTAATTTGCCACCTGAAAGCATGCTGACATCCTTAAAAGCACTGCAGAATTTACCAAAACATCAAGTAAGATGGAAAAAAACATCTTCCTCACGGCACACAAACTCCAACCGTGACAGCAGTCTTTAAAAATGCAAAGAAACCTGACTGAGACACTATCAAAGCGCATTACAGAAAAACCCATGAAAATCATTGCAGATGTTTCTTCCAACAAATGTTTAGACGTTGTTACAAGTCGGATTCATGAGCTCCAAGCGATAGACATCTGATCTCACATCTCCACATTGCTGTACGTCTGCAGGAGCAGTGGAGAGGGCAGACATCCCAGCATTAAGTTTTACAACTGGCATTTGGAGCTCTGATGTCAGCCCCACTGGTGCGCTGAGCCTGACAGCTTTGTGAATTGACAAAGATTTAAATTTTTTGCCTGCAGCACAGGCGTTTGGAGGGTAACATACTGCATAGTGGCAGCCATTTCTCATGCCAACTGGGGTTGCAGCAGCTTACAGGTTCTGCAGTATACCTTTGTATTAAAATTTATGGTTTAGTTATCATACCATGTAAATTAACTTATTTACGGTATTAAAAAAAGAAAATTGCAACTGGATGGAGAATCTCACCAGCACATCTCCTTTCCTCCTTGACTGCCTGTCAGACTTTGTACACATACTTCCTTTTAGGGTCACTGTAACTGATGATAAAAATTTGTAATACCGTATACTGTGAAATTGTGATACTTTCTGACAGGGTATGAAATTAACAAAATATTTTGGGGGCAATTTTGGCCCCCACGGTCTAAAAAATGGGGGCATTTTCAAAATGTTTGGGGGCCATCAAAAAATTGTAATTATGTTCTAACAATAAGCACATGAAAAGCAAAACCAACTAAGATAGTGTCTTCACTCTTCAGTAGAAACCACTATAAATGAAATAAATAATGGGTTACATAAACTTATGGTTGCAAAATATCACTCAGATTTCCTGTAATTCAACCAGTTTAAATGTGATGATTTAACCATTAATCTACTGATAGCAGTACTAATGTTTCACCACATTACAGTTACTTTTACTGTTAAAAAGGCCAAATTACTATAAATTCCTTAGATGCAATCCTGGAAGTAAGTTAATTTAAAATTTAACATTCATTCTACCTTAATTTTTCATTAATTTGTCATTGTGTAGACACAGATCACCCAAGAAATGGTTAGTTTATACTTATGGTACAGCAAAGCCCCCTCCCCTTCTCTGTCAGATTACTCTCACGTAATCAGTACAATCTCGTTGATTATGTCTGGAAGATGAGTTGTAGACGTGACGGTAAATTAATTTAATGAAAATAAAATTATACTTTAATGTCAGATTGTAATACTGTTAAAAATATAAATACATATAATTGTTTCGAAAACTTGGGGCAATTTTGGCCCCTGGAACATGGCTTTTGGGGGCATTCTTGGATAAACTGCGGGCCAAATGGCCCGTGGCCCTTGCTAATTTCTGACACTGCTTTCTGAGATGGTTATCATACTCTGAAAATCTCATACTGTCGCAACCCTAATGCCAACTTGTTTAAAATATGGCACGCTTGTACTTGTTCAGAAGTGCATTTGGTGGAAAAGGACGGTGGAAGAAACGAGGCAAAGGCAATGCAGCAGAACAATGCAAGGAAGTGTGGTTGAAAAGGGCAACAACATAATAATAATGAAGTCACAGAAAGTTATTCCAAAACTAATATGCTCCAAAAACTAATTTATAGAAGTTAATCAAAGTCATATTTTTGCCTCTGAATCCATAATAAAACATTTTGTAGCCAACTGGGTGATAGGTAGACAGAAGTTAATAATTTTCCCACCCATTTAATATTCCTGAATTTGTGAATCAAATCAATAATTCATATTCTGAGTCAAACCCAATTTGGGTCTATCTGAATGGGTCAGCCTGCATCAGCCAACCCTGCTCTCAATCTGGGCTGGACACGGGTTAGCTGCTGTCTGATGTTTGTTAGGCTATACTAATGGTAGTTTGGATTTGCAGAGTCAGACAACTGAAACCATTCCTTTGGTAATTACCTTCGCCTGGTATAAGCCTAGAGGGGATCATGCATTTCGTTATGTGTGTGTGTGTGTGCGTGTGTTTGAGTATGTATCTGTCGCTCTGCGCTAATCTCGCAAACTACTGGACCAGTTAGCCTGATATTGTTGTGCACATTAATGACTGTATGCTCAAGGACCTCTCGGAGTTGTAATAATTTGTAAAAGATGAACAATCTGTTTTGATTTTCTGTTTTATACCATCATTGACTACTGACTCCACACTTCTCTTAGCCGGCAGGCAGGAGGGGCTGCAAGAAATTGGCTCAGCTAAAATCAACACGCATTATCTAGTATGTTGGAGGCCACATTTTGGCCTTTGTTGAGGTTCAAAAACTTACATCTATAGAACAGTTTGGTCCTATTTTGAACTGTAGCAACCAGAAATATTGTTTTACAGCAAAGCAAGGCACATTATGAGATTAAGTACTCCCCATTTTTTGTTAGCTTGGCATGGCATCACACCACACCAGGAGCGTTTTCAGAAGTTGAGCACTTTTGCCTGCTTGATTTTGTAGATTAGAACAAATTTTGGAATTACTAGAATTGTCTACAGTGGCTGCGATCGGACCGGGTGCCTGCTTGGCTGCCTGGGGGAGAGCTACACCTTTCTTGTTATTTATTGGGATTTAGTGTAATTCAGTTTTTCATCAGTAACGAGTATTGAACTACAGACTGCAGACTGGAGTCTCATGGCCCTGGCTGACATGCACAATAAAACATAAAATTATTAGGCAGTAATGTGAGTGAAGCAGAGCCCAAATAAACAGCATATTCTGATATGGCATTAACTGAACTGACAAAAACAGCTGGAGGGCAGATTTTTGTCTTTCTAAAAAGCCCAGTCTATTTCTGCTTTCCTCTATCGTGTCTGTGAGTTTTTATATTTAGACTTTTTTAAATGCTCTCTTTGTTTGTTAGCAGTCGTGCCTATATCTACAGAGGACACACTGAACCACTGCATCACTTTCCTCTCTGCAGTGCTGCTGAACACAGTGGGTTATTGTTAATGTGGCCTAATTTACATTGTATTTCAGTGGTTAGGTGTGTTGTGCCAGAGCTCCTTTTTGTGTACATATACGTATACATACAATTGTTAAATCAAATTTCTTCACCTACAGTCATTTGTATTCATGACAGAGATACTGTCTTACCCACACTTTCCACGGATTTAAACTTGCTCTTTTGTGCTGGCGGCTTGTGCCCCAGCACATTTTTTAATGTCTGGCATTGCCTCTAGGTGTCTTTACAGATTTCTTTAGCTCAGCCTCAGGCTAGACACCTCAGGTAGACACCTCATCATGATGAATGACGGGAACTTGACCAACTAACAGGAAGCAGAGAGGGACTACACTCTGCTACTCAAAGCATAAAGTTGCATAATGCATATTTAATTTAATCATAATATGGGTTCAATTGAAATTTGTAAATAACATTAATGTTAGTGTAAGTCCTTGGGAAGAACACCTTTTATCAGATCTCTGTGTGTTTGTGTGTTTGTGCACAAGCCAGAAGTCAAACCTTTAATGCCAACTGTTGCATCCACATGCTAGGTGATGGCGTGGTGATACAGAAGTTATTCATGCATATTAATTTTATTCAGTGAGGTACGAGACTGCTGCCACACTGCTTTGGTGGTATCAGGTGGAGTTTTTAAGTTTCATATAAACACAGTTACTCCAGTGGCACTGGCTTCACCTTCCATATCTCTGCACCTGACTTGTTTCTTTGTGTGATTACAAACAAACAAGTTGCTGGAGGTGAATCTATTTTAGGGGATTTATTGTTGGTACTTGTTATTCTTTCCTGTTCAGAAATTGAAGGTTGTTGTTGAGAAATTTGACTGTGTGTAAAGGATTTTCTCCAGAGTGACAGTATCCACATCTTAACACTGTCTCATTCAGGAGGGCCTATGGATGAAAACATTTCTTCCCTGTCATCAGTATTGATAAGCTCTTCCCAATGTAAATGTTGAGTGTACCAGAATACTTATTAATAAATACATTTGAAAAGGACAAAAAGCCTCCATCCAGCCCAAACCTACATTTTAAA
>NC_065514.1:27731270-27732448 GCF_006386435.1 Epinephelus moara
GTACCCTAAAGTAAAGTGAGACATCAAAATGACTAGGTAATGGTTACTGAATCATTACCTAATCATTAGTTACTCTTTTTGTGTACCCTAAAGTAAAGTGAGACATCAAAATGATTAGGTAATGATTACTTAATCATCACCTAATCATTAGTTACTCTTTTTGTGTACCCTAAAGTAAAGTGAGACATCAAAATGATTAGGTAATGATTACTGAATCATTACCTAATCATTAGTTACTCTTTTTGTGTACCCTAAAGTAAAGTGAGACATCAAAATGAGTAGGTAGTGATTCAGTACTCATTACCTAATCATTAGTTACTCTTTTTGTGTACCCTAAAGTAAAGTGAGTAGGTAATGATTACATTACCTACTCATTTTGATGTCTCACTTTACTTTAGGGTACACAAAAAGAGTAACTAATGATTACTGAATCATTACCTAATCATATGTCTCACTTTACTTTAGGGTACACAAAGAGTAACTAATGATTAGGTAATGATTCAGTAATCATTACCTAATCATTTTGATGTCTCACTTTACTTTAGGGTACACAAAAAGAGTAACTAATGATTAGGTAATGATTCAGTAATTACCTACTCATTTTGATGTCTCACTTTACTTTAGGGTACACAAAGAGTAACTAATGATTACTGAATCATTACCTAATCATATGTCTCACTTTACTTTAGGGTACACATGAGTAGGTAATGATTCAGTACTCATTACCTACTCATTTTGATGTCTCACTTTACTTTAGGGTACAAAAAGAGTAACTAATGATTAGGTAATGATTCAGTACTCATTACCTAATCATTTTGATGTCTCACTTTACTTTAGGGTACACAAAAAAGGTAGGTAATGATTAAGTAACAGTTAGTTCCTCATTAGTTCCACAGTAACTACTCCTCTGAAATTTGATCAGGACTTACTGAAGAACTAATAGTTAGTTCATCATTTATTCCAAATTTTCGGCTGATTGAGCATGTTGAGTCGGCAGCGGAGCTTGTCGGTGAGAGAGATCCCTCTGACTGGCTGTTCAGGTGTTATATCCTCTTCCCTGTAGCAAGCGAATCTGCCTGTAGTCAAACCGGGGCTAACCGGTGCTTCCTCCTCAGGCTCCACTTCACTCAGCTGCCCGACAGATCCGCTGCTTCTTCCCACTTTAACCTGAATAACAA
>NC_065514.1:27733372-27792638 GCF_006386435.1 Epinephelus moara
TTCATCAGTAACTACTCTAATTTTGTGTAGCTTAGTTCCTCAGTAACTACTCATTAGTTCCTCATTAGTTACTCATTAGTTACTCATTCATTCCTCATTAGTTCCTCATTAGTTACTCAGTAACTACTCTAATTTTGTGTACAGTAGTTCCTCAATAACTACTCATTAGTTCCTCATTAGTTACTCATTCGTTCCTCATTAGTTCATCAGTAACTACTCATTAGTTCCTCATTAGTTCCTCAGTAACTACTTGAATGTTGTGTAACTTATTGTAAAGTGTTACTGCTCAAAGAGCTCTGAGAGACTGACATCAGACATGTGGGCTTGAGGTCTTTCACTGTACAGCAAATGGATGTTAAACTGTGGAGACATGTCCTCTCATCCTGCTCTGCTCCTGCTCTGGATTTTCAGTCAGTGTCCCCGGGGTGTGTGATCCAAGAGGTCCTTCAGTTCATTGCATACTGGAGGATCTTAACACACTCTCATTGCTATTATTTTTCCCATGACATGTTTCATGTTCTACATACTCTTATATTATGTTTTAGACCCGTTAAATTGTTATAAGATGAATTAATTCTAGTCATTTGTTTCATTAATTTCCTTTGCTTGAAAAGCAGTGGCTTAGCACTGTTGCCTGTCAGCATGGTCCAAAAGACTACCATGGCCATATCTTGAGTTATGCCGCTTGCAGGGATAAAACACTCAAACAATTTCCATACAGGCACATACCTTTACCTAAAGTAGAGAACAGTGTCAAAACACTCACACACAGCTCTTTATCCTGGCTTTCTTACATTAAGACTAAACTAAGTTTCTCTTCACACTGTATCCCTGTAAGGGAACGTAAATCCCCCATCAATCCTGTCTGGCTCTCAGGGACACTTGTCACCAAGGATGCCAAAAGAAACAACTTCCCTCCTGGGCTGTGTTGTCACTTGAAGCCAATCATCTGTGTGCACAGGACATTAACTTGGCGGCTAGCTTTCTGTTTACCATCATCACTGCAGAGGGGTTTGTTGTTAGGAATGTTGGTAAGTCTCCCACTTTGGTCCAGACTAAAATTTTTCAACTGGCGGATGGATTGCTATGAAAATTTGTACAGACATTCATGGAAGCCAGCTGACTTTGGTGACCCCCTGACTGGCAGGTTCACATTGGTGGTTTTGGGTGAAATTAAGCAACAGCTATTGGACGGATTGTCATGAAATATGGTACAGACATTCATGTCTCCACCAGGATGAACTATAATAACTTGGACATATTGGCCCTACATGGGCTTGTCACAGTACATTTACAATGACTACTAAAATTTTGGTCAATATTTAGTCATACTTGAAATTAAACCCTTAGAGATGTGTTCTATCATGTGACAAAATGTATTGGTTAAATTTTATTCTGTCCTGGAAGGTGTAAAAATTGCAGGAACATCAAACTCCAACCAAAATCCACGGCACTCTGCTTTGGGATTCCAAATATTTGGGATTATTGAGCCAAGGAAAATTGGAGTACGTGTATGACGGCAAATGGTGAATATGAGTCCTAGGATGATGCCAACAACAAAACAACTGATAGTCTGACAATGACCATAACAAAATCAGTGATCAGAAATGTAATGATGTCAAGTAATCTTAATTTCAGTCGAACCCAATGAAGTGAATGTTGTAACAATGTCATACTTCAGGGTTACATTTTTCTCTGTAAGCCTACTTTAAAAAAAAAAACATCTGTAAATGCATCAAATACAAATCTAATCTGATAAAAAATTAAAACAACTTTCCTCATCCTGAAAAAAATTAATACACTGAAACTGTAGCTACTGCACTTTGTCTTTGCATTACCTATAGCTGTTTGAGGTAGCCTGTAGAAATGAAGAGTGCAGTAGTTACAGTGTTAGTGCATTTTGGGGGTTGTAGGTCAAATAAACTAACTGGACAGTCAAACAATCTTGAAGCCATTTTTCTTTGTTTCAGTGTTAGCATCGTTACCACAGTTAGCATATGTAGGGCAGATACAATAACATAATATTATGTCTGGTCAATGTTTTATTTATCGACTGCTATGGTTTATGACTCAATTTATTCTTACAAAACCAATGACATTCCCAACAGCCTCATGTGTGCTTTGTGTTTGGTGTTATTTTGCAAATGTTAGCATGCTAATGTGCTAAACATTACACCTGCTAAACATCAGTGTGTTAGCACTGTTATTTTGAGAATGTTAGCATGCTGACATTAGCTTTAGCTCAAACCATTGTATTGGCTAACAAAGCTGTAGAGAAAATGTGACATCTTTTTGCGTGTCAACATTATTTTTATAAAGTAGAGGCTATTTATTAAAAGCCTTTCTTTCCCAAATATCCCTGCAGTCTGAATATAACATCAAAGGAAATAACAGGTTTAAATAAATAAATAGGTTTAAAAAAGACAAATACACAAATTCTTATTTTTCACAACAAATTTTATTGTGGTTGTTTTTGAATGTTTGTTCTTTAGTAGTGGTTCCTCTTACGTGAGATTCGCCATATGGGTAGAGGAAATATTGCACACAAACATCAGAAAGCACTAAGGAATACTTTCACTTCAAACTAATTGCTATAAGTTACATATGAGTTTGGGAAAGGGGCAGAGAGGATGCAAGATCACAAGACAAATATACCACACAGCTGCAGACAAACATTATTAAAGTTCTCCCAAGAGAAAGATAAGGAGAAAAAGGCAGAGATAAATAGACAGAGAGAGAAAAAGAGAGGAAGTGCAGAGAAAGAAGACAGAGAAAAGAGAAATGTCAGTTCAAGAGAAAAATGTCAGTTCAGAGATTGTAGGCTTGTTGTTGGTAATGGTGTTGGTTTAAGGTTCCCCTGCAGGAAAACTGGTTTGTCGTGGTATTGTGAACACCTGGCGTCATTTCAGAAATATCTGGTGAGCTTGGTGAGTGGATGGAATAGTCCAAAGTACCAAAGCCTGTTATTGTCAAGTTGTGATTTGTTAACTGTTTTTCCAGAAGGTGGCCTGTCAGAGTTGATCTGTGGCCTCTGTACTGTTAGTTTGGTTGTGTCATGTATATGGTTAAAGTGTCTAGTTTTTGTTTTACATACTTTCATCTAAAACACACAAGTCACTCACTCTCACCTCTGTGTGCCAACCCTCCTAAGACTCTGCCTCTGCTGGAAACTGCTACCTTTTCATCCCGGCTTAAGAGGAGAAACTCTTGTCTCAAGATATTTTCAGCCTCCAAAAAAGCTCTCATCAGACTGAAAATCAGCTTTATATCAATACAGTGCTGTAGGCGATCACTGAAGTTACTGTAGTATACAATGTCATGGCACAACTTGCAAAAATCATAAAATGCTCCTTATATTTATTTTTCAGCCTAGCCCTGTTGTTCTTAATGCAAGTCAGAGCAAAATCCCCATAAAAAAAGAGAAAAATCCTAACATATCATGCATGTCTTCCAACCACTCCATCGGCCACAAAGCTATTTATAATTATAGTACAATGCTTTAGAAAAACAAGACATTTTAAGGTTTATGAAAATATCCTGCCTCACCAGCTCTACAATGGGAAAAGGCTAGCTCCCCCATAGCTCAATGATTACATAAAAAACGGGTCTAGTTCAAGTTCAAGTTCAAGTAATAATAAATAATAAATAAGATCTGATTTTTCTTTTTTATAACTTAAAATCTGTAAATAAAACAGACAATTTGCAATAAAAGGCGATCCTCTACAAAGCATTGTGGAAATAGATAAGATTTTACACATGCACACAGCATTCTGATGCATTTCCTTTTGTACATGTGTAAAAGGCTATCTGGACAATCAAGCATAATAAATTATATTTAACATAATAAATTAATATTCACACATCAGCAGCAACATAAACCCAATTTAAAACATCCATTTCAAACCAAATTAAACCCAGCTGTCTTGAAAACAAAAGGCTTCAAAATGGTAGGGGCACTTCGTCTTGCCCTTTATGAATATAAGTTCAGACATCATGCTAATCAGTGTTGAGTATCCTTCGAGTTAATTCATATCATCATTCAACTATGTAACCAGTTAACAGTCCTTTTTGGGGTTGACCTGTAGATTTACTGTGCCTGCCCACTCTTCTGCTTGTTGCACCGGTTCTTATACATTCATTTTGACTCCCTAAGGCAATAACAGAAAACATCTTGTTTTATCCTTTGGTGTGGATAACGGCCATTATTCAATAATATACCATGTGCAGGGTTGTTTTGTTCCTTAACAGCAGTTAAACTGATTAAAAGCTTTCATGTAATTTGATCTGGGGATGCAGTAGAAACTCAATACATAAACAACAACATCATTATTTGATCTGTATGAGATTGGTTTAATTGGACAATGATGGCTTGAATAGTTTTGACTTCCAATTTTCTCCTAGCACCATCCATTTATGCCAAAAAAATCAGATAGCATCTTGAGGATGTCAAGGATGTCTTACTTTAGAAAACATTGTCTTTTGCATGGAGCCCCTCAAAGCTAATTTGTATTGGTGTTAGTCCTCATTGCAGATATTTATTTTTTCAGGGTTAAGTACACAAGAAGTAGCAATTTAGCATATAAGTGTTTAAGTGTCTGCTTAGGTTTTATGCTACGTGGATTTCTTTCACAGATAATGATCCCTCTCGTTATCACTTACTAGGCCTTTCTAGTCTCTTGCTGAACAGGCCTACATCTCTATCTTACAAGCTGGAAAGGATTCATCCTGCATGACGACAGTGCTGCTGCTCGCCAGGACCATGATGTTGAGCTCTTGCTGCTTGTCGTGGGTCTCCTGGTACCACTCCCTCATCACGTCAGTGTCATGGGTTGGAATCAGAGTGACCTGACACCAGAGAGGAGGGAAGTGTCTAAGCTGAAGCATTCAGAAAGTTCAAGATTCATCCTGACTATTGAAATTATCTTTCTCTTTCTGTCTCTTCTTCCCTTAGGATGTTTGCACACAAAGTATTTGTGGCAGATTTTAACAAAGAAATAAAGATGTCGATATTTATTTATGTCCTATAAATGTATGGATTTATTCATAACCAATAAATCTGTTCAATATAATCTATATGCATTCAAACTATTCTGGCACCCTGAAATTGGGGTGTCGGCATCAATAAAAAGCTTAAATTCAAGCTCAATTCAGTTGTAGCCTCACTGTCTTAATTTAAAAAACAAATAACATATGGTACATTACAGATACAGATACTTTTACAGTATCACATTATTACGTATAATTGTCATATTAATACTTGAAACTTACCTGCATATTATTTCCCCATTGGGCCTTTCCTTCGAGAAGAGCATCAAGGACAGCTCTGCTGGGCTCCTGAGCTGTCTGATCATTGCCACTGACCACATAGTAAGAGGAGCGCACCCGCTTAAAGAACTCAGCATCCACATTCTTGGCATTGCAGTGATTGGGGATGTAAACCAAATCCATGTACATGGGAGGACAGTTGGGCAGAGATGCCCCACCTGATGCCTTTCCACTGTTAGTACCTGAAAGAGACAAAACCTTTACCTTTGAAAAAACTCTCAATACATATGAGAAATTATGTGTAGCGTGAAGTGATCCAAATTATGATAATGAGTAAGTACTCACCTGATGTGGCACTTTTTACACCTCTGGATGCAGAGGTATTGGTTGCATTTTTGGCATCTTTCCCTTCTCCAACACTCTTCTTTGGAGAGGAAGTCTTTGAGTCTTTCACTTTTGATAGAGCACTCTTCCTGGCTGGCGAGGAAGACTTTTTCAAGAGCTTTTTCTTCTTGGCCTTTTCTCCCCCATCTGTATTAGCATTGTGGAGGTTTTCTTCAGCCTTGAGGGCTTCTGGATCCACCATGCAGACATCATGGTGGCCTGAAGATGGAGCAGAGTCCCTGAGTGCCACCGGAGGAGGATCAGCATGTCTGTAGGTCAGCGTTCTGTCAGTGGGCAGAGTCTCAGAGTCATCTTCAGAATCAATGTTAGCATCTGCTGTAATGGAAGGGCACTCCTCCGTCCCTGGTGGAACATCTGAATCAGTCTGGGAGGGGGCAGATTCACTGATGGATGTAGGTGGGGTCTCCTCACACTGCTTGACGGAGAGCTTACCTCCTGGAGGTGGGGGCCCTCCTCCTGACTTAGCCAGAGGCTTCTCCTCATCCATAACATTCTCTTCATTGATGAAATATTCTAGGGGGTTGGGGTTGATGAAAGATGGGGACAATTCTGTCTTGGGGTGACGATACTCACATGAAGTGACTAGGCAGAGGTCGACATCTGTCTTAGATGGAGCAGAGGGGCTCTTCTTGGTGGAGTCTGGGTCCTTGGAGCCACAAGCAGAATTGTAATGACACGGATCAGAGGAGAGAGGTAGATATGATGGTAGGGGAACTTTGGGGCTCACAGGGGATTTTGCCTCAGGTGTGGAATCCTCACATTTAAAGGGATTAGTCTCCTTTGCTGGGGAAATGGTCTCTTCTTTTGAAAAGGTAAAAGACGATGATGGGGAAGCAGCTTTGGGAGGTGAGGGTGACTTGTCGTATTTCTGCTGTGTGTCAGATTTATTAGTAATGCTCTCTACAGATGGTGAAACTGGGCTGATACTGTCTTTAGCTGGAGGACCTCCTAGCACTGGGGATGGCTCATTGGAATGGGGTGAGTGGGTGAGAGAGGATGCCTTTGGAGTGACTGGAGACTTATCTGTCTGCTCAGCCACGGCATTAAGTATTTCTGTCATCTGGCATGGGGTTGTAACAGAGGGAGTGGACTGAGATGCATCTGATGGGGTTGCAGAGGTTGCAAGGACTGAATCGTTCTCTTCAGAAAGAAAAGGCTTCTCCACTGGAGAAGCCCGGTCTTCAGATGGTCTTCCATTCTTTCCATCTGAGGGACTGTAGTCAACCTCAGTTGGGCCATTCTCTGTAGCACGTGAGCTGCTTCCCACTGATGGGTGCTCCGGAGATTGCTTACTGAAGTCCAGGGCTAAGGAGTGGTCAGGGGACTCCTGGCCAAACTCGATTGACATGGTGGAGTGCTCTGGGGATTTTGTGTCCTGTGTTCTGCTTTTTGTCTTTGGTGAGATGTCTGGAGAGATAGACATGGGCCTTGGGCTGTCTTCTTTGGATGGAGATCCCTCAGCCTCATGGAAGGTGGTCGGGGTCTGAACCACGGAGACAGACAAAGAGTCATCTACTTCTGTTGAGTGAGGAGAGCCTACTTCAGCATGAAGGGAAGGAGAGTCAGTGGTGGGTTCCGGCAATGAGCTGGTGGCCAGCGAGGCGGTGGATGCTGACGCTAAATGTGAAAATGTATCTTCTGCTACCACCTCCTCCAGAGGAGTTCCAGATTTGTCTGATGTGGTGCCCTCTGAAATTGACATTTTACTCTCTTCCTTGAAAGCTGTGAAAAGATTAGTGTCTGATTCAGGTTTGGTCATTGGTCCTGAGGACAAAATGGAATCTCCAGTTTTCTTATGATCTATATCAAAGAATGACTTGTCCTTCTTCGTTGGGGAATCAGAGTCAGTTGGGGGTGGGCTTTTTGGAGAGAACATTGCCCTCTCTACAGGGGAGGAACTTCCTGTTTCTTGCCCATTAGGTTCTGGAGTAACTCTATTGGAGGTGTCCTCTTTATCACTTGTCACCTCCACAATTACCGGACCCTGTGCTTCATCTTCTGACATAGGTGGTAGAGCACCTGCTTTCTCATCTACTGGTGACTGATAGTAAGGTGTGTGACCAGAGGACTGAGGTGAGTTAGCTCCTTCCAGTGTCTTATCATCTGGGCTGAGGGAGGGATCCACTGTTGCCCTGGCGCCTGCCAGCGTCGTGGACAGCTCTATTGGAGCAGCAAACAATGTTGGAGAATCAAACTGGTCCTTGCGGTCTACTGAGGGAGAACGTATAAGAGGTGTTGTTGTGGAAGTTGAACTGAGTCTAGCTGAATCTATGTCAAACTTGTCACATGGCTCTTGAGCTGTTGAAAATCCTTCAGCTTTCCCTGTGGGGAGAAACCCTTTACCAAATTTATCCTCTTCCAGTGATGATGGGGGAGATATCGTGGAAGCGGAGTGGCTGTAGTCCTGGCCTTCTGTGGCATCACTCTGAGTGTGATCCGAAACTGCCATACCCTGAAGTGGAGACAGTTTCTTCCTATCAAACTCCCCAGATGTTGATGTCCCAAACTTGCCAACATCCGGTGAAGGAGACTCATCATTGGTGTTTTCATCACTCATTAGGTCCCTAGGAGTCAACATCTCATCCATGGGAGTAGGCACACTGGATATCTCCATGGTGGACTGAGTGTGGCCAGAGGTGATGGTGTAATCCTCAGGGGGTTCATCTCTGTTCTCGTCATCCGAGGCCGTTGAACTCTCAAAGCCAGCTGGAACCATTTCGTCATGGATAGATGCAGCCGGGGAAACAGGTGAGGACACTTTGGGTGATGCTGATACAAACAGACTATGTTTCTTTGTTTCTGCCTCACATACATATGGAACTTCTACATTTTTATTAGTTATATCATCGTTGCCTTGAACACTATCTGCTGGTTTGACTTCAACATTTCTGTCTTGGTGTTCATCTTCACTGGGTGTAAGCTTATCTTTATCTGGTTCCACTGTCTGTGGCTCATAAACTTCTTCTGTCTCTCCCTTCTCTTCATAATCCCCTCCCTCTGATGTCTCCTCCATTACAGTGCCTTCATCTTCAAACTTCTCACTGACGCTGCCATTGAGTTTTTCTTTAAGAACTTGTTCTTCTGGTGTCTCTCCATTGTCTCCTTCAGCCTCTGTTGTGGTTATACCCTCATCCACAGACTCTAATGCCTCAGGTGACTCTTTGGTTTGTATTATTTCTTCATGGTGGATCATCACAGGCTCTTCTTCCTTAATTTGTTGCACAGTCGCATCATCCTCCACCAACTCTTCAGCTCTAAGCTCCTCAAAGTCCTTAGTGAGATCCTCTGGTGTGGACATCAGAGATCTTACTACTTCTGGATCATCTACAACAGCTGCTGCACTAGCTGCAAGTTCGCCACTATCCACCTTTGTCTCCTTCTTTGTCACCTTTGGCTTTCCTTTCTCTTTTAACTTTGACGGGACTCCTGCGTCTTTCTTTGAAGCGCTGTCTTTTTTCAGGGGCTTTGGTTTTGGTGCTAGACTCTTTTCTTCACCTGCAGCGGATGTCTTTTTTATGTCCTTCAAGGGCCTTTTGACATCTTTCTTTTCTTCCTTCTTCTCCTTCATAGGCGAGTCCCTTCTTATATCCTTTTTTAGAACTTTCTTTGCCTCCTCTTTCTTTACTTTTTCCTCCTTTTTAATGTCCTGCTTGGGTGCATCATCTTTCTTTGCTACTTCTTTCTTTGCTTCCTTTTTCTTTTCCACAGACACTTTGGTCTCCTTTTTAACAATCCTTTCAACTTTGGGTTTTATTTCAGACTTCTTTTTTTCTGGAGTTTCATTTTGGGCTGTTTGCTCTGACTTGGCTTTTGATTCTTTCTCGGGTGCCTTTGCCTTGTCCTTTTTCAGCGGGGCCTTTTCTTTTTTCTCAGTCTTTTGTGTTTTTTCATGAGATGCTTCTGCATCTGCCTTTGCCTTTTCTGGTGCTTCCTCCTTTGAATCTTTCCTGATGCTTTTGCTTGGTGATGGCTTTGGGGTAGACTTAAGGCTCTCTTTGCTGTCTGTTCTGTGTTTCATCTTAGCTTGCTTTAGAGTTGGCGTTGACGGCATATTAGAAGACATCGTTTTTTGAGTGACAACTGGCTGCTTCAGAAAGTCCAAGTGCTTTAGCTTTTCTAAACCTTCAAAGACGTGATGCTGGGTGGCATTTCCAGGAAAGAGAACACGCACAACCTTGTCTGAGGGATTTGCAGGGTGCCACACAATGAGTGAAGAGATAGATGTCAGGTAAGAGATGGGGAACTCAGATTCTTTTCCATTTGGCAGCAGAATGGAGGCAGTGTCTTTTTCACTACCTGTCCACTGCTTCATAAAGTGCTGCATCTCCTTGCTGTTCTTTGATGGATTAAGCACATACATCTCAAGCTTTCCAACGCCCATTTTCTGGAAAAGTATGAGTGGTTCTATAGTGTTTCCAACGGGCCTTTGCAAAGGCTCTAACCTCAAGTTTAGCTTGGTGAGGAACTGCTGAGTGAACGCTGCCTCCTCAACAGTCTTCCGCACTCTGTAGTTAGGCTCTGGGTTATCCAGGTTTTCAGGAAAATTCACAAACACAATACCAATATCTGGAGAAATCATGTTCTTCACCCAGTCGCTGTTAGCTGTCGATCCCTGCGACTGTTCCTCCTCAAGTTCTGCAACCTTCCTCTGCAGCATGCTATTGATACCTGGCAGGTTGTCGTCACCAATGTGGGTCATGAGGATGGAGTCAACCCGGTCCAGGTGTCTCACCAGCTTCCAGAAGCATGACTTCCTGTCTGAGCCACCGTTGATAAGCATGTTGAAGCCGTTGACAGCAAAGAGAGCAGAGTCACCGCAACCAGCAGGGAAAATGTAACAGCATGGTTTGGAGAGTTTGAGGAATCCACCTGAGGTTGGTGGTTCTAACATGTCAAAAGGAGATGGGATCTCTACTGATTCAGATAAATACTCTGTGAACTCTGAGAGGCCTTCCATTTCAGGGAGTATGAGAGTGGAGTTAAGTTTCATGTTAATGAAGTCCTGCAGGTTGTGTTTGTCCAAGTTGGTGTTTTTCCACTCGCCATGTTCAGGGCAGGAGAGTGTGAGGTTGGCTTTGTTTGCCGGGTGAATAGTGCTGAGCAATTCACCAATCTGTGCATGAAAAAAATAAATGGCTTAAAATTTTAATATACCTGAGTCAAATGAGTGAAATTAATTGTGCTCTGAAATCACACTTTCAGTATGTCTAGCCTATATGTACCTGTAGAGTGGGAATGTCAGTACGTTTTAAGTCTATTATGTAATGCTAGAATGAGAGCTTACAGAGCAGGCAACAACCATGCATTTTTTAATTTACTGAAAGGATTTTGCTGACAAAATATAATTTTGTTGTTCTAGAAAATATACCATGAAAGTCTTCCACTAATATAAAACATCAAAACTGACCTAAACTTTGGCTCACCTCTTGGTCAGTGAATATGTCTATGAAGTTGAAGAAAGAGAAAGATCCAGACTGAAGAATCAGCTCCCCGCTGTTTTCAGAGCATTGTCCTGAGAGAACCAGAAGCTTGTGTCTGGCTGTGTCAGAGATCATCAAACGAACCTGAAGAATAAACAGATAATAAGTTAAAGAAAGACTGAAAAAAGCATGTATGACACTTAAGAAATAAAGACACAAGTGATTAATTCATTGGAACTGCTGAGGAATACAATGCAATAATAATATTACTTGCTACAGAAACTGGAAATACAGAACCTTGCTGCTGTAGCAATCAACTTAATGATTTAATGCATTTGAAATATCACCAGTTTCACGTCACTCAAATCCATTAGCTAATTAGCTGACTTGTTTACTCTGCTAAGTTTCTTTTATCCCTCTATCTCTTGCCTCTCCCCCTCTTTTTCGTTGGTCCTTTTTTTTCTACTTCAGCAACATCAGCTGTTCTGGGCAGCTGGCCAGGTCAATCCTGCTGCGCTGTGAGATATTATTAATGCACAGTTGACTGCAGACATAGCTGGGGGGTAGAGGCAATGCTGAAAAGGAGCAGTGACAAGAGAAAATCTTGTGTCATCTGTGCTCCTGACCCTCATCTGTCTTTCTTTCCATCAAAATGTAGCTAAAGATGTTCTGCAGTAACAAAAGGTAAAAGGCTGCACTTGTTATTCGTCGCAGTAAGTAGTCTTGTCCCTTGAGCTCCTAATTGCTCCCTTTTTTTAAAATTCCAACCAACAGTAACAGCAGCAGTTCCTATTAAGAGGGTGGATAATTGGCCAAACATGGTGGACAGTCATGGCTGAATAATAATCCTTTTCAACCTGTAATTGCTTTATAAATGTGCATTTACTTAATGTATTTTGGAATCATCCCTCCTTAATATGGATGGAAGATAAAACACCAAGTTACAGAAAGACTAAGGAAGAGGTTATAATTATATAAGAGATTGTCAACAACAATTATAGCTCATTTTACCTCAGTACTGACTGCATCATCTGAAGGGTTGATAAGCACCACTGTCTCCAGGACATTACTTTTATGGTGAAGAATTCTCTGCCCTGCAAAAAAAAGGAATATAGTTAGAAATTAAAGCACAAAATGTCCAAAATCTGAAAATGTGGATTTAGTGTCACACAACATGAAGAAAACCATCTTTCAAGCTGAAAGGAGGACATTTTTGGCAGTTTGGCTTGGAAAAATGATTAATTTAGTTTCAAAATATTTGCTGATTCATTTTCTGTTGATTGACTGATCATTTTTTATCAACTAATCATTTCAGCTCTACTTGACTTCTGACCACAGACTGTATTAAAAAAAATGGACATAGCCACGGTGATGTCAGCCATTGGTTTTTGGACTCCCGTTTTGAAGCCTCAAGTTTAATATTTTGGCCGTTGCCATTGGTTTTTTTTGGAGCCAGACTTGACGATATTTCAATGAGAGAGTGGAGCTGTGGAGGAGCAAGGGGGAGATCTGACTGTAGCAGCGCCTCACAGAGA
This sequence comes from Epinephelus moara, assembly GCF_006386435.1. NCBI lineage: Eukaryota > Metazoa > Chordata > Actinopteri > Perciformes > Serranidae > Epinephelus > Epinephelus moara. The sequence continues at coordinate 27,745,998 of NC_065514.1, forward strand.
GCCTGTCACTCAACTGTCTGTGCCCTTAAATATCTGTACCTTTCAGCCTTAATGAAATGTAAATAGGTAAGTAAGGTTGAAATTAAACCCTGTAAAGTTGTCATGACTTTTGAAATTAGCTACAGAGACCAAAACTGTTTTTTGTACCAGGCTGTAAACATGTATATTTTTGGGCACTGTAACATAAGAGTCTATGGGGACAAACTGGCTGGACTGGACTGACAGTTTTTTTAAGTAAAGATTTTAGGGGGGACACAGGAGACATGTCCCCCTCAGTATTTAGAACATGTGCTTTGTTCCGCCCAATAAAAACATGAGGTAGCAAAGGACTAAATTAAAGTCATTAACACCATAAATTTTGCAAATAAGGCAAAAAATGGTGACTACAAACTCACCAGAATGTGGGAAATTAAATGTTTGAAGCTTAAAACTCCCCGTTTCATATACGTTCCTCCTTATTCTCTAAACAAAACACAGGTTACTCTCTTGCTTCTGTCAAACAATATAGACAAGACATAATTATTATTTGTTCTCTCCAGTAACATTTTCCCCTCATAAGACAGAGCTGGTACACAGAAAATGAACAGTGGGGTGTGACAGGCTCATAATCAATCATCCTAGGTTTTGGATGATTGATTATGATAATGACTTTGTCCCCACTGTTTGTGTCTCTGTGTGTATTAGGGGGGTTATCCTTCGGTCCAGCTGACGAGACAGGGCATCTCTAACATCATTATTCATCCCAACATATCAGGCTGTACTCACTCAGTCAGTCTTTGTTTCTTCCCCTTGTTATCTCATTTCTTTTTTGAAGAATTAATGAATTCCCCTGCAGCCAACTGACAGACTGTTTTTATTTTGCTAATTTGGATTAATTTCCGCTGTTAAAACCAAAGGAAATTGTACCACTAACATCCTGAGAATAAGACAAACAGGAATATGTTCCCTGTTAGGTCCAGAGGGCAGTCAGGTACTGCCTGACTATAAGCTTTATATTCAGGAGACAGAGTATACCTTGTCTCCAGAGACAAGATACCGCAGCAGCTATCTGGCTGCTGGGCCGATTCCTCCATATATATTTCATACAGCAGATTCTCATTATGGAGCACATAGCCATTAACCCTGCCGCCTTCTCCCACAGGGCTGTCACTCCACATGGAAGAGCTCTTTCATTCACTGCTGTTAATAGTGAACTGGCTCCTATAAAGTACATTACTATTAGCTTATAATATTCTGGGGGGTTCAGTGATGGTAGAAATAATGACTCTTTCTCTACATGTCAACCCTTTACCAGTTCCAATGTTGCACTCCATTTGTTTTATGGAGTTAGTTGCCTGAAGGGAATAATATTTCTAGTGTGACTTTGATTTTGAGCTTTTATATAAATTCAGTATCATGGCAGATGCTTAAATGACAAAAATAACATTTCTTTTCTTCTCATTTTTTTTGGCAGGGTTGGGGGGTAGATGGGTTTTTTGCAATTCTTTTCTGCAAGTTTTGGATTGAAATATTTTGTTGATGCCTCCTTTTACTTTCAATTGTTTAATCACATTTAATTCAGATCTATAAACAGAAGGCTAAAAACTAAGGTACTACATGCTAGCAAGCACCTGAGAGGAATCAGGTGGTGGCTGATTTTTTGCTACTTTACTGGAAAGCCAAATAATTGCTTCCAGAATAAGACAGCATAAGATTAAAATATTAAGTCGAATACCGTAATGACAGTATACTTTCACCACTGGCAACTGTAGGTCTGTTGGATTGCTATGAAATTGGACATTTGTTCTTTTGAGTGAAATGGCTAGAGATCTTCTAGATGAATTACTGTGAAATTTGGCATGGACATTACCACACATACCACAGGCACCATTAGCAGGCCCAAGTCTGTGCTAAACTGGTAGCTCTAATTAGTAAGTGTTTGTCATGCTAACATGCTAAACCAAGCATTATGGTTGACATTAAACCTACTAAACATCACAATGTTAGTATTGTCATTGTGAGCATGTTGCATGCTAGCATTAACACTTCACTCAAAGCACTGCTGTGCTTATAAGGGACTCCCAGAAATTTGTTATTCCACCTGGATGGGCGTGTTTTTTCCGGAGTGCAGCAGTGTTTGCTTCCACTAGCTCCTTGACTATCTCAGCCCATGCTCTCTGAGGGCATGTCATACTTTATATTTTGTAACCTTTGCACCTTTGTAAGAATTAATACCTTTTAAGGTTACAGTTTTGCGAGCTTATTGAAAAAGTGACGAGATGGCCCAATACATGCCAATGAGACTACCCATCTGGCACACAACGCTCTGTGTGACACAGGTCATAAGGCACTGGCCCCAGGTGAAATACAAAGTTTAAAAAGGAAGTCTGGTGCCTATAAATACAGCTTTATAGCTTTACATAGCTCACTTATGCTCAATGTTAGGCATAGACGGAGCCTTCTGTCAGTATTTTGTGTTCATTTCATCCATATTTGCGCATGTTTTCTGAAAGCTTACAAACAAAATGGAGCAGTACCACCAAACACTGTGGTGGCAGTGTAGTTCAAGCAAGATACCAACATTTTAAGGTGAACAGGTCTTTGCAGTGATGAGCCTGTGACTGTAATGATTTAATATCTGATATTTGCCGATTTAGTTTTTGCACATTTGTCCAAAATATGTGAACATGTTTGTGATTGACTTCAAGGTTCAGCTTAACTGACATACAATATGAGACCACAAAATAAAAGTCAGTGTTCAACCTAATGATATTAATGAGACCAAAATGTCATGTCTTGATTTTTGATCCTTTGCATGTGCATGTGCATTACATTAGCAGGTTGAAGCAGAGATTTGTGTCGGTCTAATACCACCATCATCAAAATCCCAGTTGACTGTGGGAGAAACCAGCTTCACTCAGCTTTGTTCTGAAGAGGCAGCAGTCTTAAACTGATGACCGAAGCGCCTCCATAAGAACAAGAGACTGAGGAAACAGTTTCCAGTGGTGTGTGAAATGAGAGAACAATCAATCATGGAAGTCTATCGTTCATCCTGTCATGCTATTGTACACAAGCCATTGTTAATGTAAAGTGGAGCATTTTTCTTTGTCTCTCTGTGGGTTACGCCCTGCTCACTGGCATTTTATGTGATGAGGCAGAAATTACAGTAGTCCGTACATGTTAGGGACTAGTGAAGCACAAGGCAGCCACCATCACCACCACCATCACACTGCCGAATTGCTGTGTGTCTAAGCCAGCTCGTCAAAAAATGACAGATTGTGCACTGGGGCTTGCTTGACCCTGACAATTACCTTGATCGATATAAAAATCCTCGATGCCCAGTGCGTCTCTGTCTCAGCGGGAGGCGAGGTAATGTGACATGCACCACTGAGCATTCTCCTTCTGGCTGAATAGAAAGTGCAAGACTGGTATAGCCTGGCTGCCACAGACTGAACCAGACGGGGGAACATCAATGTGGATGGCACCGCACCAGAAATAGATCAGTGGAACAACTAAATTCAGCGCCTCCTTCCATTTTGCATCAGAAAAAGACCTCACACGAAAGAATTATAAATGTATGTCCTCAGGTGGATGCCCTGTCTGTGTCGCACCTTTTCCCCTCCTGTCATTTCGTTTTTCACTGCAACACAATAATTGACCATGATGGTGGAAAGATGGGGGTGTACCCCTGGGCGCAGTTTTCAATGTCACTTGTCCCCGTGTTCCCACACAACAGGATTAAAAAGGGAACTGGTATACGTAATATGTCTGGGCATGGAGCTAATGACACTGCCACTGCTGTTAAGCGGGCTGACTCACAGAAGCGTCAATCACCTGTGTCGTAGTATTGATGCCTCCAAATAACATTCAGTTTCAGCTTCTCTACAGCTTTTATCTTAAGAAATAAGCTTGTCAAATTACACGACAACCTGGTAGGAGAAAGACAATAATTATGTCTGCCCACCACCTGTTTCTTTCTCAATTCCTCCAGCTATGAATGTAAAGGGTAATGCAGCTTAGTAGATGCATGACTGATCAATCAGTCTGTTGATTTACAGCTATTGAATCGACCACCCGGGATCATCGGTTTAACAGATGTCGAGAGAACCCAGGATCGTATTCACCAAAAACGTCAAGAGGATCTTTATCTCAGACAAATTCATTCGTGAAAGTCAACACAATTCTTAATTACTATTGATCGTGAGCTGCAATGTTGTCTTCAACAATCTCACAAGGAGGGTTTTGAGTGGATTTGTGGTTTAGAGAGAGCCTTTTTAGACTTCAGCACTGTCTGCAGTGAAGGCAGAGTGCTGGGAAATCTATATGTAACCAGGAGTATCATATATCCATCAGGGAGACACCAGGGGGTCTCCTGTCTTGCCCCTGTTTTCCTCTTTTCCCTTCCTCCTTCCTGTTGGGTCCAGGCTTCCTATGTATGAACACGGTGTGATGGATGATGTATCATCTGTCAGGCAGACAGATAATCACATTCATCTTCCTTCGCCTGATACCATCTGCTGGTTTGTGTTTTCCTGTAAGCACTGCGCACTAAACAATAAATGCACCACACGCTAAAGGGTAAACATTAAAAATGTATTAACAATGATTCTAAAGTTATATTTAAATTATAGATATGGTCAGCAGATCAGCATCCTCATCAACCTTTATCCTGAAACATGCACTTATTGTTTGATTGATGTTTTGCACAAGTTCACAGAGTTAAAGCAGGGGTAGGCAGTTTTATTTTGGCGTCATTGGGCAGAAATCCAATAAAAACCTTTGAGCATATTGAAATTCAAGTGATCTGAGAGAGAAGTAGGGTTCTGCACCTCCTCTTGGCTCTGTTGTCAGGCTTTAGATAATCTAGCCCATGACAGGAGACTTTGGTCAATCAAAGTCCATTGCAGAGAGAGGGCGTTCCTATTGGCTGCTCAATAAATGCAGATGCGTTAGCACATCCCTTCAGATGGTGAAAGCCTGATTCAATGTTGGATAATCCTGCAGAGAAAGTTGCTTTTTCAGCATTGGCAACAACTGCCACCACTGGAAAGCGACCCCAAAAAAGGAAGACAGAAAAAAAAAATACAATCTGACAATAAACGTTATAAAACATGTCAGTAGCAGCAAGGCATTTTATAGATGGAGGGAAAATGTTTCTAATAGTTTAGCCTTCTGCTAACCACAGCCAAAGTCTAACGTCTACAGCTAATTCTAGCTCATGTTTATGTACCTAGCTAGAGCCTCAAATCACAGTTTGTCCTCCGACTCACTCCCTACCGCTGCAGTCCACCTTACTGGGAGGAGAGTGGGCAGCAGCCGCAGAGACTGACCCTCACAGTTTAGACCTGGTGCTGGCGCTGGCCACCAACCAACTGCAACCGCTGAATTTGAGCCGCTACAGCTGCTGACTGAAGGTCTGTCCTCAGCAGAGCAGTCCACACATCAATGTATGGGAAACACTCTGCTATTGTATGAAGTGTGTGCATACGCCCATGCTTGTCTGGTGGGAGGGGCTTAAGACAGAGAGGGGGGAACTGCAAGAGGAGGAGTAGTATCAAATTCTGATGTTTCTTTGCTCTCTGCACATGCACAGTTAGCTTAGCTTAGCATAAACATTCGGACCACGAGGAAACAGCAGGCCTGACCCTGTCCAAAGGTAACAAAATCTATTTACTCGGAGTGGTAACTTCTTCTTTAAAACTTTGGGAAGTTACTGCTCCTGGCCAAGAAATACTGTGGCACATAACCCTCATAAAACCCCAGAACTATTTTTATACTTCACTGTTTTGTGTCGTTGTTCTTGTATAGATTAATAAAACGAGATTTAACATGTTGATTAGTGAGCTTCGGAGACGCTGGCAGGCGGATTTTGTTACCTTCGGACAAAGCCAGGCCAGATGTTTTATCTTTTCGCTAAGCTAAGCTAAGCAGTGGCTGGCTGCAGATTTATATTAGCAAATTTATATTAGAGTACAATATTAAGCTTCTCATCTAACTCTCAGAGAAGAAAGTATATATGTCTTAGTATAATGAAATGTCAAAGTATTGGTCTAAAGCTGTTTTTGTGTGTCACACAGTGATGCAAGGGTAATACCCAAGTTAAGAATTCAACTACACTTCTATGAATGAAAAAAAAAAAGAGAATTAATGCCGGGAAACTGCCCTTAACAAACATTAAAGCTCTGTAAACGTTTCTAGGAAGCCTTTCATAATGCAGTACGTGTATTAAAAGTTCAAAAGACAATGAAAATCCTTCCCTTGAGAAATAACACCAGGCAAATAGCCTGAGGCCCAGAATATAAGAGAAAAATAGTATTCCAGTTTTACTACTTATGCAGCATTACCTCTCATAGTCTTGGCCTCATTAATTCACTGATCAGAACTGCATTTCTGTTTCTGTGTCGCATCCATCTTCACCTCATTCTTTCCCCCTAACCTACTCCGTTTTTGTCTTTTCTTCCTCACCCCACCTCCCCTCCCTCCCTTACTCCCTTGTTTGCTCTTCTCTCATCCTCTTTCTCTTCACAGCCATTCCCCTCACCCTCTCTGTTCCCCTCCCTGCTTTATTTTCATGGACAGACACTTGCCACTGGGGATTCCACACTGCTAATTACTCTCGAATCAACTGCGCATCTCGTACTGGGTTGCAAGGCAACAGCACACATGGAGGAAGAAGGAGAGAAGAAAGGAGGATGGTAAAATGGTAAAAACAAGGTTGGATGAAAGGGAGTGGGGGGGTTTGGAGTCTGTTTGAATGCTATCATAGATAAATCTCCATGTTTTACCTCCCTCTCAACCTATTGTGTTTCACCTCTGTAAGCCTAATTCTGAGACTTGATATCACTGCATCAAAATAAATCACCTGATTTAGTCTGCAGCAGCAGTTGTTGGCTGGATCAATCTATGATGAGGTATGAAGCCCTGCTGGTCATATCCAATATGGAGCGGTGCCAAGCAGAGGCTTTAACTGCTGCTGCCCGTCAAGGCCATACTGCCCACTGACAGACCACATGTCCTGCCTCACTGGATCTCTTCCATCTTTACAGCCTCCACCTCACCTTGCAAATAATATAGCTATAAAAACACCATGCAACAAAATGCTGAGAGGGCATATCCAGGGAAAGGCAATAAAACCCCTCTGCTTAGTGTACTGCAAGGAAGTTATAGCTGACAGTGTACGCTGCTGAAAAGTGCAGCGTTGGAATGTATATTTACTCAGGTAGTGTAGTTTTGAGGTAATTGTACAATACACAAGTATTTTCATTTGCTTAATATTGTTTTCTATTTTTTGACAACCTTACATATTTTGTAGGTTATTTTTCATACAAAACAAATGTAGCTTTTTTTTTTTTGGAGAAAAAAACATCTTTCTCTTATTAAGGACTTTAAGTTTAATATTCTTGTAAAAAGTGGAAAAAATTTAGTGGGATTTTTTTTTAACTAATTTCAACATTTTCTAACATCAGTTTTTTTCTAAATTCTAGTGCTGCAACTATTTTGTCTCATTTCAAGATACAGACATACATTTCTAGAATATTTTAAAACTAAACATTTAAATTAAAAAAAAAACAGAATCACCTAAACCAACTACAACAATGCTGCTCATGTATCATACATCAGTGATAATAATCTTGCAATATATTAGCGTTGTCATGATACTAGAGTTTCTAATTTTCATACAGTACCTCGAAAAATATCAGTATCTAATGCTATTTTTGATACCATGTGGAAAAAATGAGGTCAAAAAATGTAAAATTTCAAAGCTATAACATGAAAACACTGACTTCAATTTCCTTAGCTAGTATCCGAGAACAGCAGAACGACTTTAGTAAACATGCAAGAAAACACAGCTGGTGCTGGAGTAGTGCATCAGTACTGCGGAAAATAACTTTTGGAAGCATTTCAAATGTTCAGGATTGATATGTATCGACAAATAAACATGTTTACCAACAATACAGTATATACAAAACATATTCTACATAAGTTTACTTTGAATTCTTTTAAGTTTACTTGGAGTATTTTTACATCATTGTAGTATTACTTTACTAAAGAAAATGATCTGCATAGGAAAAGAGTGTGTCTCAGATGTGTTAAGGATGCAATTGAATTTGTTAGAAACATATTAAAGCATAATAAGACTGTGAAATGATCAGTGAATATGTCTTTTAATCCAAGTTTACCTCTGACATCTGCAGAGAAACGAGCCGAGTGTCTGGAGACAAACAGCTTGAGTTCCTGATCCAGATTGCAGTCAATGAGGTTGGTGTCCCATGAGCGGATGCCTGCAAGATAAACACACACAAAAGAAATCAACAAGGAAATAAAAAAAAGGAGGAAGAAAGAAAGAGGCCAGTGAAGAAAACCATATGTTAACGGCGCTGTCTGAAAATGAATCAATGCGCACGGCAGACAACACACAGGGAACTTGGCAACAGGTCTATAACAAATGTGCAAAGTCTCACCCTCACCCACACACGAATCTCACTGATCCTTTGCCTCCAGTTGACTGGAAAATCTTACAGGGAACATGTATAGACTTGTTACTGGTTTGGCGTGGGAAAATAAATCTATAATAGGAAATATCTATAGCCCTGTTTCTATTTTGCCATGGGCCTCAATAGCCTCAGCTGAGCTGAGTCATGATGGTATCATCCTCTCTCCATGATCATGCAGAGTAAAGGCCTAACAAAGGCCTCTGTGAAGTTACAGATGACATGAAGTGAGAATGGAGATAAAAGGGGTTTAAAGTGGTTTTATGTGGGGTAAAGTGCACACAAAAGGTGGACATGAAAGTTTATTTTACTCACAATAATATTATGTTCATAGGATATTACAACAGAGGGCTTAAACTTAAAGCAAAGGGTGTGGCTTTATTATGAAAGCATTAACGACTGACATGCGCAACAGTGGTGAAGATGACAATTACATGTCACAATTTATTACAAAGTACATTTTAAGAATGTATGAACAAAATAGATAGTCACAAATAAAAGAAAAGTCAATCACAAGAAGTTGTGATGCAATCAAAACCACCTGAACTGCTAGAAATTTCCTCGTGTATTGATTTTTTCCAAGGTCAGTAGTAAACTTTTGGTCTCAAGATGTGACACAGCAAGGGCCAACATAATACTCTATCAAATTAACATAATAATTAAAAAATAAACTGTGACTCTGACAGGTTAAACTCCCAGGTGATGCTAAAATCAGGTGATCCCCAGAGGTAAACACTTCTTCCTTCCTCCTGCCTCACTTGGTTTCACACCCACATAGTAACTGCGCCATATTCTCCTCTTCCTCCTCCTCCTCCTCCTCCTCCTCCTCTCACACAAACAGTGCACTCAGGCCAGAGAGCCAAACCACTACAGCAGCTGTGGCATTTCTAAAACGCCCTGCATGCTCAGTCTGAAGAGCGTTCCTTGTGGCTTTCCGTAGGGACCGCAGTGCGGACCGAGCCACGCCCACCAGCCGGTGAGAGATGAGAGAGCTGGATGCGGGATGATGATGATGGTGACTGATGATGATGGAGAAATGTTCCCACAGCATGAAAGGGGGATTTAATCTATTACTATTCGGTTATTGTTACCCAGCAGCCATTTCAGCCTTAACGCAGCGTCTTTATTCAGCTCTGTCAGAGACCCTTTCTAACATCGCAGCACAAGCTGAGGGAAAAGCTGCTGCTATAAACCCCCGTTGTCTCTTCCTGACTGCAAACTGATGCGTGGGACCCTCCGCTCTCATGAAACAAAAGCCTGACGCACCTGAATAAAAAAGCCCTGGCAAGATGCTGCGGGAGAGACAAACGCAGCGGCACCGGAGCCAAAGAAATGTGATACGCTGCATTATTGACGCATAGTCCAGATTTAATGCTGAATCATTGCTGGCAGCTTTATTAGAGGACCTGGCCCACGTGTGTGGATGACAACAATTGGGCCTAGTGACATTAATATGATAATTATACTGAACTAAACTGCCCCTAAATACAGTGGGTGGGCGGTAAGGGTGCGGGTTATCAAAGGATGTGAGGAGACTGGATTTGGCCTCATGTTATGAGGATGTTAAAGGGAGGGGCTGTTCAGTATCCCCAATTATAAACTGCATCACCTCTAGTTCAAATATTTACCCAATAACTAAGGGTCAGATATTGTTAATAAACCATTAGTATGCGTAATTCGCTCAAGCGTAATACCGTGCGTAAATTCCTGGTACAAACAGGAGCATCAGCAGCTTACATGACTTTTACAGCGATAAGACTTAACTTATTTACAAAACATCTCTGGTGAAGTTAAGTTCAGCTCTGGGTGGCCTACACCCACCTCACAAAGCTCCATCTTACCTTTCTCTATGTCCGCAATGGCACACTTCAGGTGATCCTCTGTTACGATCTCCCCGATAACCACCAACAAGTAAAATTTGCTGTCGTTGAAGTGCTGCGAGGGGCTTGAGGATGTCGGAGACGCCCCGGTGTTGCTTTGGCCGCCTAAAGTCTCCATTTCTGCAGATTCTACCAGGGTGGCCATCCTCTCTCCTCTGTCTCTCTTTCTCTCTCTCTATCTCCCGTATATGCGCGCAGGATCCCAATAGCAGCCTCCTCCCTTTATTCGCTGCAGAGCACCGGAGTGGTCTCCAGACATGCAAGTGGAGCCTTGATAGGAGTGGCCCTAGCTTTTTATACCAGCAGACATTGTGTCATATTCGGTAACCGGGGAGAGAAAAGGGCGCCGGGGTTTTTTCGCACACTCACTCCACATCTGATGTCATCCGCAACGAATCAAACGCCTCCGGAAGTCACTGAGATTCGATGCTTTGTATTGTACATAATCATCAGTGCTGGACATCTCAGTACTACTTGTTACTCCATACAAATACAAGTTTGATGTGGTGTGGAGCACTTCAACCACTGTAACCAAGAGCTCTCTTTAAATAAACACTTGATTTAAAGATTCATTCTCTGGTTTAAAGAGGTCTGCAGAGTGTACTTTAGCATGCTCTGCTTGGGAAAAGCTTCATAGATGATTCTTGTGCTACTCTTCATATACTCTTTTTTTATTTCAATGATTGAATCAAAAACTACAACTGGGAGGCCCTGAAAATAGGCACTATACCCTACATAAAGAGGAGCAGGAGGATTGTGAGACTGCTGACACCTGAAACAAGACTTGTCTGCAGTGATTCTGCAAAAACTGCAAATGTTGACTCATTATTTTTGTATAGATATTATCTCCTGGATAAAGCAGTAGGTAACATGTCATCTGTCTTCTACAAGTCGACTGACTAAATTGCTACTGTACTCCCTTTAAGTGCTCATGGATGAATAACTGAAAGGGCCTACCCCCCTGGCATCACCTGCAAAATGTCACTCATATTATCACATACCAACCAGAAAAAGACTCAAAAAGACCACAAAGGGATGTAAATGAACTGCAAAGAGACTAAAAATAACTACAAAAGGAGGCAAAACAAGCATAAGAAACACAAAATGACAGCAAAGACACACAAAACAATCAAAAAGACACACAATTACTTCAAAGAGACACAAAACAACTACAAAGAAGCACAGCAAGACCACGGAATGACCATAGAGAAATGCCAAACAACCACAGGGAGCTTCAAAATGACAAAAATATGCACAATGACTACAAAGAGATGCAATACAACAACAACAACAACAACAACAACAACAACAACAACGAAATCAAACTATAGGACTAGACCAAGGGTTGGCAACCTGCAGCTCCAGAGCCGCATGCCGCTCTTTAGCCTCTCTCCAGTGGGTCCCTGTGGCTCGGACAGAAAATTATATGGAAATGAAAAATCTTTTCTTTTTTTTTACATTTTAATTTTCATTTATTGTTGTAGGCCTAAAGTGATTCTTACATTCTTCAACTGTAAAAATGCGTAGCCTATACACAGATTTAAAAAATGTTTTAACATTTCGTTGACTAAAATCCAAAAAGGGAAAAATCTCAAGGGAAAATAGAGAATTTAATAGTGCATGGACAAATTTGTTTGCTTTGATCGGCAACACTGCAAAGTTAAAGTACCAAATAATTATCAATTAACTCAGTGGTCCAGGTGTGATAATGAGTGTCTTCAGAGAGAGTGAGGGGGAACTGCACTAGTGAGAGACCTGGGGACAGCACCTGGGTTTTCGCTCTGTGAACCTGACCGCCGACTACCTCCAGTTTTGTGTTTTATTATTTGTTTTGACCAACACTTTTATAAAAATTTGAACAATATCTGTCTGCCACGACATCGCCTGGGCTGGCCACTCGTGGGGAGCCTTGTCCGAGCTTGCCTCTGTTGCTGTTTAGAGGTAAGCCCCACGCACAACCCCACCGCCAGCCGGCCATGTTTCCTCTCTGCACACTCTATGTTAGAGAATGAAGTTGCCTAGACACGACCTGAATCAAACTATCAGTCGTTCTCGTAACACTATGCAATACTTTTATTGAATACTGCCCAGCACACAGCAACAACATCAGTCCTCAACATGTGCCTATGGCTAACACCGCTGCTCCAGCACATGTCTCCCAGTCAATCCAGTTTTAAACCAAAAACTCAGGCAGTGTCCATCTCCTTGCTCTGAGCCACAGTCCTTTGAGGGCCAGCACACTACTGCATGAAAAAGGGAGCGGTATAACCAGAACAAACCAGCAGCAGCTGTGTCAATCAACTCACCTGGTGCTACTCTCATGAGCCATCCCTTCACACCTCTCCCCTGCAGCTGACTACTAACCACACCCACATTCACATGCTGATAGGCTGAATTTGACTTAAAAGGCTGTGTTACCTTTATTATGAGGCTCAAATTGTGGCTCCAGACAGATTTTTTTTTTTTCCTTTTTTTCATTTTTGGCCAAAAATGGCTCTTTTGATAGTAAAGGTTTCCAACCCCTGGGCTAGGTGATGAAACAATAATAATAATCATCCAGATTAAATTTTCCTCGATAGAGATAAAGTTATGGTGCGTTCCAGGCAACCCGTAACTCGTGTTTTCACAACCTGTAACCCGTGAAAGTGCACTGGAACGGCAGTCAAACCCGTAACTTCCCACCCGTGAACTCGTACCAGATCGATGTACTCCCAGTTACGCTTTCTGACGTCACACAGCCCTCTAAACCAATTACCTTACTCCTCTAAACAACAATGGAAGCCCTATGGATGCGGTGTTGCTGCAGGTGATAACTTACATGGTGAGAAATAGACATAAAATAACCCTAATGTTAACGCATTATTGGCAGCCGCTCTAACAGCTGGTTTCCAGTGCAAGAATAATCAATACAAAATACGTTTCCAAACACAGATAATGTAAAATAAAAAGTATAATAGCATCTGTGACCTTATGCGCCGTTTCTCCTCCTCCGTTTCACTCAAATGAGCAAGGAGCAGGCACCTTTGGCAATAGAAATAATGGGGAAGCACAAACAAATGGTTCGCCATGTTCAACGTTAAACAGGAAGTGACTTACGAGTTCAAAAGCCTGCCTGGAACGCACCATTAATGCTGATAAACCTCATCATAATTAAAACACTCGTATGCCTGTAGATGGTGGAGGTAATGCAGCTTTAACGCTAGTCGCCACCCCCAATTAACCAGAAGAAGAAGAAGTAGTAATCGTAGTGGAAGTAGATGCAGTAGTTAGGAAGAAGAAGACAGATCAGCCACCAAGCTAATACTCATGGTAACACTTTAACATTTCAACATTCAACCTGCTCATGAAGTTATTTTTAGTATGATTATTTTTAACACAGATAACACACAGCACTAACCAACAATTAAATTCACCACATAATGTTAGCTACAGTGGTTGAATGGATAGCCGACTTATCTAATGCTAATGGTAAGTTAGCAAATGATGTGACTAACTTGCATCTATTTCATTAAAATGATACAACATTACGTTACTAAATGTAACTAAACTTTAAGAAATAAACTCCTCCGTGATCATGATTTCTGTCTGAATCAGCAGTGAGTCACTCCATGCTACTTCACAAGGTCATCCAAGTCTGGCTTTTATTGTTTTGATTGAGAAATGGCAGTATGGATTACATACTGGGCGGCAGTAGCTCAGTCCATAGGGACTTGGGTTGGGAACCGGAGGGTCGCCTGGTCAAGTCCCCGTCCGGACCAAAAATATGGAGCGTGGACTGGTAGCTGAAGAGGTGCCAGTTCACCTCCTGGGCACTGCCGAGGTGCCCCTGAGCAAGGCACCGAACCCCCCAACCGCTCGGAGCGCCTGTCATGGGCAGCCCACTCTGACATCTCTCCACTTAGTGCATATATAGGTCCAGTTTGTGCATGTGTGTGTTCGGACCTGTGTGTAATTGACAACAGAGTGAAAAAAATGTTCGGACCTGTGTGTAATTGACAACAGAGTGAAAAAAAAAATTGAATTTCCCCTCAGGGATTAAAAGAAATAATGATTCAACATTAATCATTATAATTACTGATATTGGCTGATATGACAATTTTAACTGTGATAATCATAGTCATGTTACCCAGTCCTAGATGGCACCACCACAAAGTCCGTGTGTCTTGCTCCTTTATAGTAGAGGTGGTGGAGCCTTCTTCATGTGTGCCCAGGGGCCCATTGTCTCATAATCCACCCATGTAAGTGCTCTATTTACTCCACTGGTGTTTGTTGTTGAAATGATTTAAGCTTAGATTTCTGAGGACATATTTTACAAAGGTGATGCTCCTGTAAATATGATGGAGGAGCTCTAGTTTCTGCGTGCAACTGAATGCTCTGGATTGATGATTGCTTTGTTTCAGTGAGGTAGACACAAAGGTTCTTAGGAGATGTTTTAGTCTTATTCTGGGTGATACTGTACTGGTTTCTTTTTTTAGCCACTTAAATGCCACAGCTTGCTATGTAGAGTGCCATTGTGCAATTAAAATAATCAATGCATTCAAAAGTTGCTGTGGTCGCATTTTAAAAAACAGGAAATAAATTAAAGTTTAATGTCTTTATTAGAGAGTTCACAGTGGAGATGACAGGAAATGAACTCAATGGCATATAAAATAACTTCATCTAATGTAATTTTAGTAATGCAGACCAACATCACCACTATTACCCATCTATTTATTCACTCTACCCCCTTATGTATAAGGTGCTTGGCTTCTAACCCTACCAGTACCCCTCATATGTAGAGATAATGGACACAGATGTCTGATCACAATATCCAGCTTTGATCTCACTCAGGTTGGTCCCTCACAGTCTAACAGGGAGTTTCAAGAGATACATTTTTAAACGAAGCCTCTTTGATCTTGGAAAGCTTCCATCTGACAAAAAAAAAGTTTTTGCATGAAAGAAATATCAAATCAAAAGGGGGGTTAAAGAGAAACAACTACAAATGAACAGCAACTGAAAAGAAAGGAGATCATAGGATTCCAGTCCGTCATATCTTATCAGAGAGAGGAAACGGTGTGCATGTGTAAGTATGGTATGTGTAGATGTTAAATGCAGTTGGCAGTGAATAATAAAGCCATTTTGTCTATGATGTAAACATAAAAGATGCTTCCCAGGAGGATAATCTAAAGCAACAGCTGAAATTTTGCCCTCCTTGAAAGCAGACTTCAGAACTGCAGCCGACTGCTGCAACAACAAACGGCACAAATTTGATGGCACAGGATGCTTAGACACAAAAGGATGCACAGATACAAAAGGATGCACAGACAGGACACACACACACACACATTCAGACCCTGACTTTCATCGTGGATTTCCCTCTGGCAAGCCTCATTGATGTGATTCGGTCTCCTGGACAGGGTCACTGCAGGTGCGTTATTGACTTTAACAAGGCTATCAGGAACAGGAGTCCACTCTGCAGCTCCTGGATGTGAATATTTCAGGGCCTTTGTGGCCTGGTGGGCTGGGCTTGGTCATATTCTCCTAAGGCCATGGGAGGGCAAATCAAACATTCATCATACACAGCTGGGAAAGAAGGAAAGCATTAAAAATACAACAGGCTGCCACCAAAAGTCTCCCAGACAGGCGGGAGGATGGGGTGGATGTGCGAAGGAGGATGATGATAAGATCACTATAGGATATCGCTAGCGCACATGCATTTGTGTCTGTGTTCATGTCCAAAAAATGAAAATGGAAGGATTTTAATAATTTAAAAACCTCAAACCTCTGTGGGTCTTACAAAACATCATATTCGCAATGCCTCAGGTCACTTGTAAAAACAACAAAGAAGTGAGATACACTGTATAATGCACTGGGTGAGTCTAGAAACCAGAGATTTTATTCAGTAAAGAAGACACAAAAGAGAAAGAAATGTAAATATACACATACTGACAACAGCATTTGTCAGGACATAATGATGTAACACATAATGAAATTATTTTATCAGTATCAAAATAGGTTGAATCAAAATCAACAACCATTTCCAACCACCTGTACACTGTATATGCCTTCCACATTGTTGATTATTTCAGTTTGGATGTATCATTATTTTCAATACTATTGTCCTTTTTATATGATATATAACAATGTGTGCACCTGCTCTGTCTGAGCACTCTTAGCTCTCTCAAGTTGCTTAGAAAATTTGCATGCCCCCACACCTCTTTGTGCTGGAAATGCTGCTAAATTTAACCTAATGTGACAATCCTTGGTAGCAGTGTTTTTAAGTTACTTAAGTGTTTCAAAAGTACAAATGTAACATGGTGACTACTTCAGAGCTAGTCTTTTTTTTTCCTTTGTCCACTGCTCAGTGTGGCTTTCATTCCTTTCCTAGCACTGAAACCCCGAAGTGACTGCTTTCTGTCAACTCTGGTTAGATTTAATACTGNGTTTCAAAAGTACAAATGTAACATGGTGACTACTTCAGAGCTAGTCTTTTTTTTTTCTTTTGTCCACTGCTCAGTGTGGCTTTCATTCCTTTCCTAGCACTGAAACCCTGAAGTGACTGCTTTCTGTCAACTCTGGTTAGATTTAATACTGTCGTCTACTCCATTTTGATGACAGGACCTTTTCCACACCAGTCTCCCTAACCTGTGGTGTGCCCCAAGGGTCAGTTCAAGTTCCTCCTTTATTTTCAACAAGTCCACAGAATTAGCCAGGCTGTTCTCAAAAATTTTTCATACGTTTTCCTACAAAAAGCAATGCACCCAAAATTCGTACATATCCCACATATTTTGAAAGGCTGCGATCACGTGACCAACTGCAGTGACTGACGGTAGTAAACAAGAAAGAAGACTCCAGCGCTTGTAAGGTGGCAGGTTGGGGTGGTGGATGAGTCACAAATAAAACCAGACTTTCGCCAGGTCATGTTTGGATCTGTGTGAACTTTGAGACCCTACCATGCTTCTTTTCCCAAACCTAACCTCAGTAACTTTACTTTCCTAAACCTAACCTCAGTAACTTTACTTTCCTAAACCTAACCTCGGTAACTTTATATTAATTACGTACGTTAAGGATATAACGTTATTTTTGGGGAGCAAATTCCTAGGATATCATATTACCTGTTTTACATGCATGTTTTATAGGATATCATACAAACCGTTTTATGAAAATATGTTTAATTAGCAGTGTTTCGTATATTTACTAACAAATCTTAATCAGTAGAGTCTGCTCAGGGGGTTATAGTTGACTCCAACCTCAAGTTTGCTGACCAAGTATTACAGGTATGATGCAGCGGTGTGGACTCAAGTCACAGGACTTTGACTAGAGTCAGACTCAAGTCACAAATTTTAGGACTTTATATTTAACTTGTGACATCACATTGACTTGAGTCTTTTGACCTGAAAATACTTGAAACCTTCCCCCAAGCCAAAAGATGTAAAAGTATGTTGTTAAAAAAGTAATTTCCCTTCATACTAAAATAAAGTAATTTCCCTTCATACTAAAATAAAGTAATTTCCCTTCATTTCTTGAATCAACTATTAATTAACGCTATTCATTCCCAACAAGTCGGCTCTTAATTCCTTAATTTGACCAGTTTGAACCAATCCGACAACATCAAGTTAAGTTGCAGGAGAGAACCACAAAGAACTAACATTAAGTTACTGAGCGCCAGTTGGAAAAAATGATTACAAAGATAATTTTGTTCACCTGCAAAAACAACATGGTGGTCAACAAAAAAAGAACTGCAATATGCAAAGCGTGTAGGTTGAATAGTAGACGAACTGTGACTGTGTTTAGAATTTAAAGTTGCACAAATAAAAGAACAGGAAGTCGAGGCAAATAATAACAAAATTAGCAAGATAAAGCCAAGATAAAATTATCTTAACAGCTAAGTAACTTTTTATTTTTTTTTATAAAAAGTCCAGATTTTAAAAAGCATTTATAAATCTAATATTGGCATTACATTTGTTGAAGAGCACATTATGACTTGTTTAGGATTCAAAACTCAAAGTTTAGGACTTGGGACTTGCCTGTCTTGACTGAGGACTTGAGTGCAAAGATTTAAGACTTGCGATTTGCACTCAACCCTGGTATTATGTTAGGCTAGCCATTTCTTAAATGTACTATTTTTAACTTTTCTGGATTTAATATTTTGCATGGTTTTCATTGTTTAACTGTCATACTTTTTTTCATATTGTAACAATGCCCACATTTCCAAGCATGCTCAACTGAGTAGTTTGTAGTTGCTGTTAAGTTTTCTGTTTTCTGTTTTCTGTTCCATAATGCAAATGTCATCTTTTGTTATTGTCTGTGGTTTGCCTGTTCAGAGCATAATTGTTTATGCTAGTTATTGTCATTTGTGTGTTAATTTGTAGTTGCACCATTATTGAGTTTGCTGTCCCTTTTCATGAACCCAGCTATTTTCCCCACTGTGTTTTGCGTCTGTTGTTCATCAACTGATGTCAATAAGGTGCGACAGTGATTGGAGCTACACTGTGTTTGCAATGAAGTGAAAATTGACACAAACATGTTTACCTTTAAAATACACAGATTACTTAAGCATATTTTCTTGCTGACTTTTTGCTTTACCAGTGAGGCACAAAATATTACTTAAATTATATGCATTAATGACAATCATCCACTATGACAGAGGTTATATTCATGATTTGTTGGCATGGAGACAGCCATCTGCCCTGACTTGGCATGAGGCCACAATTAAGACCTTATTGCCATGATGAGAGAATGGGTTAGTGGGTAAAACATCTTTTCACTGGCTGCATCTGAATGGCTCCTCCTGTGCAGAACTGGCACATAATGTTCATAATGGCACGTGTGTGCATAACAGTTATCACAATCTACATTAATTACAATATTAAATACATTTATTTCTGCTATGCACTGTAATTGCTATAAATCACAACAAACCTTTACCATAGCAAGAACAACAGGCATGCAACTAAAAACGTGTCATTTAGGTGTCCTTTTAAGTCATATGAATGCCAAGATCCAGGATATGGAGGCCAAGCAATGACACAGCCAACAAGCACCATGTGTTTGACAAGTAAACTGCTCACCTTGAGCAAGGTTGAGTGTTGGAATTATGATGGTTAAACCTTATAAACATTAATTATTTGTCATTCAATGAAGGAAATTAAGCTAGTACCTCAATCAGTTGACCTTTGGTGGAGAGTAGCTAAGAACTCGAGTACAATTTTGTATTATTTTGTAATTATATTCCCCTGCATTGCAGAGAGAGGTATTAATTCAGAATCCACTAATCTAACAGCAATAGTTGTTACATTGCAGATTAAAAACTATAAATATTAATCATATGATAATCTTTAATTAAATACAGAACATGATACATTGATATAGATTCAACTACCTAAAGCTCCACCTCGATCAGCTACATGTTAATGCATCAATAATAATAATGATAATAATACAATAGGCCATTCTGTTGCACAGTGAGTACTTTTATCTTTGATACTTGAAGTACATTTTGCTGAAAATACTTCTGTATTTAAGTAAGTAAGTACATAAGTAAGGAGGACCCTTACTTGTAATGGAGTATGTCTACAGTATGGTATTGCCTTAACTAAAGGATCTTATACCACTTAATACCGACACTGATTCCTTCATTACATCCATGTTTCTCTGTTTAACAGCTATATCATTTGTTTAAATTTTTAACTACTTACAAAACAAAACGGAGCAGTGAATTAGTATGTGTTTGTGCAAGAAAGAGCAAAAAAGGATAGTGCATCTTGAGAGATAACAAGAGGTCTTAGGTGATGTGGAGGATTGCAATTTATAGTTAGAAAACACACTGGTGTGAAAAACCAAGTAACTGAAAGAAACACTGTTTCTCTAAAAGAGCATTTATTAAATGAATAAGTATAGGTCTTGAAGCAAACACAAGGACTAATAAATATTATCCTGGAGAGGAAAGCACAGATGCACAGACTGCACTCCATCACTGAGCAGTCCCTTGCTCTGCCCTGCCTGGTATCTCTGTGGTATTTCTCTGGGCCAGCCTACACCCTGCTGAGCTGACAACACCAATGTGTCACCCCTTTATGTGTGTGTGTGAGTGTGTCTGTGTGCAAGTGCGTGGTTGTCTGAACATACAGTTGACTGAGAGAGACAGAAACGGAGAGGCAGGGAGTTCAATCAATCAGTTTACATGAGCACACTGAACATTTAACACGCTCAGCCGTGACACTCTGTACAACATACATACAGCACTCAGTATAGCAGAACTGGGATTTACCTTTCTATTGTTGTCAGACCCTTATCCTGTCCTGGCTTCAAATTTGTTAAAAACACCAGGCAAAATATACAAGGGTTTGACCTTTTTAAGGACATGGCTCACAAAGACAAGCTAACTCTGTGCACAGCAGTGGTGTGAGTGTCTGTGTGTGTGTGTGTGTGTATGTCTGTCTGAACCAGCTGAACCCTGTTGTGTCTGTTTGGGGCAACTGCTGTGCAAGAAACATCAGCTCACTCACCAGAATAAATGTTGGCATTGTTCATTTCTGCAAACCACGGTACGTTACATTTGTACGTTATGTAGCAGATACGTTGAAATTTTATATTTCAACCACACTGTGGTTAACGTGTGGTTATGTTTAAGAATAACAACCACTTGGTTATGGTTAGGTTAATAAGATTATTATTAGATGTGTTGCTATAAAACACCTAGGTTTGGTGGGACCAACGCCACTATGGACACCGTGATGTGTTGCTGAAAAACACCCAGATTCAGTGGCACAAACGCCACTTGAGACACCACTGGAGACGCCACTGGAGACGCCACCGAAGATGCTGCTGAAAATGCAGTGGTGACGCTAAAAACACCTAGGTTGAGTGGCACAAATGCCGCTGGAAACACTGATATGTCACCAAAAAACATCCAGGTTAGGTGGCACAAATGCCGCTGGAAATGCTGTGCTGTGTCTGCAAAATACACCCAGGTTTGGTGGCTCAAATGCCGCTAGAAACACTGACGTGTCACCAAAAAACACCCAGGTTAGGTGGCACAAATGCCGCTGGAGGGGCGTCGGTGGCTTAGTGGTAGAGCAGGCGCCCCATGTACAAGGCTGTTGCCGCAGCGGCCTGGGTTCAACTCTAGCCTGTGGCCCTTTGCTGCATGTCACTCCCTCTCTCTCTCCCCCTTTCACGCTTGTCTGTCCTATCAAATAAAGGCTAAAAATGACCCAAAAAATATCTTAAAAAAACAAATGCCGCTGGAAACGCAGCTCTGTGTTGCTAAAAAACACCCAGGTTAGGTGGCACAAATGCCACTAGAAACACTGCGCTGCATTGCTAAAAAACACCCAGGTTTAGTGGCACAAATGCTGCTGGAAACACTGTGCTGCATCGCTAAAAAACACCCAGGTTTGGTGGCACAAATTCCGCTGGAAATGCGGCTCTGCGTTCCTAAAAAAAACACCCAGGTTCAGTGGCACAAATACTGCTGGAAACGTGGCTCTGTGTTGCTAAAAAACACCCAGGTTTAGTGGCACAAATGCCGCTGGAAACGCTGTGCTGTGTCTGCAAAATACACCCAGGTTTAGTGGCAATGCTGGAAATGCTGCAATGTCTCACTAATAATCAACCAATGTTGTTGTTTGTTGATTTCAAACCATGGTCTGCAGCTTGGCACCTGTCACCCCTTGGAAACATGCCATCCACCATCCCCTCCACCTCCTGATGACAGTGTTAGCCATGAACTATTAGATGGAGTGCCATTAAGTTTTGTACAGACATTCATTGTTCCCAGAGGATGTATCCTAATTACTTTTGTGATCTCCTGACTTTTTCTTGGATTGATTGCCATGAAGTTTGATACATTCATGTCCCCCTCAGGATGCAATGACATTGGTGATTCCTTAACTTTTCATCATAGTGCCATCATTAAGCCAGAATGTTCATTTACCAAACACTTGCAAAACCAACGACATTCCCATCAGCCTCAGTTGTACTTCATGTTTAGTGTTAAATAGCAAATAAGAGCATGCTGCACACTAAACTAAAATGGTGAATGTGGTAAATGTTATACCTGCTAAACATCAGCACTGTCACTGTGAGCATGCTGATGTTAGCATTTAGCCTAATGGACTGCTGAGCCTAAATACAGCCACACAGAGCAGCCAGCATGGCTGTAGACTCTTAGTCTTGTATTAATTATATCACTCGCACAAAATGTACAGATTAGGGTAGCTGACTTAAAGCTTTCAAGTCAATACATATGAAAAGAACAGAATGTTCTCACCATTCAGACACATCTTTGTTAACCCTGCTAACCCTATTTTGATCCTAGAAGCTTTTCTGTTTTCTTTGTTAGTTTGAGGGAAGGTTTGTCATATATTTAGGCTGGCATTCACAAGGGAGGAGAGACAGGGTCACCGCAAAGTCAATAGCCTCCCTCCATGACCCTCTAATCTGCACTTCACTAAGTGATCTCCTGTCGAGACTGAGAAAGGAAAGGTATTATTGGCTGGAACGAGGTGAAAAGGCTTTTTGGTACCCATCCCAGGAGGCATTAGCACTGATTTAAGGAGCAGAGCAATATCCAGATGCCACAGGGCTTTTACAGCTTCACAGAAAACATGCATCGCAGTGATGAAAAGTGGTATAAAATTACTGTGAAATGCAAAGATGACACAGCAGAGAAATAGGAATTACGGTTTATAATGTCATCTCCCAACATATAGGAGGTTGTTTTTATTTGAAAGCATATAGGCAGTTTAGTATCTTGCAGATGCAGGTGCAGGCGAGGCTTTGCCATAATTAGACAGACAGCTCCCTCTTGTGGTAATGAAGTGACAAGGATTAAAGAAAATGACGTCCCCTTATCCAAAGCCACTTCTCATCACATATGTGAATATAGATTTTAAATACTGTTACGGCTTAAAAAATATTATCATTGCGCTTTTATATAAAGTATTATATTGCTGGCACTTTGGTCCCTGAGTAAATAACATTTCTCTTCAAAAGAAAGAGAGTAAACAATCTTATATCTTGAATTTTTAATATTTTCACTCCCACTTTTGTAAATTTAAAACTGTGGATGCTCATTGCAAGCAGTAGAGTAAGTATTCAGATCCTTTAGTTAAGTAAAAGAAGCAATACCACAAAATTCCAGTAGGATGTTCTTCATTGAAAATATTCTAAAACTACGTAAAATATTGGCATCAAAAGTATTCTTTATGCTCTCCCCGAGTGTTAAAATATTTCATAATACTATTTCTGATGAATTGATGTGTAAGTTGCACTTGCACTTGCAACTTACAACTTACTTGTGCAACAAGGTGGAGCCAATTTTAACTACTTTTTGTACTGTTCATCTATAACAATGTTCAAGATTCAAGAGGTTTATTGTCATATACACAGGAGAAAACTCGCTCCGCACAATTAAATTCTTAATTGCAATTCTCTCATCACAAAAGACAATAGTAAAAAAATAGAATTAAAGTTAGATTTAAGAAATATAAGAATAGCAAAAACAAAGAAATAAGTTTAAAAACCTGGGTAAAGATGTAAAGTGCACCATGCTTCATGCAAATGTTGCAACAAGTCATTTCAAGTTAAATGTGTCATATGTATTATTATTAATCTATAAAGTAACTTTAAAATACAGGAAGCTGTATTAAATGTACAGCATTTTGCTCTGAACTGTAGTGGAGCTGAAGAAAAAGCTGCATTAAATTGAATACTCAAGTCAATCGCAAGTACCTCAAACTTGTACTTAGAACGTGTACTTGAGTAAACGTACTTAGTTGCATTTCACCACTAGGGGGTATTTTTCATGATATACTACAGTGTATATGCATCATTTATTCCACAGTGTTTCTATTCAGTGGTTTCTGGCTACTGAAATGTCAAACTAAACTCTTGAAACATGATCCCAATATAAACTACTTGAATTACACCCTGGAGATGCTATTACCACTACAACCTCTCCCAAATTGGCAGTTGGTCTTGATCTTTTGTAAGCACAGATTCTGATGACTGAACTTCAAAGTTAGCGTTGTTAAAATAAACATTCACCGCCCAGTGTCCTCTCCTACTCAGGTAAGGAAATTTCTGCCTGGCACAGAGGAGAATATTTCATTGCCACCCACGAGAGCTCAGCTCGCTACCTCTAGGCTTGATATTTGTGAGTCAGCGTTACACCTTGATAAAAAAACCTTGATCATTACAACATGCACTTCCTCTGTGATTCTCACTTAAACTGCTCAAACTTGTCATTACCTGAAATTCACTCACACTCACACTTACACACAGATACAAACACAGTACAGGTTTTGGCAATGACCTCTACATAAATTACAGAAAGCACAGAGGAGTAGCCTGCTATCTGTGAGGTCTTGTTTTTGCACCACGCTGGGATTTTATTACCAGCCAAGTGTATCGCAGCTCTTTCTACACAGAAGCAGTTTCATGGAGGGTAAGTGCAACGTCAGCTTGCCTATTATCTGAATTTCTGTAGTGGGCAATTATTTGTAATTAAAATACAACCAGTGAGTGGAGCTGTGGTGCCGTAACATGAAGAAATAGCACCTGCTGAAGGAAAGGAAACTCCTATAGTCTGTCCTGTAAGGGTGAGTGTGTCTCTGTACACCCATCTTTGTAAGAGCACAGTTTAGGAATGTTTTGGATTTGATTTTAGTGTTAAGAGGATGAGAGTTAAAAGAATAATTTGGGCACATTTTGGGAAAGGCACTTGTTCACTATTCAGGCTGTTTCCCCCAGTTTCCAGCCTAAATGCTAAGATAAGCAAACTGTCTGCTGGCTGTAGCTTCTTATTTGGTCTACAGACAAAAGAGGTATCAGTTCCCTCATCTAAGCAATTAAGCATATTTTCTAAAAGCCTTATTTTCTAAAAGGTCCAGTAAGTAAGATTTAGGAGGATTTAGTGGCATCGAGCAGAAAGGATTGCAGATTGCAACCAGCTGAAACTTCTCGTGATTAGAATTCTTTAAGTGTTCATTGTTCAGGAGGTTTTTACTGGGAGCCGAATTAACAACAGAGGTGCAGTTCCATGTTACAAATCAGTGTTTCTCTGACACTGTTTGGCATGTCTGAGAGGGGCCGCAAACCTAGCACCTCACCTCTTATCAGTGATAACTTAAGATCCAGACATTCAAGGGTTTTTACCAAAAGCCGAATTAAAGCCATTTTTATCCCTCTCCAAAACAAATAAACCTGGTGATTTCAACCAGTAAAAACACTTAATAAAGCAGTTTCACATTAAAATATCTGTTTTGCCGATGCTCTTGTCACGGAGGGGCTGCTAAGTAAAGTGGCCGATGGGAAAATGCGTTTGTTTAGTTTGTCAGTTCTGGGCTACCGTAGAAACATTAGGGTATCAGTATCAGTAGGACATGGCGGTGCAACATGGTGGTCTCCATAGATGAGAACCTGCTACCTATGTAGATATTAACAGCTTATTCTAAAGTAACACAATCACAATTATTCCTATTTTCAGGTGACTATACACTAAAGAAAAAACATACCTATTACATAATATTCCATCTCTGCCAATAACCCCCCCCTAAATCTTACAACTGATCCTTTAATTAATTAAAATTGAGATTAGGATACATCAGTCATGTCAGATCATGTCATGCACTAGTGCTGCTGATAATGTATTGGCCCATGAGGTAGAGGATTAATATACTTATGAGCGTCAACATACACACATGCACTTAGTGTGCCAACTGTTTCCATTTCAATAAGGGCATCACAACAACAGTGGGTTACATTAAATCCACTGACACTATGTCAGTGGAAATGCTTGGCACCTGCAGCACAATATCAAACATGGCAGTGCCCTTCCCGACATCTTAGTGTGCTGGAGCAGTTACAGAGCCAAGTCTGCTTAGCGCTAAGTAAACTGTGGGCAGTGGTGGAAACTGTGCAAGTACATCTGCTGATGTTAATCGGGACACGTCTTCAGTGATGTTCCCAGAACTGGCGGGTCTTTGGGGTCGTTCAGCATCATACACCATCCTCCAGGCAGCCCAGCTGCGACTGATCAGACCCCAGGTGGAAAATTAACATTTACTTAAGAACCGTGTTTAAGTACAATTTTCAGGTACTTGTACCTTATTTGATTATTTATTAATGTTACCTCTACTTTATACTTTTACTCAGCTACATCTCAGAGGGAAATATTGTACCTTTACTCTGCTGCATTTATCTGATTGTTCAAGTTACTTTACAGATTCCAATATTACAAAATACTATCACAAAATACATTATGATGATGCAATAGGACTTCACCATCACCTTCACCATACATGGCAGCTTGTGATGGAATAACTGACAGTGTCCTACAAGATGCCCTACTTTTAATTGGTTCTGGTACAATCTCAGGGGCCATCCCATGTGTGATGTGACTGTAGAGAAGACCACTAAATTCTTGTGTGAAAATCAGGATTTCACCTCTGGACATATTCTTGAACTCTACACAAGCCTCTTTTCCATCCTGTGGTTTTATCACCATCCTCTGACAGAAGCAAACTTCACGACATGTATGAGTGACTGCGTTGTTTCCTTGAATCTGCTTTCAATTTAAGAGTATTTAGAGAATTTTGTCTTTAGTTGTGCCATTATGGGATGTATCAGGGCTTTGGCAAAGTGCTTTGCAAAAAAGGTGTTGATCTTGATCCCTCTTCCTTTCATAAACAGTTTGTGCTTTTGTTCAGATATTGGACTTGGGCCCTCAGCAGCTGTCTCCTCCAAACGCTTCACTTCTTAAGCAAATTACTGAGCAGCGTCTTGTGCAACAATTTCAGTCGCTGGAGAGCTTTCAGATTTCAGCAGCTTAAGGCCCTGATACACCAAGCTGATGTCAGCCATTGATCAAAGTTGGGCCCTCTGACAACATTTCTGTCAACAGAATGCCTTCATTTTTTAAATGCAAGGCTTTTTATTATGAAATATTTGTAGGACTGTGTTGTTGACAATGCAGTGGCTTGAATGGCTCTATAAATGAGTGAAGGACTGGCTTTTAGTTGAAATAAAGTACTTACAGCAGTGGATAGCAGAGCTGCAGCAGCAACACTGTCTGCGTAAACACTGCACGCATGCGAGCCTGCAGGAGCTTCTGCATGGGAACAAGAGCCACAGGAAGATTTTCAGAGTGCTTCAGGAAGTCCTAAAAGCCAGAAATGAGTTAGCATTTTTGCACTTCCAGTTCGAAGTCATTGGGGGTTTTTTTTTTAAGAAGTTTTTGGTTAGATGACTGACATAAGGTCTCTGGTTAAGTCAGTAAATACCCCACTTTTGTATTTTAAAACATTTATGTGATATTTTTTTTTTTTTTTAAAAGGCGCAATTGCTAACAAGTGACTAAATGAGACTACAGAGGTCGTCAGGGACATTAAACGTGCTAATCCGCCTTTACAGCCTCATTGCGTCTGTACTCTGGCTCTTGCAAACTATTCTAACTCAAACTTTCCAACATGTAGATTTATAAATCTATAGTCTTTTCCAGTCTTAGTCAAGTCACAAACGTATTGATGGTGACACGGACATCATGGACCTGTGGTGTGGTTTGTTTATAGCCTGACCTTAGCTTTTTACTTCTGGCAGTTGCATTCATGCATCAGAAATCATAAAAGTGGTGTTCATTTGTGAGGATAATCTTGCTGAACAAAACGTGTAAGAATTAGTTACATTTGTTTGCCACAGAGCTCCCACACTATAGTATTGCTACTTTTACTTAAGTAAAATATCTAAATACTTCTTCCACCACTGACTGTGAGAAACACAAGGACTATATGTCACACTGTTTTCTCAACCAGCAGTGGACAAAAGACCAGAGACAGAAAATATGCTGAGTGCTCTTAGCTGGGAACAACTATTAAACCTATTAAGGCAGTAAGACATGTTGTTTGGCATTACTCAGTGTAAATGGTAGAATTTATCATGAAAATATTCTAAAGTCATGAAAAAATAGAATCTAATGTAAATATTTTCATATGGGCTAAATGATAGTAGCTATAAAAGGTAGTCATATATCAACTATGTATTTATTTTACATTGAGGGACAACGTGGGAATTCAGACTTCCCATTACCAGTGAAAAACCGAGGCTTCCCGTTTTATCAGACCGGTCCTTCCTGTGGTTAGCTCTGTAAATTCTCAGCCTCAGCATTTTATGTTAAGACATGTTGTTCTGTGCTGATCAGCTCAGAGGAAACTGACATGTCCATACTGTACTGTTTTCTGTTCTGGTTCCTGTCAGTTTAAAAGGGCCTCTTCACTTCTTATCGCACTCCTCCAACTGTATGCCATCCACTGAAGGGTTGATTGATGTTCATCCAAAGCTCTGCACACACACACCATTGGCTGACTTAATTTTGACCTGCCGGTGAACAGTTTAGATAGGTATCAATGCAACTAGTGCATCATTTCATTTAAGCAGCACTGCTGTCACAATGGTAACAGCTTCAGGTCAACAAAATAAGATAAACATTCTCTTGGGAGCTGGTGGAAAAGGTTCTTTTAATGACCTTTTTTTCTGTTGTCCAGAATATGCAACACAGCTGACAAGTGCTTAAGCTTTGCACTTGCATTTGACAGAGAAATACTGATGGATATCGATGAGATTTTATCGATACTACTACTTCTATTGATACTCGTTATTTGTCTGGTTCTTTATAAGTACTCTTACCCATTCTTTTTCAATACGAAATAATTGTTTTTTATTTTTAAAAAAAATATTATTTAAAATGAAAATAATTTCAGAACAGGGTTAGAACTGAATATTTTAAATATAACTAAATGTTGTTTCTAGAACGGCATTTATTCCAGACACCTCGATACTGAGTGAAGTTTAGAAAGAACGAAGAACACAGACAGCAGTCATTCTTCCTGTCCTCTGTCCTCCTTTCGTTGCTGCTGAGGTGATTCACTTCCTGCAGGTGTTGCTGCTAAATTTTAAGATACGCAGACTAAACCACACACTTAGTCTACATACAGACAGCTGTTGTTTTAGCATCGTATGTAACAAATTGCTATTAGCCAAGCTAGCGCACTGTGCTTGTGTAAAACATGGCAGCTGTGGATGAGAGACTGCAGAGAGACCAGAATATCACTTTTGCACATTTCCATGTTAATGCTGGTTGAACAGGTGTATCGTTAAAGTATTGGCCTTTTATTCATGAAGGTTTAATTGTACTTACAGTAATGATTGTAATATTGGTTGGAGGCGGAGCAGCCCTGACACAGAGAGCACAGATAGAGGCTGCAGCGTGATAATAAATTACACACAAAAGAAATGGTAATGTCAGAGATTATCAGTAGTATGGTCTTCAATAATGCAGCCAAGGGTTATGAGATGTGTCTATACATATGAAGGTAACAAAATAACACGGAGGCTCTGTAGAAATATTCTTTAAATGTCCTTTACATCATCAGTAAAGCTTTGACAAAAGCTTATTTAGAGGAAAGACATTGAAATATTAATGAGTTTTCTCACTGCTCTGAATGTTTGTGAAGGAATTCAAGAGCCTTGAGTAAGTTTTAAAAACATCTGTGAGTGTACCTTTATGCAAAGAAAAAATGCTCATTTAATTAGATTACATCAGTTATTTTATATAGAGATCTAAAAAATATAACACACATTCATTACCTCATCAAACTTCCCATGGGGTTTTCCTGATAGGTCAGGGTTACAGAAACATAATATTTATGGAAAGTTGTATGCCAGGCTGGAAACGAGGAAGGACGTACAGTATTTACAAAAGCTTGTGACTGTAATTTGCATTTCATGTGTTACACATTAGCAAATAGACTACGTAGCTGCAGTGAAACTACATAAATTAGTCTTTTCCCAGGTATTTAAGCCACAGATTTACACGTTTCACAAAACCTACATTTTCAAATACAATCCAAATTTGTTAACAGGCTGAAGATACAGATTCATGAGTCTCTATGGAATTGCTGATTTTCATGCTACGATAAAGATGCCATATTCTAATATTTACTGATGAATGTATACATAAGCAGTGCAGTGATGCAAGTAATGCAGTGATCTCACAGAGGCTCAGGTCTAACTTCTGGTCAGACACGCTCACATCGCAGCAATGACGAGATGCTTATAATGATACTGTGGAGTTTCTGTGGAAATGGCCTTTACTGGAAATTTTGTCCTTGAAAGGTTCAACGAGAGATCTGGACAAACACATGACGGCACACCCACACATAAATCACAGAAACAGGACAGACAGACAAGTACTTACAGTTACACAATTATGGCTAAATGCACCATTTATACGTAGTCATGAATGAGTAATAAAACAGACCAAAACAACAACAACAACAACAAAAAAAGAAAAGCAAGACATTCGTTTGATGTATTCTCAGGAAAATAAATACTGAAATACAGTCTTGCCATGAAGATAAAGGACTTGGAAAGTGGCTTGGCAAACTTCTGACGTGCAGAATACTTACTGTATTGTACATATTGTATTTGGGGATGATAGTACAGTGCAGTTGCTCCCCAAGTCCAGTGACAAGCGAAACCTTTTACATTTACACACAGCCAGTTGCTCCATTGATTATAAAACATTTTTGATTAGAGCAGTTTCAAGTTATAATGCTGTATATCAGGTCCCAATGAAATAGAGAGGGCATGACCTTTGTGTACTGACTTGTAGCTACTGTCCTCACAAACCCCAAACTTTTCTCACATGAACTCAGGACAATGCTCAGAGAGAATCAGACATTGTTCGGAGTTCTAGAGTTCACACATTTAGTACACAGCAGGAGACTGTCTGTGTTCGGAGCATTCTCACCTACTGGAAACACTCCATTTGGTTTTGGCAGGGGGTAGTGGCATGAGGTAGTTATGATGGGCCCTAGTGCATGTTAGCTGTACATATCATCTCGTTACATGATCCAAGACCTGACATTGGATATCATCAACATACATACTACCCAGCAATCATCATTGCCTATCTGTATATAACAAAATACCAAAGAAAATAAGAATTTATTATTTTAATTTAACAGTTTTAATAGTTGATTTTCATTGATAGAATAATCATATAATTTGTTATAGATGCTAGTGACTATTTCCCAAAAAAGAAAAAATAAACGTGAAAGATGGATTTGTGTTTTTCAGTCTCCATGGGCTCCCCACCTTACGGGTACTAGTGCCTGGGTCGAGCATGCAGGAGGCAGGACATGACACAGATTACACCGCTGTTACGTAGCTGGTTCGTAATTTGGTTGTAAGTCACAGTCTCTTGCCTTTCTTTTAATTTATCTGGTGATTTTGGCTTTGGCCCTCACTGACAGAATTTCCTAAAGCTTGTTATCTGTCCACTTGGACACTTTCATTGTGGTGTTCGTGTAAATGACTGTTCTTCTTCATCTTCGGATGTTCGTTTTCTTATGGTTTCGAGGAAGCCTCGTGATGGAAACGTCATTAGCACGCCCACTTGCTGAGAATTCTCGGACAATTATCTGTTCCATTCACACATGGGCTAAATTGGACAGAACACAGACTTTGTACTAGGGAGCTGGTAAGATAAAATCCGTTTAATATCCAATCCTACTGATTTGCACATTTACGTTCTCACAGACAGCTCCTCCGGGTAATATCCAGGTAATTTCAGGTTTTCAGTGTCTATGTGAAAGCGGCTACAGTGTACGATGCGTGTATAGATTTATTTAATATCATAGGTTGGTGCTGTGGGTGTTGTTAACACTACTTTAATGTTTTATCTAAATGTTTTAAATGTCAAAGGTCAATCTCTGTATGTCTGTCTGCGTTCTCTCTCATCTTTGCTTTGGACTTTTAAAAACCTGAACCAGACCTCATGTGTCTGTTAAGTGTAATCTGCTGTGTGTGGCAGCAGTGGTCAGGTCTGGCCAGTGTTACTGTCTTCTGCCAACAGCAGTGCCAGCTTGTCACCGCACTGATCTCCTATCCAAGCCAACAGCGTTTTTTTTTGGGCAGAGTGTTTACAAAACCATGTAAAGCCAGCTTTTAAAAAGGCCAAGGGAGAGGCATCCTTGGGAATGTTTTTGAAATGTTTTTGGAAATTGTCTGGGCAAATCAAACATGCGCATTACGTCACATGTGAGTGAGTGGCTGCTGTGCACATGTTTGTCAAAGTGACCCCATGAAAGAGCCAGGGAATTGCCTAATCTCACTTGTCATCTAGTCTCCCTGTGTCCCTGAGAGGATCCACAAAGAGAATTACTAGTAATTTCGAAGGTTATTATAACAAACAACACTTAATTCATTAGTAACTTGATGAAAATGTTGGATATAGCAATTATTCCTTTGGTGAGAAATGACTTTTCAGAAACCAAAATGTCTTAGCTGTGGCATTTTTTATTTAAACAAAGGAACCAAAAGAGTCCCCATTACATAAAACATTTTTTCAATTCATCCTGGTGCTCTTCACTATTTAAAGATGTACACATTGAGGATGGTACAATAATGCCTTGCAGTTCTCTTCTTCGCAAGAAGTTTTGAAACACCACAGCCTGAAATAAATCGCATGTGTTTGTGTGCTCACCAAAATAGTTTGCGGCTTAAAGAAAATAAACACTCAGACGTGATATAGTCAAGATAAACAAAATACTCTTGGCCTTGGTTTAGTGTTTTTAACATACAGAGATAGCATGTCTTGCACTGTATTAATGAGATGCTTTTTATAAAGATGCTGGTGCAACAATCCAGCTGTCTCCTGATCCGTCATTCCAGGGGCATTACACACAGCCAAGAGCCTTTAAAGGCTCTTGACAACTGTAGAAATGGAACGAAATGATCACTCAACAGTCCCGAGAAGCAATACCACACAGATTCTCTCTCCTCAGAGATGAAGTAGGGCAGTGGTGCAAATGAAGCAGTGAAAATTTGGATACCGAGAAGTCACACATCACCACAAACATGCTCACCCCAGTGGAATTAGAGAAACATTAAATGTCTCCACTTTCTCTGGGAAAGCATTTATCTTCAACAGATCACACACTAATTATTTGGCCCGGAGTCCTCGGTCAGGATGGGATACAGGATCACAGACGTAGTCCTGCCAGGGTCATTCAAAGTGCTGCGTAGCTCTGACTCCATTCCCACGGAAACAAGAAACAGTGGCTCAGGAGATTGCAGACACAATCTGCTGAGAGGTTTTGCAGTGCTGACAATTTTTATTTGATGATTTCGGGGTCATGCTTATTTGCTGTCTTGCTGAGAGTTAGCCAGTTAGCTTAGCTTGGCATAAAGAGCAGAAACAGGAGAAAACAGCTAGCCTGGCTCCGTCCAGAAATAACAGAATCAGCTTGACAGCATCTCTTAAGCTCACTATTTAACATGTTACATGTAGTTTCTTTTATCCGCACAAAAATTTAAGTGTAAAAACAACAGTTTCTATAGGAAGTTATGTGCAAGGAGACTGTATTAAGCTCCTGCTTCCAGCCAAAAATACTGCCACACACAACCCCGACCCCACATATGTGTTTGTATGTTTTCTGGCAAGAGTTAAATGAGAAGATTGACACCACTCTCGGACAGTAAATGAATTGATAAGACTGAGTGATAAAAATATGGTTAGCTTAGTTTAATGTATAGATTGGAAACACAGGAAAACAGCTAGCTGGCTCTTTTTTAAACATCTAAGGCTCACTTATGAATTGACTCACCCATTCCCACACTGGTGACTGAGGCTGTCGAACAAGATGACACCTGCTACCCATTTTTTAGCCTTCCACGCAGCACAATTTAGGGTTCATTATCTTGCCCAAGTATATTTTGATATGCGGACTGGAAGAGCCAGGGATTAAACCACCAATCTTCCAATTTTTGGACGACTGGCTCTACTTCCTGAGCCACAGCTGCCCTTATTAACATGTTTCTTGTTTTTTTAATCTGTGCAAAAAACAAAACAAAATGTAGAATGGACAAGTTTTCATTTTACAGGAGTTATGTGCCGAGTCTTTTTTGTGTCTGTACAGAAATAGCATCATTCTATTCTCCAAAAGTAAAAGATCCCACAACAAATATAAAAAAAATACACACATGGAAGTGCTGCAACAAGCAGCTTTAAATTGCATGCTTCTTCTACCTTTGTATTTTTACACTGCTTCCACTACTTGCATAGTTTGCATACTAACTACTTTGTATTAAAGCTTTAACAAACTAAGTCTGTG
This sequence comes from Epinephelus moara, assembly GCF_006386435.1. Taxonomy (NCBI): domain Eukaryota; kingdom Metazoa; phylum Chordata; class Actinopteri; order Perciformes; family Serranidae; genus Epinephelus; species Epinephelus moara. The sequence goes on from NC_065514.1 coordinate 27,780,507, forward strand.
TTTTTTGTCTGAAATGTTTTTTTTTGTTTTTTTTTTAAAAAAGACCTCAGATTGTGTCAATGGTGTTTGATTTTTTTGCATTTACATCTATCAAAAGTGGCATGTGGCATAACTAGCGGGATAAATAACATCCATAACAAGAGAGAGGAACAGGGCAGAAGTGGACAGCCGACCAACAAGAAAAAGAAAAAGAAAAAATATATGAAAACAATTACCTTCTTAAAATCTACCATGACAAGAGAGTGTAACCAGAAATTATTAATTAATTAATTACAGAAATTATGATGATTACAGCAGAGTGAAATTCAACAGCCAAACAGTATCTTTTCATAATTCAGGTATCTGCAGTGCCAAATGCAAGAGGCTGGCAGAGAGAGAAGCATGGGAGCAAATGTGTCTTTACATTTTGCCTCATAGTGCAATTTTTTTTCAATGAATAGAGCAATAAAACAGATCAGACTTAGTGTGCAAAGTTTCTGTGCATAACGATTTTTATCCCATGATGGATTAAAGACAAAAAAAAGTATACAAAAGAAACAGACTGCAAAGGCCTTTAGTCTGACAAAGGCAATTCATTTTCACTTACATTTTAAGCACAACAACCAAAAGTTCAGCTATAATGCAAACTTTCAAAATCATAATCCCAAAATGTGAAAAAAAAAAAAAAATTATGAACACACTTCAAACAACTCATGTGTCTCCCTCCACAAGGGGTCAAAGGTCACAGTCAGAGTACACAGGCCTGTTTGTGGATATTTGGTTTCAGCTCTACTGATGCATGCTGTCAAAGCACTTTCAAACTGGGTCTTTGTACTTTTTAAAGACACTATTCTTCCTAAAGAATAGGACATAGAGAGCTGAATAATTTGATTGTGTCTGATTTAAAGCACGAAAATATCCCCCTGAATATTTCCGTGAGAATACAATTGTGATTAAACGGCTTGATTTTCTGCATACATCTTGTAGCTTGGCAACTTCCTGTTTCCCCCACATTAGTGCAAATGGAATTTAGCGCAGTATGAACCAATGTGTCTTATCACTCACAATCTCTATCTTAAATCAGCAGACACCTGATGAACGCGCAGTGACAGATGATATCGCTCAACGTCACACGGATGTGGTTCACATGAACATAAACTGCAGTCACAAGGAAAGAAGTGTGAGAGTAGTTTGAATGTTTACCTTTTTTAATGAGAGGTTGTTTTATCTTATATCGCTGCAGTACATTTCATAACATACCTTTCTACATACACATCATTACCATGTCACATAAATCTAGGGCATACATTCCCTTTCATGTCTTGACTGGTTATCATGGCAAATAGCATTCAAAGAACTGTGGCAGGCCTTATTCTGTGAAGAGTAACCAGGACTGAACATAAAAGATACAACACTGACTTGTTGCCCCACTGAGAAACTGGCAGACATTCAAACAACTTGATCATCTCTCCACCAATCAGCAAACTTGCTTTAAGGTATAATGCCGACCATTTTTATGTGACTCAGGAAAGAAAATGAGAATGCTTCCAGATGAAGTTGATTGCTAATAGTCTGGGAATATGGGTGCTTTTCAATTAAAAGTGCTATTTCCTGTGAAATAGACTGGCTCAGACTGTCGAGTATGGTATCAATTTACCCCAAGCTAATGATCCTTGCATTTATTCCTTCTCCTTCTCTTGTGCTTGCACTCATCATGATATCGTCTTAATCGCTCTACCTCTTCCCGAACTCAGACACTTTCTCCTTCCCTGTAGTTTCATACTTGTTAATACAAGTTGCAGCTGTTGAAATGTTCTTTTTTTCTGTCAAATCACCACTCTGAGACATTTCAACACATAGCATACTTCACTGAAGTATGAGAAGGCTCTTAGCGATAAGATCAATTCTGGTAACTCCTACTTGTGGTGGAGTGTATCTTAACTAATATTCAGCACATGTGGCCACCAGTATATCAGGTTTGTGATCTACAGAATGACAAGATACTGTTGTTTTTGTTTTGTTTTTTTACTGCATATCTCAAATAAAAAAATGGTTATAACTTCATATGTCCTCTTTTAATTTTCACAAATATTACATAGTTAGAAATGTTATACTTGACTTTCTCTCTTTTATTGCCATGATGCTGCGCTCACATGGAACCAGGCAGACAGCAGAAAGAAAACAGCTTCTAGACGGCACTGGAAAAACAAACAGTCTGATGGAATGACAGGCTGGTGAAACGAAACATGCATGATGATATTTTGCAATGGTGATGTCCTTTTATTTATGGAATGGAATATATATATATATATATATATATTATTATTATTATTATTCTCCTAATGTCAAGTAATTGTCCAGAGTGCTTATGTTTTCTTCTTGTGTGAGGGAGCTACGTAGCATCTGGTTGTAAATTCTGTCATTTAGGACAGCAAAAAGTTTTTTAAAAACTTTGTTAACCTTTTTTTTTTTAGTTAAATTTAAGTTTGGACAGCAAGGTCTGTCTACCGTTTCCATTGCTGGTATCCTCTACTGGCCTCAAATAGTTTTACCATCTGATCTGATTTGCCATCTACCATCTGCCTCATCCATGTGAACACATGCATGAGATTGACAATTTTATATTTGAGTTAAATGCCTCTGCAGCTGTTGGGTTCATCTTGCACCATCATCAAAATTTCAATTTGACTTTTAGGTCATGACCAAAAAGGGCCTACCTGCAAAACCTACCATTAGCCTCAGCTGTAGTTCATGTTTATCAGTATTAGTATGCCAAACCATAAGCATGATACACATGACACCTGCTATTAAGCATCAGCATCATCATTGTGAGCATCGATGCTGACGTCAGCATTTAGATCACAGCGTGATGTCAGTCCTTCTTCTCTAAATTGTCAGATTGGTGTTTAAAGAGAGATTTCATCCAAAATCTCACTTTGACTGTATAATGTTTGCCTGTTTTCTCAGTTAGAGCAGCTTGGATTAATACTGATCACCATGCATTCCAGTAGTGACAGGTTTTCACAGTGGAAAGAATATGAAAGCCATACTGAAACTGGTAAACACCAAATTCACACTCAGTGTAGAAAATCAACTTTTGAGAAGATCCTTTCACAACTGCAATACAATACGTTGTGGCCCAAAAGTGCAAAAATCCCATACTGCTCTCACTGTGAAGCATTCTTCACCTAAAATGTTCAGGCCTGCGTCTGTCACTGCCCGAGGCATAAATCTCACAGTCATTTGTAGACAAATAAAATGCAAATAAACTATCATCATTTAATGTTTGTAGCATTTATAACATCAGGCTTATCAATTAATCTGTTTAAAGCCCTGTTAGGGAGCAGTTCTTTCCATTGCACTCTTGCTAATAAACATGCACATTCCTTGAAATGATTCACTCTAAGGGACAGTAGTGGGTGGTCGTAAGTCTGTGTGTGTATTAAGAGCATAGTTAACTATCAGCATCTCCAAATTTAACAAATAAACACATTATATCTTGTACTTTCATCCACACAACAAACATATGTAAAATCAAAAGTTTTTTTTTTTATTTACATGGCGTTACGTGCTGGAACTATTTCTATGTTGGACACAGTGACTTCCTACAGTCTTTTTGTTGCACGTTTAAAAATAAACCTCACATTGTGTCAACCATGTTTACACATGGCCTCCGAAACTTTTCTTTGTCATTAAAGTTTTCAGAACAGGTTTGATTTTCTGCATTTTTCCCATCCGTCGGAGCCTAGAGAGAGTTTTTAGAGCGAGAAGGATGGTGGCACATCAAGTCTGTATTTCCTGTATTTCACGTATGCTTTTTTTTTTTTTTAAACGTAATCCAATAAAAATCTTTACACACTGCAACCTTGCACACTGAGCCTGATGTGTTTCATTGTTCTATTTGCTGCAAAAGTTTGTAATCCAAGACATATTGCAAGGACACATTTGCTTGCTTCTCTGCACTTAGAGGTACCTCCCTGGCTGTCGCCACTCCCTGCACGCCTCTGGCATTCGGTGCCGTGGCTACCTGAAGGGGATGAACTGCCCTGTCTGCCTGTCTCCCCGCTATTGCTCTCTTTCTTTCTCTGTCTGTGTGCAGTCCTCATTCTCAATTTCACGTCATCATCCATCTGAATATTACTGTTCTATCTGGCCTGTTGATACTGTGCGCTCCTTTCCTCTCTCTTGTTGTGGATGTGTCCTGTAGGTTATGCCAGGTTTTATTTACTGTGTCTATGTCAAACATTTCCCTATGTTTCTGACAGACGCAAACCTGTTCAGAAAACTTTAATGACAGACAAAACCTTTGGAGAAAACATAAGGTCTCGTGGGCTTATGGGTTGATGTTTCTGGGATTTAAAAAAAAAAGTAGGGGGATAAAGGAGGTCAACAATCCCAAGTATTTGGGAAGGAATTTATGGTCACATATTGGCAAAAAGTAGGGATATCAGCTTTGCACAAACTTAGTGACGTGCATGAATTTTTGGATGGGGACCAATGGCATAGTTGCATTTTATCCCGTGTATAAATAATGTCTTTAGAATTAACTATTAATCATTAAAGGAAATCTGGTTAAGAACTATTTCCCAAGCCACACAAATATGCCTCAGTGCCCTGGAATGTGGCTCATCTCCAAACTGCCAGGAATTGAAAATTGTGGCAACGTTGATGTTTTTCTTGTAGGACTTTGGACATGGAAAAAAAGTTCGCAAGGTGGCAAAAATTGAGAAAAAAAAGTAAATGAGTTGCAAATAATACAGTCAAGAGCGTCTTTGTCAGTAAGAGGAGCCTTTTACCTGACACTTAATGACCTGACATAGCTTTCCTGACCAGCTGCTTTATGATCATTCATAAGTTCAGGACTGTGACGTATTTGTGACACAGGAAAAAAGCTGGAACCGTGGATTTCACCCAGTTAGTCATCAAATCCTATCCTTGCCATCTATGTTCAGTTTGGAGTCACAACAGTAAAGACGTTGAAGATAACTGACAGGCAAAACTAACAGGAGCAGAAACAGGGGTGAACAAAGAACAGGTTTTTCAGGCTTGTTGTCAGTGTCTCCAATCAACTGGATGATTAGATTCACCTGTGCTGATTAAGAAGCCGTAGGCAGTGAAGCGACAAGATGTCAGTAGGGTTTTAAAAAGTAGGCTATACAACAAAAACAATGATGAACTAATGGACTAACAAGTTTTTCTACACTTAATATTCCCAATTCCTAATCAAATTAAACACATAGTCCTTATGCTGGTTATGCTATCATGCTTAGATCTCACTTCTGAATTCCACCCAAATAGGACCTTTTAATCATAAAAGTACAAAGTGCTTGTTGCCCTTATATTCACAGCATTTTGGCATCTGCTGAATCCATATATGTGAAGGTGACACAGGTCTAAAGATTTTTGAACTTGGCATTTGTTCCAGTTTTTGCGCAACAGGAGTGAACAAAGGACGGGCTTTAAAGGCTGCCTCTCATCAGCCGGCTGACTGGATTCACCTGTGCTAATTAAGGAGTTGTAGAAGGTGGAGTGGAGACGTGAAGCGATTTCTAAAAAAGCAAAAGTTTAGTGCTTCTGTATTGTGAAAGGAGTCATTTGGCTTTCAGTGTTAAAAAAAAAAGGTCAAAAGCTCATGATCACACTGCAAACTGGGATGTGAAGTCTTTGCTAAATATCTCACAACCAAATTGATAGAGATTTTTTAGATCTTTCCCATATCTGCCTGCTGCCTTGTGTGAACATGACAGACACTTAATTAGTTTTGACCTTTTCTTGACATTGTTATTTTCCAACTGACAGACCTTTCTTACGGTGATCATTGTGACTTGTTATAGCATGAGTAGCACAGGTGAAACCAATAATATTAACCAGGACCTATTACCCTCATTCTCAGGTTCATACTTGTATTTTGGGTTACCACTGGAACATGTTTACATGCTTTAAAGAGGACCTTTTATGCCTTTGGGGGTTTTCCCTTTTCTCTCTCCCCCCACAAACACACAGCTCCTCAGCTGCCTGAAACGCCTCGTTTGAATGCCTGCCTTTACTTCGGTAACTTGGTTACATCACCATGTAACACATTATCTATGCACACAATGCCTGCCTGCGGGCTACTGAGCCATGCTCCCAAACAAACCCAGTTAGAGCGGAGCTGGAGCAGAAGCTGTGGAGAGTTTGAGCTGTTATCGCCATGTCATGGAGACACTGCTATTTTCACTACGACTGCAAATGACCCTTGTTTGAACTGCCAAAGAAAGAAGAGATGAAGAATAACTGGTTGGAATTTATTTTTTACCACTTTTCCTCTATAATATAACCCCAACATTTTATTGTGTTCCCTTAATTTTCGTGAGGACTGCTTCACAAACTGGCAACAGTTTACAGCTGGATTTTTACAGCAGTTACTCCTGAAAGACGGGGCAGTTCCCTTTGTTGGACAAATCTAGAGATTTGGGATCACAACTTGTATGCTTTATGAGTTATGAAGTTATTATGCAAGAACAAACAAGGATGATACTACTGAGTGTTGAAGTGTGGAGTAGATGGCTGTAGGAGCTAACGTTGTAACTAACGTTAGACTGTACACCCAGTGCTAAGCTGTAGGCCTCGCTAACTGGCTAACCAAAGTCATTGTTTTGAAATGCTTTTACTGCTCAGCTTATGGTAAGCTACACTGCCAGCTGGATCATCTCAGTAAACTGAACTGAACGATACATACATATTTATATGCAAATACACACCTACACACACACTGTAGCCTATAGTTAAGCTACAGGTAGCTTCCCATGTAAGGCTTTAATGGACAAGGGAACAGAAGAGTTTTTTAAGTGATTAAGCCTACACTGGGGGACTCTAAAGCGTCACCCTGACCTACTGGGTTTGGCCTTGTTGACATTAGCCATGTTTCCATCAGCCTGTTTAGATGCGCATCTAGAAGTATTGCATCGGAAAATTATGATGGAAACGCCAAAATTCTAATTAAAATGACTTGTTTTGTTTCCGGTTCTGCGGAAAACTCGCGCAAGTTCGTAGTTTTCACCAAAGTCCGTACATTTAATGGAAACACACAGGATTCGTATTTCTTTTAATGCACATTTCCCAATGATTCAAATCACTTTTGGATGGAAACATAGCTATTGACTTGTTCAAAGACCTTATTGACACATTTAGGGTCGATGTGTAGCCTCTCAGCATCACCAGTAGTAATACCATCAAGCACCATGCCATGTTCAGCAGAGAAATCACAATTGTCAAACCCCTTATGAAAAGCATTCAGTTCATTAGCTTTTGCCAGGTCATTTACCACATGCAGAGATGTCTTTGTGGGTTTATATTGGTGGCTGTTTTTGAGGAGTCCCATAATTTTTTAGAGTTCATAACCTGAGAGTTTTCCTTTATTGTTTCCCTATAATGTTCCCTAGCTTCTTTACCAATTTAAATCACCTGGTCCATTTGTTTTGGAGAGGAAGAGACCTCTGCGGATAATTCGGCTCCTGGTACAAACCACAATGAATACGAAAGGAATTCTAGCCAGGAGACGTTTTAGCTGGTTGCAATCTAAAATCCTCACTGCCAAATCCTCCTAAATCTTAAACACTGTTCCTTTAATGGACAGAATAGAAGGTAGCATATGCAATAACTCCTTCAGCCATCTCACTGCAGCTTATACTTTATGCATAAAAACAATCTATCAGAGTTTTACAAAACCCTGCAGCATAATATTTTCATGATCTGGTCTTCATGATATGATTATTAACATTAAATGAATACTGTGTGTGCAACACACAAACCCTCATAGCCTACACATCAAATATGAAAAGAACAGTTCATTTCCTAGCTAATTTCTGAGTAAATCGCAGTAAATCATTTCATTTTACATATCACTGCTCTGCCTGGTGGATAGATAGAGCATTGCAACTGGTTTCCACACATGGCACTGAGGGGCATTATCAAAAAGCGGAAAAGGACTCGCACACAGAAAACAAATGTAGACTGAGAGTCTTAATGAAAGATCATTTTACTGGGGATCTTCACAGACAAACAAGCAGCAAACGTTTCAGTCCTCAAGGGACTATCGTCAGTGCATATAATTAGAGGTCCTAGTGGCATGACAGTCACAAAGTCAGCTTTTTGGATACATGGGTAATCTTTAATGGTAACAACATCTACACCACTCTTTTCAGTAAACCTACTGACAGAAATAGTTTGTTACACTACTCCAGCTACCACCCTCCTCCCCTCAAAAAAGGCCTACCCTACAGCCAGTTCCTAAGGGCAAGACGCATCTGTACCAGAGATGATGATTTTCAGGTAGAAGCTCACAAACTCTTTGATCAGTTCTTAAAAAGCGGATACCCACGAAATATCTTGGAGCAAGCACTGTGTAGAGCCTCTGAGAAAAGCAGAAATGAGTTAACAAATGATAAAGTTAAAAAACAAAAAACATTTCCTTGTGTATAATATAATACCACCTGTTCACCACTTGGGCATGACATTTGTACCGTAGTGAAAAAACACTGGAATGTTCTGTCTGTTCTGTATGTTGGAAAACAGATATTTAACTTTCTTCCCCTTTTCTTCTTGTCCAGAGCCAAGAACATTCGGGACACACTAGTGCATGCAGACACACATAGAAAATCCCCCCACCAGAGACATCTGGACAATGCCACAGGCTTTTTCCCATGCCGCAACTGTGCTGCTTGTTCTAATGTCAAAAAGGTTAACACATTTACCAGTTTTATTACCAAAAAGGAATACAAAATAAACAAATTGATAACTTGCAACTCTACAAATGTTGTCTACCTTCTTGTATGCACCAAATGTACTAAGAATCAATGAGCCCAAAAGCTCCATTCGCCGCGCTGATCCTAAATCAGCTGTGGCCAGGCATTTTGCTGATGGAAATCATTCTCTCTCTGATCTGATATTTTGTGGCACTGACATGATAATTCCCAAACGTCGTGGTGGCAATGTGGACCAAACGCTTCTACAATGTGAATGCAAATACATTTACTATTTAAAAACCCTACAACCCAATGGGCTAAATGAAGAATTAGAAATGTCTTGCTTTTTGTAGGTTTGTCTGTGTGCACTAGTCTGACCCTAATAGTCCCCAAGCTAGAGTACAGATGTATATCTGTTGACGTACTTACTTACCTTTGAGCTCTTTGTCCAAGACTGTTTGTATATATGTATATTGTAATGGTGTGATGTGTGACACAGTGCTGGTACCTCTAATTGATTACCTGCCCTCTGTGAGAGGCTCCAGGTGTGCCCAATCAAGTTTGATTGAGAAGACTGCACTATAAGAACCATGCCACTAGGACCTCTCATTATATGCACTGATGATAGTCCCTTGAGGACTGAAACGTTTGCTGCTTGTTTGTTTGTGAAGAGCCCCAGTAAAATGATCTTTCATTAAGACTCTCAGTCTACATTTGTTTTCTGTGTGCGAGTCCTTTTCCACTTTCATCTCTGACTACCGCACCAGAATTAAGAAGATTTTGGACTGATGTTAAGTGCGCAGCTCTTTTTGCTCATTACTACTGAGGGGCATTATGACATGACCCCAGCTATAACTACACCACTGTTGGGGTTCTTATTCCAGCCAGGGACTGGCCAAGGACCTGGCAAGGTCCCAGCGCGGATCTGCATATACGTTATGTGGTAATGTATATGCTGCAAAGTTCCACAAGAGAAAAGGATAGTATGATAGGTAAGTTAAGATTTGATAATTTTACAAAGGCCTGAAATTGCTTTATTTCATACTGTATTGTACCCTTCCATATGGGCAGTTGAGTAAGGATTAGAATGTGGCAGGTGTGGTAACTTTAAACAAACTTATCTCACAGTCTCAGTCTGTTAACTCCAACGGACTGTGAGAACAAGCAGGTGGGTTCTGTAGATGTTTATTCCAGGACGAGACGACTGGAGGTCAGCCAGGTGTCCAAGACATCAGGCGTTATGGTGCAATCATAACCAAGAAAGGGACAGCTATGTTTTGAAAGTGCATCAGTGCTTCTTGATGGACCACAAAGGCGCGCCGCTCAGCTGCCAGCTCCCAGCTCCCAGACACACAAGGATGCCAGTTACACAGTGCACCTTCACTGATGCAGAACCAGGCTCTCCTTTTGTTTTTTCATGAACTCAGTGCTTGTTTTTGTTTCAACGGCCTCGCAGCTCCGTGATGAAGATGGATGGCGTTCTGCTCGGCCTTTCCCTCCGTCTTGTGTTCCTGTCAGTTTGCGAGCTTAACCTGACCGAGTTGGTCTGACATTCAGGAAACCGCTTGTGCGAACCGCCCGCCTTGAACAGGAAGTACTTTGTTTTTTCTCTGCAAATATTTCATCACTCCGCCTGCAGGCCCCAACAACCCTCCTGCCATTCTGAAAAGGACATGTGAAAATAAACACACATCTGACTTATATGATGTAGCAGTATATCTTTTGACTGTGAGTTTTCTGTAACCACTCCTTTTTATTCACCTTATTTTGCCTCACCAGTTTTGCTCTGAGACCATCATGTTGCTTTTACACAAAACTGCTTTATGTATAAAGGTATGTTGTTAGGCACTGCAATCTTACAGATTCAATTCCAGGTCAGCCAGTCATAGCTAAATGCAGTTAAACTCTTAAATACCGTGGGAAATAAATTTGCATTTCAACATGACTGCCCTGTATTGAGCAACAGCCTATCTACATTGCTGATATAAGGAAGTAAAAGATGTAATCATGACAAAATTTTTGTCATGATTGGAATCAGATTCCATTTTACATTAAGTCTCTCATACAATTACATATTAAGCCGTGAGCGATAAAAGATAGTAATCAGTGGAACAACCACAGCTTAATTGTGGGTGGAGATGTCAGAGATAAATAGGAAGATGACAGCTGACACTTGAAGCAGCCAACATGATTGGTCATTCTTTGAATTAGCTGAAGATCAGCAGATGTGGTACCCATGGCCTCTCCATACCTTATTCGTGGCTTGCAACTTTCCCTTCACTCCCCTTTTAAAATACAAATAGATAAATTTTAAAATTAGTTACAGCTTAGGAAGTAAGAGCTGATTATGTCAAGCATGTAAATCCCCCTTTAAGCATATCAGCAATGTCCTAATTTAAATTTAATTTAATTAGTTTATAGATATCATTTTAAAGTGTGAAAAGTTGTTCACGGCTAAGTTGCTGAGTATTGTGGCTTGACGTGTGGCTGCATGGACTTTTTGTTTTATTCATAAAATTAAAACTGGCTCCACTCAAAAAGGCATTACACCTCAAATACTTTACCTCTCTTTAAAGCTGCAACAAACAATATTATTATATTAACAACTGGTCAAATTACAACTTGCGATATGAAAGGTGCCACTTATAGTGAGGAAATACACAGTGTCCCCTCTGAGCTAACACTGAGATGTTGAATGACTGACCGAATGTCAATTTAAGACGTCCTGTTTTGGCAGAAAAATAGTCCCAAAGTGAAAGTTGTGCCAACTTAAGCAGGTTTACCTGGCAGTCAGGTGGCTTTCCTTCCTATGTGTCCTATAGACGGTGAAATACGACCAATTATCGGACATGGATAAGAACATCACTTTCTGGCCTCATAACCATGTTGAAGGTTGTGGTATCCGAATTAGACAATTTTAGCCAGGGACATGACGTCACTGTCTGACTAGTGTTTGCTGGGCTCTATTAGGTAAATGTTTGGTTTTACAGCCTGCAGCTGTTGTTTTGGTTCATTCTCATGGCTCTCATGATCCTTCTTTTCAGGCGTGACTGTTGTCAGCAAAAAAACAAACAAAAAAATTCTAAACCCACTGTATGCTACCTGCTCCACATCAAATAACAAACAGACAAAGTTAGCGATAGCAGGTAAACATACTGTACAGTAGCATTTAGCAGGTAAAGAGACAGATAGTCCTCTCTGGGGATGGAGCTAATGAAATGAGTGCTAACGTTGTGTCTGCTGGACATCTAATTTAGACTCACAAGTCAGTCTTTAGACGCTTTGCTTAACTAAAGATTGATGACTTTCTCCCTGATTTTGTGTTTAGATGGGCGGATACAATTTCAGAGTTTAAAAAAACTCCCTACGTTGCAGAACCAATAGTAAATCCGCAGGGCGGTCCTTCGGTGGCTCGCTGAACTCTTGTGCT
>NC_065514.1:27792753-27844273 GCF_006386435.1 Epinephelus moara
CAAATCATGTTTATGTTTTGAATTTGTGTTTTGGCCTGTTGCGCCACCCACCGCCGTCTACCAGTCACGCAGTCAGTAGAGTCTCAGCATCAGTTACAGTCACGACTGAGCTACAATGGCTGACGGTGTGACTAAACCCAAAAGACCTCGTTATGATTCCCAAAAACACCAAGACAAAACTCGAGGCAAAGCGAGGGTCTATATAGGAGATGCTTTTGAGTGGTGGAGACGGTTGAAAGCGGAGAAGAATTTGAAATTGGATGTCGATGTGGCTACTCTTCTCCTCGCCAGGTAAGCTTTAGCCAAAGTTGGCTAACTAGCATCATAGCTAGACGGGGATGGACATTTCGAATACTTTCAACTGTTGTTCATTTTTGATCATACATTTCGATCATACATTTTAGCCTGAGCCTAACTGATTTTTTTGAGAAACAAACGTTAGCAGCACGGCAAGCAGCATTAGCAGTGTCCCGGTACATAGCAATAGCAGCCGGCTCCTCCTTAGCTGTATCCCGGCAGCAGCGTTAGCAGCAGAGAAGCCAGACTTGCTCGAACGGGGGGCGGACACGACTCGCGGCAGTATTTTGAATTTGAGTGCAGTAACCGTTTTGACCACATTCTTACATACGGCGCCTTTAACAAAAAATCCATTTCAGTCCAGGCCACTTTAGTCAAACTAATTGCCATTTGCAGTATTATATTTGGCAGTATGGCTCTGTTCTGGGGCCTCTTTGCCTTTCCTAGGCCTACACAGAAAGCCCAAGGTTGGTGAGAGCACACCTCTCCACCCTTCCACACGCCTTTATGGAAAGCCTAAGGCAGAGAAAGCAAACCTCCCTGCCCTTCCACGCACCTACATGGAAAGCCTAAAGGCAGGGAGAGCAGCAGCAAAGACTCTGTGAGGACAGAACAGAGCAGCGTCAATGACAAACAGAAATTACATTAATAAGTCAGACACAACATGAGAAGGAGGAGCTGGGATGGAGGCAAGTTGCAAAGTGGCTTTCAGAGGAAGCAGCAACAGTAGGCAGGCCAGAGCAGTTTAAATAGGGCGCCCTGAATGAGATTCACCAATTTGTTGCATAGAAAGGGATCATGTGATCTATCAGCTGACTCCCTTCCATTAATCAGCTGCTCCATGAGTTTATTGGGCTGTTAGAGATCAGCTGATGTAGCTGGGATGTGAGCTGAGCTTGACGTCGTGTCCTGCTTGAACTAACGCTATGCTCAATTAATACAGCATTAAATTATACATTCATTTTTGTGTCTTCCAAATATGTGAGCAGTCAAAAGCAGATTAAAACAGATGTTCAAACTTTTATTGAGGAATGGTGCTCTGTTGTCTCGTTTTATCTTTCAGTCCTTTAAAATACTGTGTTAGGCGAGTGCTTTTCTTGAGCACAAAAGTTCAAATAATGACCATGTAACCCTAAGAAAATCAAAAACCTCACAAACAAGATTTTTTCACAGGTATCTTTTAATCATAGTACAAGTAAAAGATCAAACTGTGTACATTCTCTCTACCAGTATGAAGCACCATAGCAGGAACAAGTACACTGGCCTTTTAAGGATAGGCTACTGGCTTCAGTTCATTGAGTGTGTGGAACATCAAAACACAGCGCTGCCTGAGTAATGTTTCTCTTTGCCACAAAATAAATTATTTTTGCTGTCTTTTTCCTGCAAAGCTCAGTTAAATTCAGACAAATGTAAGCAGAGAGTCATTTGTCTTTTGCCTTCCCGCATTTTCACTCCCAACTTCTCGATCCATCTCCTCCTCCCTGGCTCTTTTCCCTCTCTGCTTTCCACTTATAATGGAACACAGATTTGACGGACTGTGCAATAACGAAACATGGATCATTCCTCTTTAGCTGCATGAGCTTATCATATTTCATTTGTAAAAGGACTGCTAAAGCTGCAATATTTAAAGCAATATTTTCATGTGATGAACTTTTAAACAAGCAAATCAATGAATTAGTTAGTCAAAGGTTTAAAACAGGGTTTGTGGTGCTTGTTTTATTTCTATTTCACTCAATTGGTTCCTCTGGGATCTGCTGTAAGTGACGTTCAAGCTGGAATACAATACAGCTGGAAAATACTGTATTGAGCGATTGATAGGTTAGGTTCCTCACACAGCCCACATCACGTACCGATCTTACGTTTTACCTATATCCTTTTCCTTTAGTTTTATGAGGTGTGAAAGATGAATGTCTGCCCAGAGGACTATAGTTTTGTCCAGATGGACAGGAATCATACCTGTATGTCAGGATGTGAGGTCAGAGAGTCGTAGAAAGGGGCAGAACTTTCCTCCTTGTTCAGATAAACACAATGTTCTATGAGCAGGCAGGGCAAAACTCACTATACAGACACATCCTGTCCTTAAAACACATACACCAAATATTGGCATTAAATAGTAAAGTTTTGTCAAGGAAGACAAAACATGATGATTTATGATCAGAATTCATATTTTTTTCTTGTTTTCATATCATTGTGATGTTAATGTCATATCATATATATTTAACATATGCAGATATCACAACTGAAATCAATGTTTAACTGTCTGAACAAAAAGAATTTATGTGCCAACCACAAGCCAAGCTCTGTCTTTGACTTTGGCTCCAGTTTTATTTTCAAGTGCCAATATTCTGATAATGATAACAAATAATTCTTTGCTTTGTTAAGATAATACTTTAACAGAAAATTGCTGATCAAAAGGTATAAACAAGAGTTTAAACATGTGTACATCTTGTGGTTTTGGACTCTTTTTAAGTAGAAATGGCTCATCATTCCTCCTTTGATTTGCCTCAGTACATCTACTTACTGGAGATGGTAACCACAGTCCACACTCATGTCACGGAAACCACAAAAATCTCTGAAACAAAACAGAGAGGAGCAGCCAGATAAAGTGGCCTAGATTGATGTTCTCGCTTTTATGCAGCTTGTTAGCCGATAAAAAAGACTCTTATGTTTTTTTCTAGCTGATGAATGTGTGAAAAGATGGATGTGTGCCTGAGGAAACCCACGAGAAGAATCTGAAATTAAAGTGATTATGTTATAGCTGAGAGCCAGTTTATTTAGACAAAGGTCCCTTTGTGCCCTTGTAGGTAAAAGTAGCTATTATAGTATGTTTTGTAACCTGTAGGATGCCTGAGGGACAAGTGGTGGAAAGCACCAATAGGAAAACATTTCCACAGCAGTCAGTGAGTGCTTGACTGACTGAGTGAGAGAGAGAAATTGCCGGAGAATATAAAACAAACAAAAGTGTGCCGACATGCACACACTCACCCACATGCATGCACATTTCTAAACAGTCTGACTGGCATGTGGAGCAGAGATTTGTAGTTAAACCATCATCATCAGAGCCCATTTATTGTCAAGGAATGCAGAAGAGGACAGGTGTGGCACTGCGGTATCATAACAGATGCCAGCACCCGCTACTGAAGACTAATGATTGTCTCATTAAAATCTGATATGAAACAAGTAAGTAAATCTTTCCCTCTCTCTCAGAAGTAACATCTGTTGCTTGGGTTAGAGGGAGAATACACCCCAAAATATAATTGACAGTCTGCTCTTCTAATGATTTAATTTTTAATAAAGCCAATATCTGGTAACGAACATACGGTACGTAGGAGATGAGGGGGTGAGAGAAAACTTTTTGAGATACTCCAGATTTTTTATTTGAATGTTGGACGTCCAGAATTGTCTTAATACTATAATAAAATCAAGTTATTGTTGTCATGATGTGCTGTACCATCCAGTTCCGGGATGGTACAGGACGCTCCAGTTCTTTGGTATGGGTGGGGAACAAACACAACTGAATGTGACACTGACGTTATCCACACAATGACAGTGTGTATTCCATGGAAACAAGTGCAACCAGTGGCAATGTTGGGCAGTAATGCATCACAGTAATGTGATTACTTTGACCAAAAGTAAGATGCTTCCCAGTAAATCAAGAGTTATTTTAGTTATGTGTTGTGTGGGTGCAACCTGCTTCTGGTAGCTTTGTTTGGTTTTTCAGTTAAGGAGGGGACATCTCTGGAGAGCTTTAGGGAGAGGGCAAAGCTAACGTTAGCTGTTGATGGTCTGTAAACACTTTCTAACTGTCGACCGGCTGCTTGTTACATCACAATATCTTATTTTCTATTTAAATACAGACGGACACAAGAAAAACAAGTAATACAAGTAACCTGAGTTGTCCCACCAGTATATCATTCTAAACATAATCTTATCATTTTAAGTAATATAACAATAAGCAGTCTGAGCACTTATCACAATTATAGATGCAAAGCAATACCTTTCGAAAGATTGCCCCCGACATGCCTCATGCTGAAAACACAATGAAATGCATCACACACACACACACACACACACACACACACACACACGTCTTCCCCCCAGCCACAAAGAGGATCTATACAATTAGCACAGTTCGTAGGTGGGCACCCAAGATTGGCTTCACCAATTAAGCATCTGACCAAATGTCTCCCTTTCTGTTCCTGAGTTATGACACCGAGTAATGGTCAGCAAAGTGTCTTATGCAGAATATTATGATGTCACTATGAAGCTGACCTCTGACCCTCTGGAAATAATATAATTTTATCATTTTATTCTATTCAACGTTTTTGTCATAATCAGCGTATGAGTTCTTGAGTTATGGCCAAAACCGTTTTGTGAGGTCACACTAACCTTGACCTTTGACCTTCAACCACTAAATTCTAATTATTTTATTCTTCAGTCCAAGTGGACGTCTGTGTCAAATCAAGAAATCCCCTAAAGGTGTTCTTTAGATATCGCGTTCACAAGAATGAGATGGATGCAAGGTCACATTGACCTTGACCTTTGACCAATGACCATTAAAATGTATTTAGTTCATTGTTGATTCCAAGAGGACATTTGTGCCAAATTTGAATAAATCCCCTCAAGGTGTTCTTGAGCTATTGTGTTCATGAGAATGGAACTGACGAACAACCTGAGAACATAATGCCTCTGGCTACAGCTGTCACCGGTGCAAAGGCATAGAAATAGAAAACCACTGTACAATAGACAACTCACCCATGGCATTTTGTCATCTTTTGATTGTTACCAATAAAATTGAGGGGCAATAACATGGCATCCTACCCTGTGTGTGGTCCTCTGTTGTAGTTTTACTGAAGTTGAGCTGCCACAGGAGCAGGAGCAGAGAAGAAGAGATGCTATAAAGGAGATGGGATTTAAGTTTAGCATGTAAGTGACCTGTGACTAGATTACTTATATAATAATGACTGTAAAAATGCACTGCAGTGATGATACAGACATTTCTTACACAAGACGTATACAACACGGACCAGCTGATGAGCATTTAATATACACTTGACTCTGTTAGGCTCTATGATTCAGCCATTACTGTGTTTGTTACATTATTAATGCCAAAACATTCACATTTTAAGCTCGGTATACTCTATGCGATTTTGGGCTGTCCCAGGCCAAGGAGATGACCACCGTGAAAGAACAATGGTGGTATCTTTGGTCATGGCTCTAAAAGGGTAGTCCTACGTTGCACAGTGAGAGAGGTTCAAGGATGGCTGTTGTCCTGGTCTTGATCGAAGACAGCCTGGGATAACATTCTGACGGTGTCAGAAATTTGGGATGACCATCTCACTGTGTGACTGCTGCTACCACCTACGTCTACTAACCAACCAATAGAAATGCAGCATGAAATGAGGCACTGGTGCTAAACCCAAACAAACAGACAGTTGGCAGCTTGCCATGGAGGCAAAATGCATTAAAAGAAATGTGTAAGATGCCAGGTGAGCAACCTAGCAGATAGCAAACACACACACACAGACACACACACACACACACACACACCACGGTGTATAGTGCCCACAAAACTTCAGCTTACCCTCTATGTTGTGCTTCACATCCTTATGCAGCATCCTTGCACACTCAGTATGGGAAGCTATAGTACGTTGTAGCGTGCAATTCAGTAGGCGCTGTCATTGTACGGCCTGCATACATCAAACCTGATGTCCTACCCAACTTTATTGTATCCATGTCGCTTGCACTAAATTAATAAGATTGCTAAAATTGCACAGTCTGTAGGAGGCTTTAGAGCAACCACTGGTCTCTATTTTATAATGAAGAGCTTTAACCAAATTACACATTCTATTGTACACATTGCCAAAAAGTGCATCTGGCAGCACTAGTACCTAAATGCCCGCATCAGAAGAAATCCAATAATAGTACAATAATGATGACAGTATGTTTGGTGCCACCTTTGGGGTCCCCTTTAAGAATTGCTCTGAAGAGATTTTTAGGTTTATTACGCCCCCCTCCTCCTAAAAAGCAGGATGAAGTACCTGCCCTTGCAAGCAACAAGTGATGTCGGTAAGTACTTCTGCTGCTGAGTTATTAGTGAAGT
Source organism: Epinephelus moara (assembly GCF_006386435.1). Taxonomy (NCBI): domain Eukaryota; kingdom Metazoa; phylum Chordata; class Actinopteri; order Perciformes; family Serranidae; genus Epinephelus; species Epinephelus moara. Next base: position 27,799,154 of record NC_065514.1, read on the forward strand.
AATTTACTTACTAATTACTTTCTCACTGTCATGTCATCCTCCATCAAAAATAAAGTTTAAAAATGGTCACATTTAACATCACTTTTAATGTCACCTCCAAAATTTAGTTGCACCACTGGATCCTCGGTTTGGCGCATTTGGGGAAAACATCCTTCCCACTCCGAAGACATCTGGCATGCCATGCAAAAATGATACCCATGCTTCAGCGGTGTGAACAGCCAGGTCAGACAAGGTCAGCTGTTCACATAGTTGGTGTCTGGTGAGGCGTGTTTAATTCTAGGTCAATCAAGGTGAAGCCCAGGCGTATAACTCATGCGCATAGGATGAAAGGTGTATGAAAGGTTTTGGCATGCATTTTAAATTGTTAATTATACAATGCATCTCCCTGTCTCTGTCTCTCACTCAGTCTCACACAGACACAAGTACTGTGAAAGCTGTGGGACATGAAGTACTTGATGTTTGCTCTCCAAGCCGCCGGAGGGAAATAGTTTGTAACTGTTGAGACTTGTTCCTCTAAAGCTTATGTTAAAACCGCACCTGAGTGTCGAGCTGATGAGCATAATTATAGCCATAAGTGTCTGAGGTTCTTTATGAATGTACTGATTGAGAGGAAAAAACTCTGGGGCAGATAAAAAACAAGGTCTAAGAGCAAGCAGAAGTTGAAGAGTACATACACTGAAAAAGATGCTAGCTTGTCACATATTTCTCTTCCCTCCAGGAAGTCAGGAAGTCCCTCGCTGCTGAAAAACGGGTCAGATGTGTGACAGTTTGGCTTGCCTCCTGCAGGACTGCTGGGCCTTATCTGTTAACACACACACACACACACACACACACCACTTGTCCATACTGCAGCAGGCAAAGATAAAACCATCGTTTGATGCATGTGTTGCCAAGACAGATAGCACAGAACAGGCTGTATGTTCCATCAACAGAGTCAGTGCTGTCAGGCGATGACTCACGACTCAGAAACGTTACATCTGTTCACGGGGGGAGTAACTAATTACATTTATTCCTGTTTCTGTAATTCAGTCGCTTTATAGTGTTGAGAAAACGATGTTACTTTGTTTTTTAACATAAACTACAGATTTTGTCAGCTGCCTGTAAGAATTTTCACACTGTTCACACTTGATTTAAAATGTGTCTCAGTGTTCTAAAGACCAATGGACAGCCGAGACACATTGCTGTTTACACCTGTCTCTCATGCATCTCCAGGGTGTGGTTTGTCTTGAAGCTTTTTCCATTTAGCATGACTGTCAAGAGTTGCTTTCCCCATGGTGCCAACATCAAATGTTTTGTTAGAGAGCGGCTCTCGAGCCATGTAGCCTTTTATATTTGTCGTTTGAAAGCCATATGTTATTAAGCAAGCACTTCCCAGGCATCTGAAGATATGCAAACTGCTAGCAATTGCTAATTTCACTTGCAGACAGCAATTTGTATCAGGTGATACTGGTAACGTTTATTTTTCAACAGCAGCACAGTGTAGCACTAGATTTTAAATTAGTAATACAAGGAATGAATTTTGTGTGACATGAGACATGTTTTGGGAATTTTATGAACATATTTTAAACAATAGCCAAACAATGTATATTCAAAACGTTTCAAAAACATCCTGTTAATTCCGAACCATTTACAGGCCTGGAAAACAGTTTTTCTAATTTCTGGCTTTTCCAAGAATTACATGACTGTGGGAGCCCTGCATATAGGCTGAGTCCTTTGCAGCAGCCTGGGTGCAATTCCAACCCATCGCCTTTGCTGCATGTCATCCCCACTCTCTCCTCCACCTTTCCTGTCCATCTCCAGCTGTGAATAAAAATAAATAAATAAAAGGTGAGGCTAGCGAAGAATACTAGCAACCTTTGCACACTGAGTCTGTTTATTTCGTATGTGTTTTTAAAATCCGTTATCCAAAAACAAAAAGAAAAAAAGTAACACCTTACACACTAAGTTCGATGTGTTTTATTGTTCTCTATATTGCAGAAATTCCCATTCTCTCCTTGAGTCTTGCATTTGCCACCAGCAATAGCACATTCTCACTCCAACCTTGTCACATATCGATGTTTGGTCATGGACTTTCCACGTCCAGATAAGACTTGCAAGGTACCCTGGGTGCTTTGGTTGTTGATGTGCTGGAACACCTTGTCAAATCCTATCTTACATGCAAAATACACTTCTGTTTTCACAGGAAATGTACCGTTTATATACCGTCTCTTTCAAAATAAACGTATTACATCAGTACAGCACCGTGATTTGAAGCTTTTTTTCCTCCAACAACAAATGCACGTGGTCACGTTTTGCCAACACACACATGGTTAGGTTTAGGAAATAAAGAACAGGGTTTGGGTTTACAATCTTAGAGGAAGTGAACACCGCCCTCCTGGATGAAAGTCGGTGGTTGTTGGACCCATCCACCACCCCTCTCACCTGCTGTTAATCTTTAACAGCTACTAGCTGCATATCATTCTCATGGGAAAGGACAGCTTTTTTTTTTGTCTGCGTCTGACACAGGAAGTCAGTGCCCAAGCATCAGCTTTTCATGACTTCAGAGTGAAACTCGGTTGTGGCTGAGCTGTCCTGTCTCCACCCTGTCACCTTCTCTGTCTGTTTGCAGTCCACATCCTCCTCCTCCTCCTCCTCCTCCTCCTCCTCCTTGTCAGCATCATCCGCCTGAATATTACTATCTGACCTGCTGAAAGTCGGCTATCTGTTATGAAATGATACTGTGTGACCCCTTCCTCTGTCTCGTAGCAGATATATGTGCCTTGCTGCCATCATTTCTTTGCTGCTTCTTGGTCAAGCAACTCTCGAAAGTCTTTTGATGGCTGCAAAAAAAGCTGAATATCAAACCTGTTACAACTGCTTTCATGACGGACAAAATTTTCAGAGTCAGTGTGCAAATGTCAGTGACACAATCTGAGGTTGTATCTATTTCTACACACAATTTTGGACAAAAAAATGCACTCATTGGGCAAAAGTCTTAATAGTAGATGGTATTGCTGTTCAGAGTTAAAATATTTTTACTTTTTGCTGTCCATTGCAACACAATATACAACTGGATGTTACATAGCTTCCTCACACAGTCCAAAATCACTGGCGTCACCAATAACTAATGCTAGAAAAAATACATAAAGTAATGAACACAAAATTATTTTATTTGAAAACTTTTGATCCATTCTCTGTAAACAATATGTCATCACCATTGCAACATATGGTCATGTATGTTTAATTCTACCATCCTGCCATTCTGTGTATTCTGTGTTTTTACTGTACCATCCAGTATTGTCCGTCTGCTGTCTACCATCTGCCTGATTCCATATGAACGCAACACAAACATCTACAGAGAACACATGTGAACTCAAGTAAGTAAAGCCAAGTCATCTGGCTCTGCTTTGTGCTCGTTATTTTGCTGTTTTCATTCTTGCCAGTTCATAAGAAAAAGACAGTTCTCAAAAAGCAGCTGGTAACCTTCCTATAGAACATTTGCAATCACTGTTTTTTTTTTTTAAAATCAAGGTTGTTTTTCACACAAGTACAACTCCTTGGGTAAATTATTAGCAAAATAACAAGCTTTGCAGGGCCATTCTTCTGTTTCAAAAAAGTTAAACATTAATATCAGTTTTTTCAAGTGTTTCTTGTAGGTAGACACATAATCAGTATTAGTTGCATCATGAAACCCTGGCTGTGGATTTTGATGTGTTATCAGACTGCTGTGTGTTAATCATTTACCCTGAATTGTAAAAAAACAATATTTGCTTGCGTAAAGGAAGGTCAGCAAATATGGGAAGCTGACATTATCTCACAACATCTCTGACCCTGTCAAAAAATACGCCTATGTCAGGTCTAAAAAGAAGTAAGCATGTCATCCACAGGCACAGAGTTTATGTTTTTCTGGATGGTGACCAAGACATATGAATCTATGAACAAAGCCTATATGCGATGCAAAGACTATCACATCAGCACAGAATATTGGGTAAATTTGTTTATTGCTCAAAACAATAAATAACCAAACTACTAATAATCAAGAAAGTTAAATATATGGATGGATGAACTCACAGTTTAACTGTGTCCATATCCTTTAAATAACTTTATTGTACAACATTCACCCCACTGTAAGATTTCCTTGTGGGTGCTCAAAATTGGCAAATCCACAATGCTCTGTCATTGTTTCCCACTTTGATGTAGCTGAAGCCAGTAAATTAGCATATGCAGATAACACAGTTGTCTATGCAGTTACTTGATGTATCAGGGAAACATTTGTGTTTACTTTAACTACGTGGTCACATGTTCCTCTGACCACATCCGAATATCACTGGAGCCATCTTTTCTTACTATGTTTGCATGCAGCCACATCTGCATGTTGACATGTTATGATCAGATTCAGTTCAGACACGTTTTAGTGCTGCACGTGAACAGGATGTGAAGAAATGTCTGTGGTTTGTAAACATTTTTTGTTGTATGAAATGGGGAGACCCAGACAGCTGTTCAGTTTTAAGTGGCTTTATTTAAAAAAACAAAAAACAAGAATGGATGTCTCAAGAGGGGCTCTCAATAGAAACAGGGCAGGCAAATGGGTAACCAGTGAATGTGCATCTGAGGCAGGCAGAGCAAGGCTGGAAGCAGGTGGCCGCTGAAGTGGCAGGCACACAGGTGACTAGTGAGTGAAAAAAAAAATCCACAAGAGAAAGAAAAGCAATCAGCAACAAGTAGGCCGTGGTTAGTACTGCAAGGCAGCCTGAATGATCTGGCGGAGACAGGACTGCAGAGCCGGGGTATTTGTACTGCTGGAGTTAATTGGTGGATGGTTTTCAGGTGAGCAGGCAGATTGGCAGTAGGACTGATGAGCCAGACACAGAGAGACGAACAAGGAACCGCAAGAAACAAACTGGAGGGGGAAAACAGCTGACACATGAGGAATGAAGGAAAGGCACAGACTATGACATTTTTAAAGGTTGATAAGATGACCTACAATAAAGGCTGTTGCCTTGTTTTAGAGACTAGCTGCATAATGAATCAAACATACTGAAACGTGTCTCAAAAATCAAAATCCTATATTCATTTGCTATGAATGTGAATTACTTGACTTAAGTGTCTCTGACCGAATTACTGTCCATGTACTAGTTATTTCTGTGGTCAGGCAGCTCAGGCGTTTCTTCCAAGGAATTAAGATAATATTAGGTGACTGGCTAGTGCACAAAATTACATGTTAAAGTACTATAAATAATACAGACAACACTTTGTTTTAAAAAAACACAGGCAGGAATGAATTAGTATAAAAATAAGGGTGTTTAATGCTAACAAAGAGTGATAGTTAAGGAAGCAAATAAGACACTTAAGTGTACTTAATAATGAAATTTAAACACTGCTGAATTGATGGCATTGAAATATTTTACTTGGAACACCATGTATCTGAATTTATTTGTTCTAAATTTTCACCATTAACAATTTTCAAATAAAATGATAAATTTGAAAATGCTCATTTCAGTGTTCACAAATTCAGATCCAAAAATTTAAGTTAAACATTTCCAAACAGACATCACATACAATCAGCTATACACAAACAACAAAAACAGTATCTTTGGGTTTCAGTTTTCAAGCTGCTTTCTTGGATCATATGACTGACGTATCATGCTCTGATAGGTCAGAACTCCAATGGATTGCTCTCAGGCCTGATTGCCCATCCTGTCCTTGGTAGCTTGGATGTTACTATTTAAATTTTTACAACTTAATTTTTTAGATCTAAATTTCACCAATTGAATTTGAGCAGCTTGAATAAGTTTTTTTGAAATTGTAAAACTTAAATCTTTGGATCTGAATTTGCGAAAATTGAAGTATAAACTGATTCAGATTTTGAAAATTGCAAATCAAGAAAATTCATAGTTTTGAAAAGGTGAATGTAGAACAAATAAATTCCGATACATGTTTTTGAAGGTAACATATTTCAGTGCTATGAATTCAGTGGTGTATAAATTTCAATATTAGGTATTCAATGGCTGGCGAATTTCAAATGTTTATGTCTCTTATTTGCTCCCATAGATACTTACCATGTGTACAGCCTACAATTAATCTTTAAAAAAAGGATTTAGGCCCGTTATCAGCGCTCTCTTAGGCGAGCAAGCTGCAGCAGCAGGCCATCAGTTGTCTCTCAGTGTTTATAGATTTGCTTTTAATCTCTTTAACAGCCACTGATCCCACTGCTGATATAATTCCTGGAATGTTTATTGGGGTTCAATCCAGAGTGCATCCTCGTCCCACAAGTCCCACCTTTGATCAAAACAGTTTTACAAAACTGGGGGAGTAACCTGACTCCCCGGGGGGTTTGCTCTTTACTAACGACATGGGAAGTTTGTGTGGGATGTTTGAGACGCTGGACTTTCTCTGGAGCAAACACACAAACATAGACACAACCATTTATGGCCTTCTCTGTCTGTATTGGCAGACTCAGATTTGTGCTGTCTGTTTTTTAGAATCATTAATATCACTGAATTTGATTGAAGGAATGCAAAAACTGACAGAAGAGTACAGACAAATCGAGACTTGCCGTTCAGTGATCTGTTCCCTTATTTAGAACAAAGAGGATCTTTAAGCTTTAATAAGGCTCTCAAACTGTTGGCACTCAACACCATGAGAGAGCAAAACATGCATAGTCATAAACCGCAACAGTAAAATAAACAACAAAATACAGATCTGCACTTGTAGGAGAGAAAATAAGAACGTGATACTCGCTGGCACATTCACATTATTATTAAATGTCAATAAATGTTACTCAGGAAGCGTGCTCTCACAGGGCTGAGGTGTACGAGCACATCAGGAGCCAATAGATTTCTTTATGGTGTTTTTATTGGCTCCCCAGGGAAAGACCGAACTACCAACAAATCTGAGGTTTTGTCACTTGACCTGACTCACACATGACCCTACTCCACAAAGTGGACCTGAGTTGAGATGGGGAGGGGGGGGTCGAGGTGGGAGGGGGGTGGTGAGGAGTGGTAGGCTTGGTGCTAATACCTCTCTGGGGAACTCAGAAATGTCTCTGGTTTTCCCAGGCCGAGACAGTTTTCAGAGTTCCTCTTGTAGAATCAACATTTCTCCTCTATGTATTCAAAGAAGTATAAGTTCTGCAATTAGAGCATGTGGGCTTCAAGTGTAAGATATAAGAATATAAAATAACGTTCTTCAGATCTCCATATTTATTTATAAACACGTGTAAGTCTTACAAATTTGATGTTGCTCCAGCTAACGCAGGTGAGTGTTAGGAGTCTTTTTTTTCCGTTCTGGTGTGGACAGAGATATTTTGTAAAACCAAGGCCGAGTGGACGGGATTATAAAAAATATTTATTTTCAAAAATATCTGTGTATGTGTAGACAGGGCCTTTGAAAGAATAGTTGTTATCCCAACAGATGGAGAGCTTTAGGTCTTTTTACTCACTTCTGGGAGCAGAGAAAAGCATATCATGAACTAGGAATGCATCAGCAGTGCATCACATACTGGGAATCACTCTACTTCATTGGGATGTCCAGTTACTGGAAATGGATCAGAAAGATGAGTCATGTGGCCTTGACCTACTCTCTTCCTGTTTTATGAGGCAATTTTGTTTGCAAAAGGTGGGAAAGGTAAACAGATTTTCACATGGTGACATACTATATTTACGTAGTAAACAATAAATAACATAGAACGTGTTCTCCAGTGAATATTTGTCCATCATTCAGACGTTATTGGCTCAATTAAACCTGCTGTCTACATTCTGAATCTGCCGGTGCAGTACGGCGTTCTGTAAACACATCTGCATTGTTTTGTGTTGTGTGAACCAGCCTGACGCATCAGAGCAAACTTCCTCCCTCGCAGGTTGTGTTACCTGATGACCTTAGTTGTCCCTGATCTTTACTTTTGTTTTGTGCCATCTCCATAGAGAGCTTATTGAATTGAATACTCACAAAACAGGTCGAGCCCAAGCCTCCTATGCAACTCTGAACTCTCTACGTCTGCGGCATTCAAAGATTTTACCCCACCTAAACTATGTGACTCATTTGTAAAAGAGCCACAGCAGACATGTCCCTGAGGTGACATCATTGTTCTTGTTTTGCATACAGTAAATGTTTTGCACCCTTGGGTGTTTATGAAATGTTCTCTGTGGTGCCAGCCATTATGTCTCAACAGTTAAATGTTGTGTTAAGCCACATGATGTGTAAGACAGGCTGCACTACCTGGTTGGACATTTTGTTTGGGGAATAGGGTAGCTGCTGCACTGCAGGGAAATACAATTACAAACTCAGAAAATGCCATTATCAAGCAGAGGTAAAACTATTTTAAAAATAGCTCCATGCAAAGTGAAAAACAGTGAAAAAAACAACATTGTGTAAATAGTTGTAACTGTTTAAAGGCATAATTCCAAGTAAGTCTTCCATGGGAACCTTATTTTGCACACAATTTAAAAGATACTTTCCTAACCCAGATCTAACTTTGGCATTTGCAGGGGTTCCTGTCAGGCAATTTAAAGTGTGATAAATGTACGATAAAAAAGTGACTTCAAGGGTAGATTCACATGTTTCCAATTCATTTGTCCCTTTCTAGCGTGATTCAAGTAAAATCTGCGTTTGATGTAAAAAATATGTTCTAAGGTTCAGCTGAAGTTAATATAAGGCTTTAACAGTCTGAAGCTATCACAAAAGTATTTTTTCCTAACGTTCCCCCCACTGCAGCTCTACAAGGAAACATACGAGGAAACATGAAGAGGCAATTTGGTACTAAAACCATTGTAACTTTGGAAGAATTCCAACTGTTATCAGAGTTAATCGACTCAATTAGCTAAGACCTCAGATTAGCTTCAGTGGAACTTTAAAATCTATTCTTTTTTTTTTTTTCTTTTTTTTTATAAGTCTTTTTATTTCACAAAAGAAAATAATCCAGATACAATCTGATGGTAAGTCTTACAGTTTTCCTTTGTGCAATCCCCCCCCCCCCAAGAAAAAGAACAAACCAGGAAACAAACCAAAACAGAAAAAAAAATAAAATAAAATAATAATAATAATAATTAAAAAAAAATAAAAAAAAAATAGGGGCAACAAAACTCAAAAACAAATAAATGCATAAAAAAAAAAAATGAATAAATAAATGACAGCAGTAGGGCAACATGCAGCCTTCAGCATTTCTCCAAACAAGAGAACAGAGGGAACCAAAATTCATGGAATAGATGACCACGATTGTATTTTTCCAAGGTTAGTTTTTCTAAGGGTAAGAATGCTGACAATTGATCAAGGAAAATCTTAAAAGATGGAGGGGAATCATTCTTCCAAAATAAAAGTATACATTTCTTTGCAAAATAAGTGACCAGAATTAATATCCTGCATTTTTTGTTATCTAACTGTAAATTATATGTGTCATTTAGTAAATATAAACTCCTGTTTAACTCAAATTTTATGTTCAAAACTGATTGTGTGAGGGAATGGATTGAGTTCCAATAACTTTTTAAAAGATCACATTCCCAGAACATGTGCATGAATGATCCCTCCATCTTTTTACATCTATGACACTTTGGTGAAATATCCTTTGATATTTTATGCATTTTTGTTGGAGTTAAGTAGTATTTATGGATGAATTTGAAATTAGCTTCCTTAATTTTATTACTTGTGAATGGAAAATGTATTCTTTCACAGATATTTAACCAGGCATTGTCTTCTAAATTTCTCCCCAACTCCTTCTCCCAAATATTTTTTAACAATAGGAAAGAGGATTGGCCTTCTCTTGATAAGATATTATAAAAATTGCTTATCTTTCCTTTAATTGTGTTTGAAGATAACAGATTGTCCTCAACTTCAGATAATCCAAGCCGTAATTTCTTTTCTTTAATAAGTGAATGAGTAATACTCCGAATTTGTAAATATTTAAAAAAGTGCTTGTTAGGAATGTTATATTCTGATCTTAAATCAATGAAAGATTTCAACTGCATGTTCAAATTTAACAAGTCTTTGAATTGTGTTACACCCGAGTTTATCCATTGACCTATATTAACCATTGTAATTTGAGTGTTCAAGTCTGGATTCTGAAAAATCGGAGAATAAATAGAGGTACATGATGTGATTCCACTTTTTTTTCTACAATCTCTCCAAGTTTGCAAGGTATTAAAAACAGAGAAGCATTTGTCCATGTTTTTTATCTTTTCGAAGTGGTTAATAAATAGTAGGGAGATGAGAGGCAGAGGTTCAAATGGTTTTGCTTCCATCTGAACCCACAGGGACTCATATCGTTCCATTGACCATGATATCAAGTTCCTTAATTGAGCTGCCCAAAAATAATATTGAAAGTTAGGCAAACCAAGACCTCCCATAGATTCTGGCTTCATGAGAGTCTTTAAACTGATCCGAGGTTTTTTATTATTCCAAATGAATCTTGAGAGGGAACTGTTTATTGATTTGAAAAACTCCACAGATAAAAAACATGGAAGCATCTGAAAAAAAAAATTTAACCTAGGAAGAACATTCAATTTAATTACATTTATCCTCCCCAAAAGTGACAATGGCAGGGAAGACCATTTTAACAGGTCTGATTTTATCTTAAATGTGAGGGGGGTATAATTTTCTGTTAACAATTTATCCAGAGTTGGAGTAATAAATATACCCAAATACTTAAATCCCTTTGGTGTACAATTAAAACCACAAGATGTAAGCATTTTTTCCGTTGGTGTCATGTGTAAGAAGATAGCATTGGACTTGTTAAAATTTATCCTATATCCTGAATAGCTTCCAAATTGTTTGATTGCATTTTGCAAGTGAGATATAGATTTCTCAGGATCAGTGATATATAAAAGGATGTCATCAGCATATAGGGAAATTTTGTGTTCATTGTTATCAAGTTTTAAGCCTTGGATGTTAGTGCTGTCTCTTACACATGCTGCCAGTGGTTCGATCACCATAGCAAAAAGTAATGGTGACAGGGGGCATCCCTGCCTTGTCCCTCTAGTTAAAGAAAAAAACTCAGAGCAATGGCCATTAGTTATTACTGCAGCTTTAGGGCTGTTATATATAGTTTTAATCCAATCAATAAAATTACCACCCAGGTTAAATTTATGGAGAACAGAAAAAAGAAAACTCCACTCAACCCTGTCAAAAGCTTTCTCTGCATCTAATGATAACAAGAGAGAAGGCTTCAGCTGGTTATTGATACAATTTATTACATTCAGGGCTCTCCTTATATTATCAGCTGCATATCTCCCCTTTATAAAGCCTGACTGGTCTGGATTGATCAGCTTAGGTAGGATGGCCTCCAGCCTTCTTGCTAACAGTTTTGTAATAATCTTATAGTCATGATCCAAGAGACTTATAGGCCTGTATGAAGAGCACTGCAAAGGGTCTTTACCACTTTTATGTAAAACACTAATATGAGCCAAGTTCATTGTCTGAGGAAGTAGTTTTTTCTTGCAAAAATTGTTCACCATTGCCATGAAAATAGGTTGAATCTCAGGCCAAAATTCTTTATAAAATTCAACTGAGAAACCGTCTGGTCCCGGACTTTTATTTAAAGGCATTGAATTAATTGTGGCCAAGATTTCTGTTTCTGTAAATGGTGAATTTAAAAATTGTTGGTCCTGAGCAGAAACTTCAGGTAACTTGATGTTACTGAGGTAATTATCCAATTCTTCCTGTGAGTATCCCCCTTGCGATTTATAAAGATTATTATAGAAGTCGAAAAAGGTTTGGTTTATGTCTTTTGGATGGTAGGTTATCTTATTTTCCCTGAAGTGAATTGCTTTAATAGTCTTTTCAGCTTGCTCCTTCTTAATTTGGTGAGCTAATAGTTTACCTGGTTTATTTCCAAATTCGTATTCCTTTTGTCGAATATAATTCATTTTTTGTGTGATTTCATCTGATATCATAATATTTAGTTTTGCTCTGGCAGCAGTTACTTGTCTCCAGTTGTCCTCTGTAGATGCGTTTTTATGAAGGTTTTCACAATGTGCTACTTCTCTCTCTAATTCTTTTCTTTTGATACATTTTTCATGATTTTTAAAAGAAGCATATGAGATAAGAAGTCCTCTTAATGTAGCTTTTGCTGCTTCCCAAATAACGCTGGGCTCTAAGGAGGAATTATTATTTTCTTTAATATAGTTTGTTATCCACACACGCATATTTGATTTAAATTCATTATCTTTAAGAAGAGAAGAGTTGAATTTCCATCGTTTACAAATAAAACTTTTCTGATCAACTTGGATCGTTAGATGGACTCTGGAATGATCTGAAAGGAGGATTGGATTTATTCTACACTTAGATATTGTGTACATGTAATTAGAGGGAATGAAAAAATAATCTAATCGGGAGTAGGAATTATGGACGTTTGAGATCTATTCTTATATCAAACAAAGCATGTGAGACCTTGTCCCCCATCACTGGAAACGCGATAAGAAGGGTTTGCTTCCAGTATGGACAGCCCACAGTTCGTCATGACGTTCAGTCATAACAGAGTAAAGCATGGGTCTCAAGAGTAAGTATGTATAATATACACTGCATCAGGAGGTGGTAAAGACAGTTGCATGTAAATCTAAAATATTCACATAGTGAGAAGTTGACAAGGCAGATTTTAATTCATGTATTCTTATTTTGTGCTTCTGTGTTAGTGTTTGAACAGAACTTAATGGTTCAGCATTGTCTTTCTATATGCACAGTGATAAACTTGATAAAATCTAGATGCAAATCAGACCTATATTTTTGCTTGAAAGAAGTAGCAAGGTTTGGTGGGAACATATAAGACTTCATTGATCCCAAACTGTGGAAATTCACATCACAGCAGCTCAAGAATCAGAAGCAAGAGCAAAATGTTTGGACTTAAAAAAACTGGTTTTGGTGGCACAATCATGGTCGGAGAAGCCGTCATTGTCCCAGTAAAAAACAACTGCTTTCCATGGAACAATCCCAGCTGGAAATGCAGCAATGTCTTAGTAAAAAACAACCGCTTCTTATGACATTATGCCCACTGGAAAAATACTGACGGGTTGCTAAAAACACTCATGTTTGGTGGCTAAAACGGTGCTGGAAAAAGCAGGAAAACACTGAAAATTGTCTCTGTTGTTTGTTGGTCTGGAACAATGGTCTGCAGCTTGGCAGGCTTCCTGCCTACTGTAGGTATCATGCCATCCACTATCCCCTCCACCTTCCGATGACAAAGTCAACTCATAAACTACGGCACATTAGTAACGTTATGATACATATGAACTGTACAAATGTAGCATATTTGGTGTTTGCAGAAATAATGCCAATATTTTCTTTTTGGCGACTGAGCTGTGGTCCTGACGAAGGTGATGAAGAGGTTCTAATTTTGAGTAAAGCTGTGTGAACAGCTGCCTCCGTCTGTGCTTCTACATCTCTGACATTGTGTAATTTGAAAGCAGTACAAAGAAACTGCTGTTTACATCCACAAATGCATTTTTGCGTTCGTACTTGTTGAAGGATTTATGTCAAAGTCAAGTATGAGGCAAAACACACAAAGTAGGGTTTTGTATAACTTTAAAGAGATCTATAAAAACCATCAACGAAATGGAAAATAGCACAAAAATACACAACTATAATTTAACTCAGAAATTGCTCAATGCCACCTGATTTGAACCCGATTTGTTTCTGCATGCACATTCAATATCATGGTAAACTGATAAGAATCTGATCTTGTCTACATTGGACGAAAAAAAAAGGGAAGAGAAAAATGTTAATGTTTCCGCATGGTGTACAAAACACTGTCGTTAAAGTCATCACATCTGCCTCATACTACAACATTCCAAAGGATACTATAGAATTTGATTTTGAAGCAATATGCTAAAATATATATGTTAATGAGGGGAATATGAAAGTCACTGGTTCCTTCCACTTTGTTAGAGAGGAAACTTCACCCTGAGGTCAGAGGAAGTGGCGCCCTGGTGAAGGTTTCAGTTAGTGTTCGGTGGAGTACATGACACATTTTTAGCATGCACCACAGATCACGCCACCACTGTGTAATAGTGTACCAACGCTAACATCCTGCACTTGTTTACAGAGTACAAATAACAGAATTGGATTTGTTAGTTTCATCTTGTTTGATTTAGTGAGCACACGGTCAACTTCCTGATTAGTGTCCTCGCAAACATTTAGATATTTATCTGATGCAGCTGTATTTGTTGCCTCCAAATAAAACCGAATGCTAAGAAATAAAAGAATAAAATGCCTCTAAAAGTTGTTGTGATAGCAAATGGATCGTAAACAGAACTCACAATGGATAGGATGTTATCTCTGGTGATAGCTTTATGTGGTATGATGATCTTGAACCTGAAGCTGTCAGACTGGATACGCCAGTGAACTCCCAAAGCCATTTTTATGGGAAGCACATCCAGATCCAGGGTGAGATTGTTAACCTCTGTTGCCCTTTCCTCTTCAAGGATAGCAGACTGCACAACCCTTGTGTTGCTTACCCACTTGGTGAGTCTGAGTCCATCCATTTCACATACAGCTCACAAGGTGTGGTACTACCATTCTGAATGGACTTATTTAAGGCAGTCGTCCACATAGAAGTTGTGCAGCACTGTGTCTATTGCCTGGACATTGGATTGATCTTTGCTGTCTTCTGCACATTTACGCAGGGCAGCTTGGAGATTAGGCTCAACCTGCATTGGCGTATCTTATGTACATAGCTTGAAAAGGAAAAACTTCCACAAGTATTTTTATTCCACAGTTATCCTCTTAGGGGAGTATTCAAAGTTATTCTAATCAGTAAACTGTACTGCAGTAGGAAAACAGTGAAGCTTCGTAGTTACTTGAACTTCAACTGAACAAAAAAAACACATTTTTCATGAATTCACCCCAATGAGCACAAGACCCCTATTTCTCATACACCTCTCCCACACAGATAAAAAATAATTCTGTCCACACGACCTTCGATTTACAAAATATCTCCATCCACACAAGAACGCTCAAATGCTCTCCGGCATTAGCTCTCTTCTCGTTGCAAAGGTCAACACATTCTCACTCTGACCTCGTCACATATTGACGTTTGGTCATGAACTTTCCACGACCACATTCGACATGCAAGGTACCCTGGGTGCGTTGCATGTTGACAATCTGGGACACCGTGTCAAGTTCTCTTCTTTTAAGATACACTTTCGTTTTCACAGGAAATTCAGTGGGAGTAAAGATGATGAACAAACACATGTGGTTGGGTTTAGGAAAAAGGAACAGGATTTGGCTTTAGAATCTTACGGGATGCGAACACCAGGTGAAAGTCGGTGTTTGTTGGACCCATCCAACACCCCTCCCACTCACCCACTTTTGCTGCCTAACTTTCGTCCTTGTCCCCCCGCGTTTCCCCCTGACGCTGCCGGGCGCCGTTAAACTATAACGGCAACTACCCGCATAGCATGCCGACGTTAAAGGACTGCTTTTTATGTTAGTTTCTGATGTCGCAAGTCAATGCCCAAGCGCTGGATTTCGACGACCTTGGAGTGAGACCGGGCTCCAAAGGTAACAGAGAAACACCTATTGGAGATCTCATCATTGTTTATCCTTGTTCGATAGAAGGATGAAGGAGCACACTCAAACATATGAGTGATGCTCTGGACATACTAAAGTTTTAAAAGTTCTGTGCTGAAAATTCGTTGTACTTAAAAAATAAAGTGTGATTTTGACAAACTTGACACATTTGCGAGTCACTTGTGGTCCATTCAGAATGGACTTGCAACCCACTTTTGGACCGCGATCCACCAGTTGGAAACCACTCCTTAGAAGGCGTTAAAAAAACATCAGTTTTGATGACTTAAAGCTCTATTAGTGTGTGGACGAGAGGCCATAACATAGAGGAAAATATCTGTTAACAAATATATCTGTACAGGTATAGACACTGACAGAGCCTTAAAGCAGTATCATACTAATGGAAAGCTCACATTGCATTGCCTCCTACAAAATATGCTTACATGACTTAAATAAAATTATTATGAGCAGACTTTTAACAACTTACTATTTTTCAACTTACTTCATTAATTCACTTATTTACCTCAATTTATATAAACTATAACAAAACACAGACTGCACTCATTTACTGAACCACACATAAAGCCTAGAAATGTAACTTGGCTCCCACAGTTGTGTTTTTCGTTTCTTAAAAATAAACACTCAACCTTCCTTTAGATACATTTTAAAAACTACCTATAAGTAGTTGAGGCTATACGCTGGGAAACTTTGCACTTTGAGTCTAGAGCTGACACTTGTGGGTGTTTACAAGATGCGAACGTGTGGTTGAAAGGTGCAGTTACCACAAGGTAAAAAGTACATTCAGATGACGCATTAAGATGTGTGTTCTAGTGTTGATGAACATTGTGAAGCCAAGCGTGAGAAACAAAATTAATTCATAGGCGTTTACATGCAGTGGGACACTAAGTTCTGCAAAAGCATTTCCGTACAAGTGAGTTTTTCTACACAACAGTGTCAACCTAATTTTGATAACATAACACTTGACATAATCGAGAAAACACGCTGGAATATTAGAGAAAATATGGGGCTAGTTGTGGGAAATATCTTAATCTGTAAAGTAACTATTGTTGTAAATAAATGTAGTGGATTAAAAAGTAGGAGTAGAAGTATCAGATGGAAATGCTCAAAAGTAGAAGTACCTATGGTGTGTGATCATAATTGATCTCATACATCTCACATGCATGTTTATTCCTACGTGTCTCCACACGCAGACTTCTTAATAACTGCATTGTTGGCAGTGTTGACTTTGCTGATGTTGACTAGCGGATGACGAGGGTGGCGGTAAATAATAAAGAAGAAGTGATACTTGAACCTTGACCTCGTTCACAAATGTCCTCCCGCTGCACGCGCTGCTTGGCTGCACTATTTCTCAAAGAGCTCACTGGTTAAATGAAACGCAGAGGAGGAGCTGCCTTCAGTGGCCCAAGAGGAAACTTCCCTGTCAGTCTGAGTGTGACAACAACGTGAAGCGCACCTCGCAGTGTCGGAGCATCGCTTGCAAACCAAAACCACAGGCGTAAACATCTGTGTCCTGTGGAGTCCTCGTGTTTTCACCAAGAACTTTGCTGGAATATGGGGTAAAATTCTGTGCGTAAAGGGGACATTTGGACACGATGGGTTTGTTTCTTGTTGGACAAACTGGAGAACGTGCATTACTGGAAAGTGTCACCACTCCGGACGTGAGAGAGGAACCTTGACTTAGTGCGAAACAGTGAAAGAAGTCCCAGCAGGTATGAATTCCACGGAGGAAGCGGGGAGATTTAAACCGCCCACCATCCCGGCGATTATGTTCATTTTCGGGGTGGTAGGGAATGTCATCGCGATCGTGGTTCTGCGGATATCACGAAAGGAACAAAAGGAGACCACTTTTTACACCCTTGTGTGTGGCCTGGCGGTGACAGACCTCCTTGGCACCCTGCTAGCCAGTCCCGTCACCATCGCCACCTACATTAAGGGCGCCTGGCCGGGAGGTGAGGCGCTGTGCCAGTACTCCGGCTTCATCCTCCTCTTCTTCTTCTTGGTCCAGCTCAGCATTGTGTTTGCAATGTCAGTGGAGAGATATTTGGCAATAAACCATGCGTATTTCTACAACGAGTACGTCAACCAAAAACTCGCTGCTCTGACTCTTTTGGCCACTTACATTTCAAACATCGTGTTTTGCGCGCTGCCCAGCTTGGGGCTCGGGCAGGTGACGCTCCAGAAACCAGGGACCTGGTGTTTCATCGACTGGCAGAACAACAAGACAACAGTCGCGGCTTTTAACTTGATGTACGCGGGTGTGAATTCAGTCATCGTGCTGGCCACTGTCATATGCAACGTGATGGTGTGCGGGGCTCTGATCCTGATGCACAAGCGCTTCATCCGACGCACGTCTTTGGGCACGGACCAGCGGCGCATCGCGGAGCTCAGGCGCAGACGGAGTTTCGGACGATTAGCTGGAGCAGAGATCCAGATGGTGATCCTGCTTATAGCTACCTCCGCTGTGGTCCTCATCTGCTCCATACCTTTAGTGGTGAGTATTGAAACAGGCACATTTTGCACCGGTCAGGTGCGTAATAGAGTTTTACGCGTAAGAATGTCACAAAGTTTTAACAAATAAAGAAAATGCAATAGGATGCAACATCAGAAAGCAGGGAAACGAAATGGAAAAAAGATTGTGCGCCTTTACAACAGAGTTGACCTGTATTAAATGATGAAAACAAACAGGCAGGAAATGGTTAATAATAATAAGCTACCTGAACTTTGCGTTCCCACTTTAGATCTTTGTGGTTAGATGACGCATTTCTCTGAGTCGCAATGGAGGACGTTCACAATCCCTCCGTCTGCTTTTTTTTTTTTTTTTTTTTTTTTTTTTATAAATTTACACAGTTTAAGTATTAACATAGGAGGAAAATATGTGTTGTAGAAATCATACGTGTCAGCTCACATGCTCTATTTCCAAACAGCCCCCGAGAGTTTACTCATTTTAGTCCTTATCAGATCAGAGGATTAGTGTGGACTGTGAGATTTCCGCAGGTGTTTGCTCGTGCAGAATGACATGATGTCGACATTCCTGCATCTGTGGGGCCAAAGTCAGTTATCGAATTGAAGGATGGGTTCACAGTTTTAAATTAATTTGTCTTATTAAAAAGGGCAGGGGCCCAAATATAAACTGTTTTTGCATGCTGTACTCATTCCTGATGGGGAATGAATAGGGGCAAATCCACAGTCCTCATTCTGTGTGAAAATCTAAAATTCTGAAGATAATAGGTAGATTTTTGCACAGAACAAAGATCCTGTTCCATTGGAAGAGAGTTAGAAAGTGATATTTTAAAGCAACATTATGCAACTTTTTTTTTACTTTAATACTTCAACATAATTTAGATGGCACACTGACTTGTAATAGGGAAAATCACACCTCTGTCGTATTACCAAAGTGTAAAGCTTTATAGCACACAATACCACCTTGCTATTAGATGCTAGCTCAGTTTTATTTCTTTTTTATTACAACCTTTAGTTCCCCTAGAATGTCTGTAATTGTAGACTCCAGTGCTGCAGGAATGAGTCCTAAAACCTGGAAACGCATTTTAGCACCGGCCCCCTCGTCTCGATGTCAATGGGTTTTTTGAATGGATTTTTGGTTAGATGCCTGGTCTGTGCTGCACACAAGCTTAAGAGACTTTCACGTTTAGTTCTACGACATATAGTAATACGTCAGTAAATACCCCACTCACACAATTTTGAGGCTTTTATGTGTCTTCTAAAAGGCAATCACTAAAAAATGGTATTTATCCATTCACACACACATTGATACACCTGTGGCCGAGGCTACCATACAAGGTGCCACCTGCTACCCAGTGTTAAAGACACACGCACATCGATGGAACAGCCATCAGGAGCAATTTGGGGTTCAGTATCTTGCTCAAGAGTGCTTTGACAAGCAGTCAAGAAGAGCCGGGGATTGAACTACTGATCCTCCAAGTAGTGGACTAAGATGTTGCTAAATGAGACTACAGAATGTTATCAGACCAAACATGGCTTTACAGCCGTGCTGTTTGGGTGACGTTGAAGTTATGCTACCATAGTGTAGCTCGTCTATAGCCTAATGTTAGCTTTTTTACTTCTGGCGATTGCATTTACACTTCAAAAATCCTAAAAGTGGTATCCATTTGTGGAGATTATCTTGCTGAACAAACATGTAAATGTCAAACCTTTTGTTTGTCACAGAGCGTCTTTTCTACAATAACCCAATATCCAATGGAAAAATCCTGTAGGCTTTTAGACGATGGAACCAGGGTGATGCTAACTTACACATCGGCCTCCAAAAAAAAAATCATTTCTGCAGCACTCTAAAACTGTTGTAGAAGTCCAAAACTCATACATCATTAGCAATGCATTAATAACATAGCCTATACCTTGTAACTGAGGAAACTAATGCAAATGAAAAAATAATGACAATCAGACAGCAGAGTGTACATCCCTACCAATGTTACTTATGACAGTTAGCAATGTAGGCTGTGACCTTATCTGGTTCATCACTGTCTCTCAGAGTTTTGTAGTTTTTCGGGATGCCAAAAGTCACATTCAAACTCCTAGCAAACCATGTATAGGGGTGAAAATGCTAGCAGTATTTCAGCAAAACTAAACATTTCTATCACGTTTTATTCTATTTGTTATTTATCCTATTTATTAAGTGTTCACCTCCGATGTCTTCTGATGTTATATTCATTGGTTCCAAATCCTTCAGCCTGTCAAAAAATGCAAGTGTACGGCTGTTTGTGAGACTCCAGACAGTGATGACACTGATAAGGCCTATGTCACAATCTTTCATCAACAACATTAGCAGGCATGTACACTCCGTTTTCGGATTGTTGGTTTTTTTCTACCGTTAGCCTAGAAACAGATTACTATAGTTTCAGATGCGATTTGTATTTACGACAGTGGTGTACCATTCGGCAACTATAGGGGCGCCAACTCACAATAAATACCAATTCAGTATGGATAAGAGAAATGACTTCAGAGAGCAAGTCTGCCTTTATATAGGTATTGTTTTAGACTTGGAAAAAATGTGAACCTGTCCATAAGGATGAAATGTTGAACATTGAGGCTTCGGTGACTTTAGCTGTGTGATGACTTTTGATGAGACCCTGGGGAAACCCAAAGGCCAAAGGCTGTCTCATAATGAATGATGATGAGAACTCTGTGTGTATTGGCCTCTCGCCATCCCCACACTGCTGTGGTTGCACAGAAGTTACAGTCAGCCAAGTGTCTATTTAGATTTGACCGTTCCATGGCAACCATGTAGGAATATGTAAAATAAACAATTACTTTACCCTTATAAACAAAGTGTAGACAAGTTGGGGCTTGCAAAAACACTTGCTAAAATTGATTCTGCGCTTGTTTTCCATGTTCTGTCATGTCAGTTCCTTAATTTGTCCTATGTCTTCTCTCCTATGCCACCAGTGGAGGATCTTTGTGAATCAGCTGTACAGAAACCAGACAGAAAAGTCTTCTGGTCTGAATAAAGACCTGCTGGCCATCCGCATGGCTTCAGTCAACCCCATTTTGGACCCTTGGATCTACATCCTGCTCAGAAAGACAGTGGTTCTCAAGCTAATGGAGAAAATCAAGTGTCTGTTCTGCAAAATGGGCGGGCGGGGACGAAGGAACGGCGGGCAGTTCCGCTGTGCCGACGGCCACCTTTCCTCCTCCATTGTCTCACGAGACTCTCCCTCACTGGTGTCACATGAGTTGCGGACAATGGTGTGCACCTCACAGACTTTCCTATACCCGTCTGAGGAAAACACCAGGAGGTCATCTGAAGCAGGGGAGCAGGGTGGCTCCATTCCACCAGCTGCACAGACGTTACAGGGCCCCCAGGAGCTGGAGGGGACTCAGAGGGGGTTTCTACAGAGTGATTTAGAGGACAGAGCGCCAGGCAGGTCACTGAAAGAGCTTCCAATGTGCCCTAAGGACCCAGCTCTACATGTGACCTTCACAGACGTGACTGCAAACATACAGGAGAAATGCATATAGCATGATCTCCAAATCACTGTGATAGACATGTCGTGGGAGAGACGATAGGGACTAATAAGAGCACTGCAGAGACATGATAGTAATGTAAAAGCATGGAAAGACTGATTAGCCATAAATCTGTAGATATCTTGCTGTTTGACAGATGTATTACTGAACTAAATACCCACTGTCAGTGTATTACTCCTCAGTCATAACTCACCACAAACACCATATCTGCAAATAAACTTAAGTAAATCACAAGTTATATCAGTTATAAACAATACAGAACAACATGGTGTTGTAGAGGAGATCTTTTGTTGCACTTTCTGAATCTGAAAACCACTGCTCGGCTGTTTTGAACAACCTGCACAATGACTGTAAAGAATCAATGTAAAATGTGAAAAGTGTTCCATGATGTTAATTTATTTTAAGTATGAAATTGTACGTTATTGTCTTCTCTGTGAGAAGGACCAGATAGTTTGGAGCCATTTTAAATCAGTACAAGATGAATGTGATGAGTTTTTTTGGTACGTAGGAACATTTGCAAATGATTTGGTCCGAACTGGTTGGCAGAGCAGCGCTGACTTCAAAGCTAGAATCATACCATCCCCTGCATTTCATAACAAAAGGCAGCTATACTGTGGCTTTCCCACAATACAGACACTGGAGGATGTTAGGAGGCCTTCTCAAGAAATGTGTTAATAACAAATAGGTAATTTACTTGTTCCAGCCCATTACTTTGCAAGGATTCATCTTATTTTACCTTAATGTAATGTGCAATTCCTCTCATCTAATCAGACTTTAGGGGTCAATTGAGAAGGGGAATGAAAACTGAAGACTTTCTGTTAAATGATTTTAAAGGTTTTGCCTTTTCTTACAATGGATTTCCAGTTGGCATTAATGCTATTGTTGCTATAAAGATTGGCAAATGCATATTTCATTATTACAGTTTTTTTGAAGCAACAGCCAGTGTCAAATTTACCATAAAATGTTGACTCTCTTGTGAAAAGACTAATGTTGTACCAAGCTCATGAATAAACTGAAAATAAAAGTTGGTTAACGTCCACATACAGTTGTGTCTGTTTTGATTTGGTATGACAGTGAAGTATGTTTGCAAAATCAGTGTTAATATATGATATTTAGCTAAATATGCTTTGTAAATATGTTTGGTGTGCTGTAAAGACGGGAATCAAAAGGTGTACATTTAGAGCTGAAACTGAATCAGTTGTTGAAAGCTTATGGTCAGAAATCTGAAAAAGGCAGAATTTGAAAAGTGCTGTCAGGTTCTCTGGAGCTGGGATTTATGCTGGCTAGGTTTGGGTTACTGCAGCAGCTGACTTGGGGTCAGTCTCCAGAGCTGGTGCCTGCCCTCATCCTGGCAAGATGGTCTGTAATGGTGGGGAGTGAAGCGGAGGACACAGTATGATTCGAGGCTCTCGCTAACGTTAGCTTCATAAACGTGAATACAAAGCCACAGCTGTAATCATTTAGCACGGGTTAGCAGAAGGCTAAACTATTAACAACATTTTCTCTCCATCTCTGAAACACTTAAAGGTATTGAAAGCTGTTTTGTGTCATTAATCGTTTATTTTTTTGACAAGTCTGTCTTCCTTTTCTTGGGTTGCTTTGCAGTGTCGGCAGTTGTTGCCAATGCTGGAACCAGAAGTTCCTCTGCATGATTCTTTAATATTGAATCAGGCTTTCGCTGAAGAGGAAGTGCAGGCACATCTGCATTTGTAGAACAGCCATCAGGAACACCCTCTCTCTGAACTGACCTGTGATGGTCAAAGTCTCCAGTCAGGGACTGAATTTCCTAAAGCCTGAAAACAGAGCCAAGAGGAGGTGCAGGAGTCGAGTGTTCTCTTAGTCCATTTGACTGACAAAATGCTCAAAGGGTATTATTGGATTTTTGCCCAGTGATGTTAAAATTAAATTTGCCCACCTCAGCTTTAAGGGAAGTTAATGGACGGAAAACTAATCGTAAACTATTATAAATGATTAATAATTTATGTCGTTTTGGAAGCAGATATGCCCCCAACATCTCCGGTTTCAGCCTCTTAAATGTGAATGTTCACTACTTTTTATTATTGTAAATGGACTGTTTTTGGCAGGTTTAGATTGATCTTTTGATCTCTTGGAAATGGTGCTTGACATATTTCACTAAGACATTTAATAAACCATATAATTATTTAATTCATCAAGAATATAATCTGCGTCTTAATCAGAGATGTAAATAAACATGAGTTGTAGCCCTTACTGTACTTTGGAAGTGGCGACCTCTCTGCATCTTTGCTGAAAATCAAATATTGATCAGCCCGTGACAGAAGGACTGATGATGGAAATAAAAGTCAATACTGATCACTTGAGGTCAATGGATGGCAGGTCACATTTTTTAACATGAACCTGCTGCAGAGCAATGTGTAAAGAATGCTGTGGAGCATTTCATGAAAACCATAATTAATAATATTTTCTGAATTTAATGCCTATAAATGTTCTACAATAACATTTTCTTTTGCCAGCATGTCACTGTCAGTGACACTGAGCAGCTGAGAAAGTACAGGTCAGTTTTCATCTCATTCATTTACAACAGCGCTGATGTCTAAAACACATTTCAAACCAGTGGCCAGGTCTGATGGCATGACACCGCTCACCTGCTGACAGATGGTTTCCTCACTCCCAAAAGATTTCCAGGTCCGAATGTGGCCAGTGTCCACAGCCTTCCCAGAGCAGTTAAACACCCCTCTGGGAACAATATCCCGTTAAAGAGAGCTGTGACCTCAAGACTGAGAAATCTGTTAAAGCTGTAGAGTCTCTCGGGAGGCAGGATACAGTGATTGACGAAACAGTTGTGACGAGATTTTAACAGAGGGCGAAATGAGGAAAAATGATTCTTCTTGGAAAGCTCATTCCCCACCTCATCAGCTAACAGTGGTAATACACTACAGTGTATGTGACAGGCTGTTTTTGACATATAAAGCCCGGCCACAAGGAATCTGTGAAAACAATTGGCTATTAGAGGATGGCACTTAAAAAGCAATGTGCTCATGATGTGGCCTTTTAGCACTGGGGATAGAGTTAGGAGCAAAAAGGGAATTCCAGGAAATGATAGATGTAGAAATGCTAGCAGTATTTGTACTATTATATCTGGACCAATGTCAATGTTAGGGTTAAGGTGCATGAAGGGAAAAGGGCATATCTAGAATTACCGGAGACCAGGGAATGGAGCACTAGTCCAGATAATAGATATCATTTTAAATCTTCACATTATTACAAAAACTTAACATATAAGATTTATTTGCTGTAACATCATCTGGCTCACTAAACTTCATCTGTGTGTTTCTTTATCTCTCAACACATACCACCACAGTGTCCCTGCCTACCACTGGATGCTAGTGCAGTGCAACAACACTAAATGCTCTGTTTCATCAATGTATAGCGCATGGTCTAAAGTGCAGTCAGGGCGTGTCCAACTCCACTTAGCTGATCCAGCAAATTGGAGAAGTGAGCGGTTTTCTGCCTCTGCTGTCTCCCAATCTTCTGTCCCATCAACAAGTCGACAGATCAGAGGAAATGCACAGATGATCTGCTTAACTGTGGAGGGGGGAGTGCTGCTGCGTGTCCCTGTGTGTGTGTGACAAGCAGATGTATGCGTTGTGAACCCGCGTATGTGGGTGCATCTTACTTTCTGAATAATAAATATAAAAAACTACATGTCAACCTTATAGTGCAGCTACAGGAGTGAAGGAACCACCAAAGTCAGTAGGATTTAAATTGTGCGCCAATCCATCTAGTAGATGTTGACATATTCACAGGATACATGAAAACTTTGACTTGCTAGTGACGCTAGAGGAATAGTCTGGGTATTCCCCTTTCGTGCCAATCCATCCAATACTTGTCAAGATCTTTATCTCAAAAGTAAACAAAGGAAAAGTCAAAGGATCATCAAAATCTGTGGAATTCATCCTCTGGGGACCATGAATGCCTGTACCAAATTCCGCAACAAAACATCCAGTACTTGACTGAAATATTTCAGTCTGGGCCAAAGTTGTGGAGCGGCTGACTGAGAGACCATCATCCCAAGAGTCACTCCGCTGGCTTAGATTAAGACATGGAGTCAGATTTGAATACTTCACTCAGTGTAAACATGAAATAACTCCCATGAAGAGCTGAAACAAGCCAATACAGAATACATAACTGATACTGCCAAACAGTGTAGAATAAGATGATTTAACAACTTTAAATCTTATGGGGAAACAAAAGCATTAACTTGTGTGTTAAGGACTAACACTGAGTAGGTAGGAGTAGGTTTGGGTGACCAAAAACATATAAACCATTAACAGCAATCAGCTGGGTCAATGGGTTTTCCATAATGTTTGTTTTCATAAGACAGTATACCAAAGAAAATGACGCACCATCCACATACATGTGTATTCAAGCTAAAATCACTCGGCACACCCTGATCAAACACAGGTGACCTCCGTTTAGCTTATTATGTAACTTCCAAAAACAACAGCTGCACCTGCGATGATTTGGGTGCGTCCCAGGTACGGGTGTAGCTACTTGTAAAATTATTCCTCTTTGTTTTGTATTTGTATTTAATTAAGATCAATTTGTAGACATGTGTTTTCTTTTTCTCTGCCTGAGAGACTGTTTTTCAAAACTAAAGCTGGCACTTTGTTTTGTAATAAGTGTGCAGCAGCCCTGTCAGTTAATCTGAGAACATTACGAGTCCACTTTGCACAGGACTTTTTGCAGTCATCTGCCACTCTGAGAAAAAGACTGTCATGACTATTACATTTAAATAAGGATGTGGTCTTTACCATCAGTTCAGAATCATGACTTAGCAGAAACTCTAAGCATTGTTATATGTTTACACGACCTGCCCATGATGCTGACTAACCATAGAAATATATAAAGTGTACATTTAGATCCATTTCTTTTTCCTTGGACCATCTTGAGACTTCCACTGGCCCTTTTATAGAAACTCAATTAGGTCTATATTTACGCTGCCCTACAAACCTGAGGAGGACCTCAATTGCCTGAGAAGTGAGACTGAAAATGACCCTCATGTCAGTGACTTGGGATTCTGCATAGTGATACAGTGATGAAATAAATGCACTTAATGTCTTTTTTTCCCACTTGTATCTCAATCTTCAACACTTACTTTTAAGGGCAGTAAGTTCAGTTTCATATTCAATCATAACTAACTTCTAATTGTGTGAATGTAAAAGGGTTTGTTTTTCCAGGTGTAGCCTACAACAGAATTCAGAATCTGAATTATACATTTTTAAAAGTTACCTGACTTACATTTTCTGGTAAGAACGTTGCCTAATATACGCCAGAAAGCCTTATCAAGCTCTTACAGTAATGTTTTCACTTTCACTGTTGTGGCTTTTCTGCATTATTACTGGAGAAATTCAGCGGAAACAATGACTTTCTGTAATTAAAGCTGAAACAGCACTCTGCAGCTTGTGGTTTACTTTCTTTTATCTTTTGTATGTACTTTGCCAATGCATTCTGATTCTTGTGGTTCAGCACTGTAGCATATTATACAGAAGTGTGATTGTAAGTGTGAACACGTAAGTGTGAAGCTGATTATTTCCCCCTGAACTTACAGAG
The DNA here is from genome assembly GCF_006386435.1 of Epinephelus moara. Classification (NCBI taxonomy): domain Eukaryota; kingdom Metazoa; phylum Chordata; class Actinopteri; order Perciformes; family Serranidae; genus Epinephelus; species Epinephelus moara. The sequence goes on from NC_065514.1 coordinate 27,826,235, forward strand.
AGTGGGCTACATGTCTCTCTAAAGGGTGGTGTGTAGTAGTTCCTGCTAAACGCAGAATGTTGTAAGTATAAGATTTTTCTATTTGTCCTCCCACGTTGTTTTGCATTGTAAGGTTAATTCAATTAATAGTTTTAAAAAAGCCTCATAATGTATGTATGCATTTCATTTGTTTTGGCTTTTAACATTATATTTGATATTGGGCTTTCATCTTATGCTCGCGCTGGTGGGCAGCAATGTCGCTCAGTCCACCACTTTGGTCCAGACTATATATCTCAACAACTATTGGATGGACTGCCATGAAATTTTATACATATTTAAATTCATGGTTCCCTGAAGATGCACCCTAATGACGGTGGTGATCCCCTGACTTTTTGTCTTCTGCCACCATGAGGTTAACATTTTTGATTTTAACTGCAATACCTTGATAACTATTAGATGGATTGTTGTAAAATCTGGTCAAGATATGCATGGTCCCCAGAGGATGAATTGTGACAACTTTGTGACAACTTTTTGAGTACTGTTCATGGGTACTTCAGTACGGTATGCATCAGGTGTGAGCACCAAGTGTTCCAAAACTCGGAAGTGAACTGCTATTTAAGGCAACTACAAGGAGTTTTTATTGGGTTATGAAAGTCTCAATTTAATGCCAATGCCTCTTCATCAGATGGACCCAGACCCAGACCCAGATACGGCAATGCTGCTGCCTTCGTCCTGCAGTCTGAGTTCCAGCGGGAGGCAAATAGCTCTGTGCCCTTTCAGCAATGGCTCCATTTCCAACCAGGAGCAGAGCTTGGCCCTGCTGCACCACTCGTCTCCCAGGCAAAGGTCCCACATGCAGCAGTATCCTTCTGCAGCACCCTATGCTACACTGTAGCACATGTAGATAATGACATAAGTGTACAAAGATAGGAACCAACATCACGAATGTGAGAGCTGAGGAGGGGCGTACTCAGGCACAGTACGAATCATTTGAATATGAATACGCTTAGTCTTCTTACCTTCTCACTTCCAAATATAATATTATATATTATATATATAAACTACTAGACTCAAACATTTGTCCCCAAGACAAGAAAGCTGCAGGAAACACATAACGTTTACCTATGATTCATGTTTATTCACTCATTGACAACAAACAGACACATTAAATCCTCACAGGTCAGTAACATTTACCTATCAGCGTTCATGTGCCTTACAGAAAATGATTCTGGATTTCCTAATCAAGACAGGAAACCATTTCATTGTGTTTCATCTCTACCACCTCTCTTTCTTGAGTTTGATTTGTCTTTATATGCCTTTATCCTGGAGGATACTCAGTTCAACAATAAATCAATTTAATGTACTATAAAAGCTCTAAAACAAATGTTCAATTTTGTTTTTTCATTAACGTGTTAGCAGCTTTTAACTGCTTCAGCTACAGGTTAATCAGTGTAACTAGAGCTTTTGTTATACTTCTTCTGTCAACATTATTTTTGGAAAATACGTCTTACTTTTATAAATAATCACAAATAAAAAGTCAGTGTTTTTGTGCTATCCAGAAGAAAGAGACAGTTAAGTTAAAGCTTCAAAACATATTAACACTCTACATGCACATTTAACACAATTAACATTTAAGGGATGGAAAACAACAAAACTTAAATGCCTTATATTCTGTTGCTTCTGAATAGGGTTGCAACAGTATGAGATTTTCATGATATTATAACAGTCTCAGAAAACATTAGTTTCACAGTATTACGGCATACGGTATTAAACAATTATTATTGTTCTTATAAATAACAATTACCCTTAAAGGAATAAAAACATACGTTTTTTTTGTTGTTATAATTGAAACATGAAACTTTTTTTTTTTCAATACCGTATATAAGCAAATGTCACGTTATGATAACTGTCAATTTTCATACCACGATATGTGGTTTCACAGTATACCGCTGCAACCCTGCTTCTGAATAGTTTTTTATGCTATAGCTTCACACACACACTCACTGTGGCTGCAGAAATAATACCACTCAGTCCTAAAACATGTAACCAGTACAATCAATTCATGCTGAAACCAATTCAAAGTCCTCTTGCTTTGACAAACTGTTCTTCTGATGGTATCCCTGCGTCCTCTGATCCTCCCTCCCCAGTGAGTACATTTTTCACATTCCCGTCAGCGTCCATGACCACAGCAGTCCTCTTCAGCTCCTCATAGCGCGTCTGTCGATCAGCAACAGCCACGCAGGCGGCCAGCACCTCATCAGACTCAAAGTCATACTCCTGCTCGAGCTCGGGGGCATTTAGGATCTGTTTTTTGGCCTCCTCCTCTTGCCGAGCCTTCTCCTTGGTTGCTAAATGCTGCTTCTGTAGCCTGGATGCCCACTCCAGGTCTTCCTCCCACAGTGTGCGCTCTGATGGACACAGGTGGATTGCAACCTGGAAGGACCTCACAGCCTACAGGGATAGGTACAGCGTGAGCTTAGGATTCAACACAAGCTTTTAGGGCTGGTCATGAAAATGGGTAAAAGCGAGTTTGTGGTCTTCAACAAATCAAATGTTTAGCCGGAATTCTTTCAGGCGTTTTTTGCAGGTTGGCTGTAATTCTCACAGATGAATGGTATGACATTGGCATCTGTGCAGCTGGATGAGCAGATGGGTGCATCATCAGCATGTCTACAAGCAAGACCCTGACATTCTTTGTGTTGTGTTGCAGACAGATTTATAGTTTCATTAAGAAGACATCAATATCTCTCAGCTGACTGTGCAGTTGTAGATCGATGTTAAAATTATAGTCTTGTTGAACAGACATACAGATGGCCTCCAAACGTTTACGGGACCTGATGTCAAGCTTTAGTTGTGAGGATTTGTCTGGGAATCGGAGAAATAAATCCATCCCTACATTCTATCCCGATGAGCTCATAAATGGAATGTCTGCAATCTATCAGGCACATGCTATGGAAAAAATGCTATGTAATGGGAGGTCTGTGTTAATATGGTAATAAATCCAATCATGTAAGTTAGATAAGATACCTTAAAAAGTTCTCAACTGTTCGAATAACACTTGCTGGACACTGAACACAAATCTTGATTGTAATCCACTAAATCCTATGATTTTACTTTTACCTGTAGTGTTATTTTATAAATCTAGATTGTTTTGGTGTGTGTTGCAGAGTGTTGGAGATATCAGCCGTAGAGATGTCTGCCTTCTCTCCAATATAATGTAACTAGATGGCACTCAGCTTGTGGTGCTCAAAGCACCAAAAAAATTATTTGACAAACTAAACAGTCAAATGTCTCTTTCCAGAAATCATGACCCGGTTACTCAAGAAATCCAGACCTTGTTGTGAGCAGTTTAATGTAGGAACTATTTTTTTTCTACCAAACTACACCAGCTAACCGTAACACCACACAGGCCGAAGCATATGTGCTCTTGACAGCACAAGTTGTAAGCTAAAGTTATTATTGTTTTGTATTTTTTATTAGTTTTTATTTTTAGATCCTTTTTCATTTTTGTTTTATTGGTTCAGTTTAGTTTCAGTTAGTTTCCAGAGTGGGCTGAGCTGTAACGTTAGCCAGCTCAGTGGAGCTAGGTGAGTTAGCAGTAGATGCACACTTCCTTCTGAGCAGTAATATGGTTGTTGGGCGTACTTTGGCCGAGTGCCATCTGGTTCCATTCTACTTGAGACAAACTCTACGGTTGATATCCCCAATACACCAACTGACACCAAAACAATCTGGACTGATAAATAGCACTACAGGTAAAAGGAAAAACATGTATTTCAGATTTTGGGGTGGACTATTAATTTTGGCCTGCCGTCAAGTTACACACGGAATTAATATTAATTACGGACAGCTCACATGACTTGTTGCGGTGATGTTTGTCATTTGTTTTGTGACTGTTCACTGCCTTTAGGTGATGAGAAAGACAGGAGAGATTTAAAAAAAACCCATAATACATTTGTGTCGGAGCTTAGAGAATCACATACTGCTGGCACTGTAAAGCCAGACTGTAGTAAAAGGAAAGCAATGCTGCAACATTAGCAGGCAGTTGACTACGGTAAAGAAAGGATCTGGATTTCATCAGGTCTATTCAAGTCAGTACCAATCCATTAAAATATCCCTGGATCTGCCCCAAAAGCTCAGGATCTGTCTTATGAAAGTGTAATACTAAACTGTTGGAGTCCCCTATCGGTTGCTATGTACAGGTGAGAGGACACCATCTCTGACGTGTTCTTGTCCTCATGAGGACTGCTCAGCTACTGAGCTGCACCTGTTCCCAGTGATACAGTGAGCCACACCTCTTACGAAAATACAATCAATCAGTCATCCAAGTCACCCCAATAAAACAAAAGCCTCGTGGCCAACCTGTGGAACAAGTCAGGCTGAGGAAGTGTCACTGATGCATCACACATTAAGCATTTAATGATCAAAACAAAAAGGAACTCTGTTTTTACTCGCCAGCCTTTCCTGGCCTGAAACAACAGCTTTCGTAAAATGGGGATTTGTTGGAAGATGATTATCTTTGATAAGTAATTAAATCTATTTTCTGACACAAGGAATTTCTTAAACGTAGAAATAAATTGACATGAGCCTAGTACTTGATTGGTTTCTTAATAGGAGTCTTACATCAAGCCAACATGGCTTGCAGCTTGATGCTGAGCGTTCTCCACCTGTAACATAAATTACTATTGTCAACTTCAACTGAAAAAGTCTCTGACAGCTTAACTGTTACCGTTTTCTGATTAATGAAACTGTCTGTGCCTAAAACAACATATCAAGTTTAATCTTGAACAGGCTAGACTCTCAATGACTCTTTATTTCAAAAGTAATTCTTCATCAGACAAAATGCCACAGACAGCAGATTAACTGGCTGCTTACTGAAAATACCAAGAAGATAAATGGCGACAGAGCTGTCATGCTGCAATGTCAAATGTCTTTAAAACATTCAGAGAAAAAACAAAATCAGAAGCTATTTGTTTGTTTTATTTGAGTATTTTCCAGTAGTGGAAATTAGAGAAGGGCAGGAAAATAATGGACTCATGAAAGAGAAAACGGGTAATCACTGCACTCACATTTGCACAAACAGGCACTACTCAAACATGTTGATGCACACGAAGCTCTAAAACTCGACTGAACAAGCCTTGCTAAAAATAGACGTGCCTTTTTTTCCCTTCCTTCCCAATAGCTCCATTATACAGGGAGGTGTGTCTATATTTGGTTTAGTTTGAGCTCAGGTAACTTTCAACACTTCCCATTGTTGTTTTTGGTGCCGTAGGACAGGTCTCTCGCTCTTTGAGTGACATGCAGTGCCATTAGCTGAAGGGTTTTGGAGTTCAGTCCTGTTTCCTTGGCTCCAAAATGGGCGAACGGTGTAACTGAGAACAGCGGGTTTCATACACCCACAGGTCCCGGCGTGTTCTGGGGCAATTTCAGCAATCGTCCATGCCCCAGGCGACAGTGGGAGTGCTTTGAAAGGGGAACATCTCAAGAGAAAGTTTGCAGAAAGTAGTAAACAGAAATAACTGACGTATCTTAACAGACCTTCAAAAGCGAAGACAGATCTGATTAATAGCTGGCTGCAATAACAGGTGTAGTTCATTGCAAAAACAAACATCCAAAAATGAGATGGGGCCGTTCCAATGAAGATCATTAGTGTCTGACTGAGCAAGAGGCCATCAATTTTATGAAACCCTACTGAGTGAATGTTGGTATAGTCTATATATGCCAGCTTGATTTTTGGTGTGTTTGCACAAAACACAAAATGCAAAATGGTGCCTATTTGACCACAACCAAACAATGCATTTGTTTTTAATCACTGCAGTCTCTGCCACCCCTACTATAGCGTCATCTGCAATTAGTGAACAATGTTCTGTGACTTTTGTTTCCTCCCGCTATGACTCACAAATTCCTCCATCTGGTACTCTCATTTGTTTACAGCCCTAAATTTGATTGCAGTTTGACAGCTTTTGTGAACACGTTGTTCTCTAATGTGTTTTCATTTGGATTGTATTGCCAGCCATACTCACCAGGTCCACCTCTCCAAGGTTGAGCTGGGCGCGGCCCAGAGTCTGCCAGCCCTCCCACCAAAGGGGGCTTAATTTCACTGCCATCTCTCCAGCCTTCACAGCAGGGAACACTTCCTGCAAAATGGTCAGTGCCTGTGGAGACATCAGACATGGTTAAAGACTCTTTATTACCATATTCCCACCAAAATTAGCATGTATGCAGGTTTTTTAAACATGGGAAAACCCATTGACAACAGGTGACAGACTGCCTTCCCATTGCCAGTAGCCTTTTTTTTCCCTATTGTGTCACATTTGATGTCAGAGGTAGGCTGCATAGCAGGTTCATTAACAGTGTAAAGCGGGTTGGAGGCCAGTGAAAACAGTGATCACTTCTTTTTAAATCTCTTACTTATTCAGTTTCTCTCTCAAACTTTGTATAAATGCTGCTTGGACAGAAACAGATGGTATTTTGTGGCACACTGTGCAATGATGCGCCTGAAAAGGAGCTAAAATTAGCGCCTCCACCCAGGTGTTGCATTTTCATAACTGCTAACCAAAGCAGATTGGAGCTGATAAATACCCTAGACTACTACAGTGTCAATTGTCGTGGGAATAATTGCTGAATAACCTTTCCATTAAACACAAGAGCCAAATGTTAGCAGGTTTTTTTGTCCAGTAGGAAAGGCACTTAAGGGTTACCTTTACAAAGGACAACAAAAGCGTGATTCCTGATATTACCACAGTATGGGCAAAATAAAAAAATAATGGTTTAACTAATTTTTAAACTAAAAAAATGGCAATTATTTTCTGCTTCTAGTTTTCAAATGTGAATATTTACTGTTTTTATTTGTCTTATGTGATGCAACTTAGATATCTTAACTGGATTTTAGACTGTTGGTCAGACAAAACAGGACATTTGACAATGTCACCGAGGAACGTGTGATGTGACTCACTCACTATTAGAACAAACTGTACAGCAAACAACAAAAGCACAGTCACGATCATGAAACGACTTTCTGTAATTCACTTATCAATGCTCACATTTAACAGTGCTGCAGCGAACTCATTAACCTCTTCAACCTTGCCACGCCGAGCAGAGTCTTACAGTATGAATCATATTCAGACACTATTCAGATGAATACATGCACTATCATCAGGACATTTTTTAATTTTGCTTTGCTGTCATGTAGGAGACAAGCTGTCAAGGAGCTTAAACCACAGTGCAACCATTTGCATAACTATCTGTAAGAAAACTAATTTGAGAAAAAAAGTTACTCATAAGGGTTCACTAATCATTGGCTGTGGTAGAGTGCAGTTTTTGCCTGGGGCTGCAACTGCACCACAAGTGCCTTGTATTGCTGCTATGTCCATCAGGAGATACATATAGGATAAATTTGAGCAGCTCTCTGCTGGAATTAAAGTGTGTTAGTACACTGTAGTTAGTGTCAGTACATCATCTCACTATGATACACATTATGTTATTCGAAATCTGTTTACTCACACATCCTTGACAAGGTTGCCCTTGTGACCAAAAAAACAACAAGCCCAGAATTAAAAAGTTGCTGTCACAATCCCTGTGCTGAAGGAATCCACGATAAGTTGCCTGAATAATTACAGACCTGTCACATTTAAATCTACGTTAATGAAAAAATCTTGGAGCATCTAGTATGTAAACACCTATCCAACGCAGTCAGCTAAGAACCCTACCAGTTTGCATACAGGGCATAAAGATCTGTAGTGGACACTGTGTCCCTCCGTCTCCATTTCATCCTACAGCACTTAGAATCTCTGCTTTTAATACTATCTCACCTGCAAAACCTGTTTCATAAGCTGTGGCAAATAGGAGACGATCACTCTTTATTGGGTTGGATTCCTGACTTTCAACAGCATAGAACATAGGTGGACAAATTAACAACAGGCTCTCTGAAACCCGATACATAAACACTGCTGCACCTCGGGGTTGCAGACTATCACGTCTCCTGTATTCATTGTTCACACTGTGACTCTGTTAAAATGGTTAAATTTACTGATGATACAGCAGTGGTAGGTTTGATCTCATGTGACAATGAATTAGCCTACTGAAATGAGGTCATGTTGCTGATTGACAGGTATTGCTGCTACAACATGGAACTGAATATTTCCAAAATTTAAATGGTAAATGGACCTGCACTTGTATAGTGCCGTTCTGGTCTTCCAACCACTCACAGCGCTTTTTACACTATAGCCATTTTTAGATAGGAATTGTGCAAATTTGCAGGAAAGCCCAATCAGTCTTCTTTCAGCATTGGCAGTATAAAAACAAAATCGGGGAGTGCAGCAAAATGCCGCCTACTTTTGTTTATACAGAATGTGCCTTTTTCGGGGCAATGGGGGGCGTGAGCAAGTAACAAAACCTTTAGCTCAGCGTGTGATGTAAACAATGATGTACTCCGAGGGAAGCCACGGCTGGTCAGTCCTCTGGCGATTCTCTCGTAAGTTGGCCCCTCCTTCACCGTCCCCGTCATTTGACGGTTAATGGCCTCTTCATTTGCGAGGACAAGGAGGGTGCGCAATTCTTTGTCTCCCCAGTTGCTCATCTTTACTGTAGTGTCTGTCAGGTTTGTGTTTCCCTCTTGCTACTAGCTGCTCATTTCTGCTATCAGCTGTTTCCTGTTTATCCACCGCCAGTGGGTCGCACGTGTGGCGTCATCAACAGCCCCTCCCATGGCAGAAGGGCGCCTCGTTCTTTTTAAACCAAAAAGGTTCCGCCAATATGTCTACCCTACAAGGCGGAAAATTGGGCACCTCGGATCAACTTGCCAATCCGGCTTTGTGTGTCTAAACGCTCGCAACTTGCCGGCAAAACGGCCCAACATTCGCCGATCTGGCAGTGTAAAAGGGGATTATGAGTCACATTCACCCATCATACACTGGTGAGGCTACCATACCATACAAGGTGCCACCTGCTCCTCAGTTTTCACACACTGATGGAATGGCCATCGGAAGAACTTAAGGCTGTCCACTCTTTCCACCTCCACCGGGAGCAATTTGGGGTTCAGTATCTTGCTCAAGGATGCTTCAACATGCGGAATGTCACAAGCACAAGCCTCTCGTCCATGAGTAGATGCATGTTTCCTTCTGTGCAGTGATAGGGCTGGCGGGTGTAGATTATGTATCAGAGAGGGCAGACATCTCAAAGGCTGATATCTCAAACACTTGGCATCTCACACCAAAACAGTCTGGATTTATAAATAGCCCTGCAGGTAAGAGGAAAAATATGTCTGCGTTTTATGGGCTGGAAGTTATGTATTATATTCTTTTTAAAGTGTGTGCTGACTGTCATGCTGTTATTGTTTGATTTGTTGTGAGCACACTGTGGCAAATTCCTAACAACTTAGTTGTATCACGATGACGTACTGAATCGCAACTCTTGAGTGAGCCTCTACAAGAAATTAAGATGCAAGAATAGTGGCGATTTATGATGAAATAAAATACACAGTGGTATACTGAACCCAAAACACATCCAGCATCTTGGTATAAGTTTTATCATCCCCCTACTTCCTGTGCGTGATACATCTGCACACCCAGTGATAGGCTAATAACACTCAAATGTCTCTGTATGAATACTGAAAACCAAAAGAGCATGAGAGCTGTAAAACTATTAAAATGCATGGAGCAGAGTGTCTTTGGTTCTTACTGAAGGAAGATTTTAAAAGACAAATATCAAAATGTAACATAGCAAGCCCAATTAATCTCACTACAACACAGTGTTTTTATGAATTGACTGGTCACTTATCACTAACACAAACCCTCCATATCTCCAGGACAATGTGGTGACAGTCTCATAAATGAAGTCACTTTCCAGAGCGCATGACGGTCTGCTGTAACAGACACACAGACTGACAGGGGGACCTATAAGGCCCAATACTGATTGAGTTAAATCGGAAGAAAGTGATGAGGGGAAGTAGATGACCAGCATCAGTGTAAGCACCCTCGTCATCTGGGCCAGTAATGAGAATATGATGAGATCCAGCCTATTTTCAGCCTGATAATGGACACTAATAGGTTTGATGTGCTATACATGTGTAGTCAAACACACTGGAGCTGAATCTAAGCAGAAACATCTGTGCTTATGTCATGCCTCAAGTTAGTCATAGCATGCAGGGGAGGGAAAAATCCTCTTTGTGGTGGTTTTCCAGGCCTGGTCCTCCAATGATTTCCTTCTCAAATATCCTGCAATGGATAATATTATATTAGGCATACAGCGGCTATGGCTATAAGGAGAGATTTTATTGTGTTAGTAGTAGTAAATGAATAAGAAATAATGGAGTCGGTCTGTCTACCTCCTGTGGCTTCCTCACTTTTTCCTAAATATATATGGGAACCATTTGCTCAAAGATGCCTACGTTAGAACAAAAGGGAAAAAAAGCTGAGGAATGATGACAGAACTCTAGACAAAAGAAGGACACAAATCTATCAACCTAGAGGAGGAGGAAGTGAAAGGAACAACATTAAGGAACACGGAAATTGAACTGAAAAAGCTAAAACATGGAAGCAGCTGGAAACATGCCGCAGCTCTGTCATCACTGTGCTGATATCACTTATGCTTAAAAGCATACCAAAGTGGCAGCTGAAAGAGGGTCTATGTGGCCATGATGGCTTTTAAATAATCACACATACACAGCACGCAAGCAAGGATATGAGGAAGTGTGTAAACAGCGTGCTGGTGGTCAGTAGAGCTCCCAAACCAAAGGACGTGAACCAAATATGTGTTCAGTTATCTTGAAAGTTGCTGCAAGTGACAGATTTACTGTTTATTGGCTATGATTTCCTTGGCGTATCCTGCACACAAAAACCCTGTCAGATTTATATATTGTCCTGCCCAGATGTAAAACTCTACAGGCAGCTGTGAGACTGCATCACATTTCAGATATGGTTATGCTATGCCAGGAAACAGCAGGAACATACTGTTTATCAGTCATGTGGCTCTATTATTTTGTTTTGTTGAGGTTTTTATATCATTCTATAACGACACAGTAGTGTTCCTAAAATATTAAAATCCAAAGTTACAAATTTTGGTCAAAGTATGTATGTTTTAGCGTCAAAATGCTTATTTCCCAAGCCCTTCTAAAAACTTTTCCCCATGTGACCTGACGTAGGTTTCTGCTTTATGAGATGATAACATATAAACCCAGGTACTACTGTGGGTAACAAGTTAGTTTGGTTCCAAAAGTCACACAATAACACAAACAAACTGTTATGTACAATGAGGTTAAATGACTGTTTCTGGTGATAGAGTCTGGTGGCTTTGAAGATGACGATATAACAGCTTCAGTTCCCTGTCAGAAAGGGCTGTCCAACGGGGAAGTAAACTAGTGAAAATAATCTAAATATTTATTCATTCATTTTCCATAACTGCTTATCCTGTTGGGGTACACCCTAGACAGGTCGCCAAACTATCCCGGGCCTGACACTTATAGACAACCATTCACACCTACAGGCAATTTAGTCACCAGTTAGCCTAAATTGCACGTCTTTGGACTGTGGGAGGAAGCCGGAGTACCCAGAGAAATCCACCGGGTCCGAACCAGGAAGCCTCTTGCTGTGAGGCGATAATACTAACCACTACACCACTGTGCCGCCCATCACAGTTTCTGTCAATAGAGTCTGGGTGGCTTTGAAGATGACGATATAACAGCTACAGTTCCCCGTTGGAAAGGGCTGACTGATAGAGACGTAAACCAGTGAAAAAAATCAAAATATTGCGCACACTTAAACTGATATTGATTTTCTAGGTGGTCTTTTTTTAAGGAGGCTAAAATGTGTTTTGCCCCCATCCAAAGCCACCAGACTCCTTTGACAGAAGCCGTATTTATAGCATGGAACATGAGCCGCTGGGTTTTGATAAGGAGAAGGATTGTGTGGAATTAAATAGACCATATCTCTGGTTTGGCTGCATCTTGTTTTTTTTCTTTACCTTCTTTACCGTTCAGCGTTACTGTTATGGGAGTGCAATGCTAAATCAGTGTAGTACTCTTTTAAGACATAATTGGGGAAAATGTGAACCTATCTTTAAAAAAACAGCAGGAGAAATGATTAACACAGAGACAAAATGAGTAAACAATAAAAATATATATTTATAATTTACCTGAGACTTCATTTCATACAGTAGTGGATTGTCTGGAGTCAGCTGAATGGCCTCATCCAACTTCTTAATGGCCTCCCAGTGCCTAAAGAAAACGCACACATCGTTTAACCAGACATTATAGAGCTGGGGGATTAATCACATAGGTGACTGTTTATGGCATCATAAACTGCAGAAGCTTTGCAGCATGATATACTACTCCATAGACATGCATCTAAATTATTTATAGTGCATAAATGTTTATTGACTATGATCTAAAGTTACCCAAAGCTATCAACGCCCTACACGGACATCTTGGACTACATGGAGTTAACATGACTTTGTATCAACTTTGGCTCATGTTCAATTCTTTGGTATAACACGGCGCTGAAGCATGACAGACTCAAATAGACAACCATATAAAGCGGTGAAATTAGACACAGTTTGGTTGTCCCCGCCCTGACACTTGATATACGTTATGTAACCTAACATAAGGCCGCTGACATGTTTGCTCAGTAGATAACATGAAGACCTTTTCCCTGGAAATTTGTGTTGGTGCTTCTTATAGAGAAGTCAGAGCCCCTATCATGTCTTTCCGTTCTTATATAAGACTTCTTACAAGCTGATATAAATAGACTTTTAAGGAACATTGCTGAGTCGTGTAGTGTAGCAGCCAATAATGTAACAACGTCCTGAAAATGTCCTAAAATTTGCAAATGACCTGTTCGAAAATGTAATAAACCACAATAATGTAATAACTTGACTGATAATGTTACAATGTAAAAAGTATACTTTTTTTCTCTGTGAAATGTAAAGTCAGCAAGTATACATAATCTTGTATTGCCATGTTTTCCTACTGTAAACACTAACATTTGACGCTAATTTCATGTTTTGGAAACTCTAGGCTTTCTATAGAATTTGAAATTTACAACAGATAGCAAGTTATCAGGCAAAGATGCATTAAACTAAAATCCCTACCAAAAGGAAATGAACCCGCTCATATCCATGATGATTGATTGTTGTCCAGGATTGTCCATTAGACCAGAGTAGATACGAGATTAGACACTATCAGAAGATGACAAAAGCTGCAGAAAATGTTCCACAAGTGAGCAGTAAAAGCAAAGTCAATTCAATCTCCATGAAATTTTACTTTTTCATCTGAGTCAACAGTGATTCCTATTGAATAAAGTTTCTCTTTTGCATCACCTGATCTTGCAAAATTTCTGTGTGGGTAGAGGGAAGTGTACACACCCAAATACAAACCTAAATACCAGTGAATATGTTAAATAAATACATTTGAACAGTACAAGCAAACTCTCTTAGTAACTCAGAAACGGTAACCACAAATGGGAAGTGGAAAGACGTTGTACTGCTACAATGTATTAATTCACTGCTTACTAGAGATCTAGTCATGGCTACCCAGCGTTACACTAATACAGCTTAAATATGTATTTTGGCTTAGGGTAGGATGTGATTTCACTTTAGTTTACAGTGCAGTTCTTTTGAAATGTTATAATAATATAAATCAGGATATTTCATTACATTATTGGTCACATTATTTCATTATTGGGTTTTATTAACTTAAGTGCAAATTTTATTAAATTTTCAGGAAACTATTGGATTATTGAAAGCTACAAGTCACCCCTCCCATTCGTTTTATGTATTTGAGTTATTCTGTATTTTTACTCAAATAAAAAGTTCTAATGGGGTGTGTGTAAAGGCATCAGGCACTACAATTTAATACTTTTTAAGACCTTTTCAGGGTCATTTTAACCAAATTTAAGAATGATTTAGGACAAATCATCTTTCTTTTTCAAGCATTGCGAGTAAGAATAAAGATACTTATATGTTGTCTCGTGCAGAGGTAGGTTTTATGTAATAAAACAGTTATTAGAGTGAGTTAAGTTAATCTACATTTTGCCAACAGGTAAGTGCAAGTATAAAGTAAAAGACAGTATTAGGTTCAGTGTACTTTTATGCAGATGAGCGTGGCTTATTTTGACAAAAAGAAATGAAAAGATGGATAAAATAATATAAAATGTTTGTGTCACTTAAGCCCTCACAAACTCAAATTTAAGACTATTTAATGACTTTTAAGCTAATATGTCAAGACTGCTGACACCCTATCTAACTAGAACTTATTGACCTTTGTCCTATAAATAGAGTGAAAAAGGAGAAATGGCTCCCAGTCCCAGTACGATATGCTGCACTGGCTTCTTAATGCTGTAAAGCTGCAAGCATACCCCACAACAGCTGTCCACCTGTCTACCTGTGTGACAGAATGGCAGCACAGAGTATAAAAGGGCTGCAGCAGGCTAAACAAACACACTCAGATCCACCGAGGTAAAATGATAGGTTGCAAATCAATCTCCTGAGCTAGGGAGAGACTGAGATTGGCTACTAGCTTCTTTCCAGACATATGAGAAGAACAATAAACAGGATTTGCATACATTTGGGCAGAAGTCACGCTGCAGCTGTCACCACTGTAGCCTACTCATCTGTTGTACATAGACAATTCTTTGGGCTTCTGACAAGCAGATATTTGCTTGTTTAACACGCTGAAAGGACACACATATATATGTTCATGTTCACTCGAACAATGCTCTCCTTTTCCTCAAGTCAATATTGACCCAAGAATCATTGCAATAGCCTGATCAAGACAAAGGCTTAGAAAGATTATGCAGTGAAAACCTTGGTTTGACGATACATGTCTGTCGTGTCCATAACTTTTATAGCTTAATGGAGAAGGATATCCTGAAAACTTAAAAGCAACCACACAGTGAGACCATTAATGCTGATCACTCATACTACAGCCAGAACCAGGATCAAGCTTGAGAAAACATCTACCACTGTTATCTAACAGTCTGAGACATGAGTGAGGAAATGGAACTAGAGCGATGTGGAAATCGCACCAACAAATGAGGCAAAAGACACTGCAAAATCATGTGAGGAAATTAAGCAATAGGTAATACACCCCTTGAAGCCTGAGCGCTAAAAACAACTCCTCTACTGTTATCACATCTCTGTACATCAGTCAAAGTAACAACAATAAGAGAAGTGAGATAAACAGAAGCCTGCAATCATTGGAAAGATCTAAGTGCACTCTCATATGTAGTTTCAAGAAAAAGTCAACAAATATGAAACAAATCAGGATATTGGCATCTTGTTATTGTGCTGAAAAGAATAGGAGGCTGGGACATTACGATCACATTACACACTGCTGTCTCAAAGAGGGAAACATCCCTAACACATGGTTATGATGACAACACTTAACTACTAAACTAATCTAAACCACACACAAACACACAAAACAGACCCCCAGAAGTTACTGAACATTTCAAATAGCTTCTCGGAGCCCAATCACAACTTGCAATCTGAGTTTTCACCTGAAAAACTGACTCAGCACGGCAGCTGGAAGCCAGACAAATCAGAAAACTATGAGAAGTATTTGGATGATTAGGTGACTTGCTGCCTGGCAACACTCCCACACCTCCCAAGCTACTGTTTTAACTAGATATTAAAGACATAAAGTGAGCCATAACTCCCGACTGCATGGCCTTCTTTTTTCACCTCTATGTTTTTATTAAATTGTTTGACGTTTCTGAAACAATTGGCATGTTTCTTTTTGTCTAAGTGAAGGAGGGAGCTGTAAGTCATCTTTTGTACGACATATCTGAAAGGCCTGTTGAGCCTAAATCTTTCGGCAGCTGTTGCATATGTTTAGAAGACTCCCAAAATAAATCAATATTTACAAATGAATGCACAATCTGTTTTGCATAACAATCTTTTGGAGTGTTTGTTTGTTTAACCATTCACTAATCAGTCAGTCAGACAATGGGCATTCTTTATTTTCCTTTCATGTGTGCAGTTCATGAATAAAAGTGTCACCCAGCGGATTCATGCATACACAACAATGACAGGGCAGTCTGTCATCCTTTTTAAGATTCTACTCTGCATGACAGTATTACCCAATGTCACAGAAAACGTGTGCTACTGTATGAAGACTACTGTGTGAAAATGTCACACATGGTAAAATTGCCAAATCTGTTAATATTGACTGTGGTTGGTTAAACCCTGGTAACTGCTGGACTGCGGGAAACTTAGCCCTGCTGTGGCTGGTTATTCTAGTTAATTTACATAAAGCAATAACCGTTGACCTTAAAATGTTTGAAAAGAGTTGCACTAAAACTTCTACCTCATTCACGAATATGTGCATTCTTACCAATGTGCGTATGTTAGTGACTCTGAATATTTTTAACTGACAGGCGCGTGCCCACTAGTTGCAATCAGCCTACAATTTCTCTGCACTAGAAATACTTTTGCTGAGAGGTGGATCATGAAAAAAGCGATGAAGTTGTTTCTACATATTAGTGAATGTCTTGGCAGTCGTTAACAGCTTAGAAAACATTCGGCACTCTCTTTAAACACATTATGCCGGTCTCTGAAGATGCTCTCTCTCGTGAAGGCATGGGCTGCAATATCTTCTGGCAACGCTAGATATCTTAAAAGGTACAGTGAGTAGGATTTAGGGGGATATATTGGCAGAAATGAAATATAATAAGGATGTTTTCTTTAGTGTATAATCACCTGAAAACAAGAATTGTCCTCATTTATGGAGATTACCATGTTGCACCACCATGATTCTACAGTCGTCCAGAACAGACAAAGCAAACACTGGCTCTAGATAGGGCCATTTGCATTTTTGTGTCGGCCACCATAGTTAGTCACCCCTTTGTGAAGAACAGTGTCAGAAAAGCAGATTTTTATTTTTTTTATTTTATTTTTTTACATGAAACTGCTTTATTCGTGATGAAACTGAAACTGCTTGTTTCAGAGAGGAAGAGACTTCTGCGGATAATTCAGCTTCCGGTAAAAACCTCCTGAACGTCTGGATCTTAAGTTATGTGAGAAAAAAGGTGTGCACACATTAGCAAGGGCTGGGCTAGCGGCCTGTCTCTGACAAGCATTGAAGAAACACTGATTTGTAATGTGAAACTCTTTTCTTCAATGTTTTAACCAGTTTAAATCATTTGGTCTGTCTGTCTGAGACCTGTGGATAATTCAGCTCCTGGTAAAAACTTCCTTAACAATGAACACTACATGAAATCCAACCAGGAGAAGTTTCAGCTGGTTGTAACCACAGACTGTACAAAAAAAGATGGAAAAAGTCAAAGTACACATCCAATAAATCTATCTCAAAGTTGGTTTCTGTCATTTTAGGAAGTTCTTATCATGCTGATATATGTTCAAGTGTTTGTTTTTCTGATAAGGTTGGTTTTAATGAGTTATCTGACACTATAAAAATGAGATCTGACGTCATGATTGCTAGCTGTGTCTACCAATTGTTGTGCTGTGTAATAAATAGCATTGCTCACAATTGCTTGGATGGTTGTTTGGGCGGGAACTCAACACCACGGAAATCTCTACTGTGCAGACTCTGGCTCCAAATGACGTCACCAGTGCAAGTCAGCAGCGGCCTATCTGGGATATTCTGGCTTTATTTTTGTACAATGGGGGTAAGTGGAGACGCGTTGTCCATCGTTATACAGTCTGTAGTTGCAATCTACAATCCTCACTGCTAAATCCCCCTAAATCTTACACACTGTTCCTTTAACACCTGCTTGGAGGTAAATCAGGATCTTTTATATACCCTTTTATATACATGTTTTCATGGCACTGGAGATCAGTGGGAGTAGGCGAACATTATAAATCAAATAAATAGAAATAATATAAATCAAAATTGTTTCATTTCAATATGAGTTTAACTCTAGTCTGTTAATCAGCCCTAAACCTAAACTAGACTATAATTCATTTGAAAGCCTCGTTCTTAGTCTTTTACATCCAACCTGGAAAACCTCGCAGCCACTTTTATTTGTTATAGTGTACCGTGCTCCTGGCCCGTATTCTGAATTTTTATCTGAATTCTCAGAGTTTTTATCCAGTTTAGTTCTTAAA
>NC_065514.1:27848113-27848287 GCF_006386435.1 Epinephelus moara
TTTATTTATGCTGATCTGTTCTGTACGACATCTATTGCACGTCTGTCCGTCCTGGAAGAGGGATCCCTCCTCAGTTGCTCTTCCTGAGGTTTCTACCGTTTTTTTCCCCCGTTAAAGGGTTTTTTGGGGAGTTTTTCCTTATCAGCTGTGAGGGTCATAAGGACAGAGGGATGT
>NC_065514.1:27848302-27899765 GCF_006386435.1 Epinephelus moara
TCTACCGTTTTTTTTTCCCCCGTTAAAGGGTTTTTTGGGGAGTTTTTCCTTATCCGCTGCGAGGGTCATAAGGACAGAGGGATGTTGTATGCTGTAAAGCCCTGTGAGGCAAATTGTGATTTGTGATATTGGGCTTTATAAATAAAATTGAATTGAATTGAATATTCTCCATTGTGAGCCAGAACTGTGACACTCAGATTTTACAATTGAATATTTAAATTATGATAATAATTGATGAGGATGAAAAGGCATCAGTTTCATTGTTATTTAATGCATTGGTCAATGAACAGTTTTAAATATTGTTGTCTACTGAAGCCTTTTTTTAAATGAATTTGGTTTTAATGTGCTATGCGTTTAATTAAAAGCTATGCGTTTACATTATTTAAGACAGCCAGGCCTTCATCATCTGTGTGTCTGCGTGGTATGAGGCAATTCTAGTACAAACAAATTCAGGTAAGAAAATATTGATGAATCCCAGATGGGTGCGTAAAATGTTCGTACCCACGGTTCAAGCACAGATTTATGCGTACGCATTGTTTGTGAATGACGCCCAATGTGACTCAAAGAGGCTAATCAGAACACACACGGGTACTTGACCAGCTCTTCAATTACATCAGAGAGCATCTTAACTTTGGTAATGACGGACTGACATCAGAGGTCAATGTTGTTAGAGGAGATAAAAAAATCCTGGCTGATATCGCAGACCAGACACCATCTCCAACCACAGAACAGCCATTATGGAGCAGCAGGACATCATTTCCCCCTGCAAAATCCACTTTCTCCTGGCAAATACAATTACAGGAAGTCACTAAGGGCAACAACATTACATCTCATGGAGTGAGGGAGGTTGCACAAAGTGATTATTATTTGGCTAAAAAGGTCAATTATCATAGAAGAAATATCAGATAACAGTTTCTGAAAATGGCCTATTTTGTTTTCGAACATCTGTGGCTATCAAAACAAGCCAGCTTCATATAAAGGCAATGCAGTGATCACACACCATGATACTACATACAGTGCTGCAAGCATTTTTAAAACCAACAAGCAGAGAATTATCACCTAAAATAATGTTTGTTACAACTCTTTGTAAGAGTGTACATCAAACGCTGCTACAATATATTGTATGAGCAGTTTAACCACATCTTTCTTTTAAACAGCACTTTCTGTCTGAAACGCATTCCTTAAATTGCTCCATCTTGTTTGTCTTTTTCACTTCTAATACTATTAAAATGGGTTGATAGGCCTGAAGACACGGTCAAAATAGTAAACTGTAGTTATATCCCTTTACTGAATTAATCCCGAGAGCAATACATCTCCTTAGCTTTTGAAATCCAAATCTATACAAGTGATTGCAGACGCCAAAACACACCATGCTCTTTCATAAAAATACCATTCAACAAAATACAGGGAACATTTAGATGGCTTAACTGTGCCTTTGAAATGAAATATTTATTATATGTTTATCTTTAGTAGTAAGTCAGTGGGGAGCTGTTATAGTTGGGTCTGTGTGCTCTGTACAATGGTGCCCTCCCTTGGAGGATTTATAATATCACATGTCCCTTTTTATTGGCAACGTTGAGCCTCTTTAGACTACTCTGAAGATAAAGCAAGTCTGTCTGATGATCAACTGAGACACATAGTGAAGAACGGAAGTGTTGCTATCCTCATCGCAATCTCCTCTTCCTCCTCCCTCACAGCGAATTTCCTAATTGGTTGTCATTAGCAGATCCTGCTTTAGTTCAGAAGATGATGAACTTGTGGTTCACTGGCTATAGTAATAACTTTCTTTGGACAGTGTGATTAAGCCCCTGCTATAAAACCCAGTTGTCAACGACAAAATGAATCCAGCAGCACACAGACAGGGAGCCCTCAGTATCATACAATAAGATATGATTTATAATCCTGCTTGCTGTACAGAACTGTATTTCAAAGGAAATAATAGCTCATTTGTTCAGCAATAATTGTTCTTATTAAAGCAACAGGTGAGCAAACGTTAAGTCCCTAGATTTTACAGTCCACTGCATTTCTCTGAAAACCCTAACTAATCCCGCTACCCACAGAACAACCAGTAGTTTTATGTAGACTTAATATTTGCCTCTGTATACACGCAATTTAACAAAGGGTTTACAAATTGTCCAGATAATTGATGTTTGCTTGTCTCTGTGTGCTATTCTTCAAGCTGTCACTGACATAATATGCACACGGAAAGCACAGAAACCTCCCGGCTTTTAACAGCACCCCTCACCTGCCATGTTCAGCCAGCATTGCACCTTCATCCTTCAGCCTCTTGCTCTTGGTTTCACAGTCCTCCAGCAGGATCTCCCGCCGTCGTTTGATCGCGTGCAGCCAGTCCACGTCCTCATCCTTACTCCGTCCAGCACCTTCAGCCTTCCCCTCTGCCTCAGCCTCAAACTGCTGCACCACCGACTTTGAAACCTTCTCACCAACTTTCCTCTTCCAGCCAAATGAAGCCATCCTGTAGGGAAAATGAAGTGGGGTAGGTGGTGGAGGCGTTTACTGACTATACGCCCAGATATCCTATCTCACCTGAAATCAGTATGTTATCAGTGCTGGAAAATCCACGAAGACTTTTATTTTGAAGTATCAGAAAGCAGGCTAACGTTATATTTTTAGCATAATGTTACTATCAGATACTAATGAAGCTTAGCGTTACCTGCTACAATAAACCGTATATTCTATTTAAGACAATGCGAATAGCTAGTTGTCCAGTAACTAGTTACAAAAGTAAGACGAGGTAGTAAACAAAATCAACCCTGTCAAAACAACGCTAGCTATCGTTAGCTACAACAACATAGCTAACAGTTGTCCAAACTCTTGACACCTCAGTACGTTTGCTCACACCAGTTGCACGTCAAGTATTACTTCTTACATAACATATTACATTTGTATATGGTAATTTAAGACAGAACAATGTGCTCAGGGGGTATACGCACTGACTTCTACAGCTTTCCGTGGTTTAAACTCGACAAGCTAAAAGAAGCTAACAGCTAGCCATGGTGACCCGGAAGTTGTGTGAATGTTTACATCGTCTCTTAAAGAAACACGACCCGTTTTCTCGAAGTTGAGACGCTAACTAGCATGTTAACGGCCATATCTTTAAAAATAATATCGTCTACTTCCCTAAATACATTTTAACCATAGTATAGTAATTTATTTAAATGTACTTGCCAAGGAAAATACAAAATATATATTTCCCTTGGTATTTAACAGGAAATGTCGTTGCTGAAATGCAATTTTGCCCACTGGATGGCACCACAAATCTTTACATGGCACAAATTTAATCCAAAATGATCATTGCTTTCCCCTCACACTAATGCACAGACTGTTCTGAAATGACCCAAATAGCTAAATAAGTTAGTGTGATTTCAGAAAAATAACCATCAGGACTTAAACTTCCTTTTGGGTGCAAAAACCTTTCTCTTTAAAATTGGACATTCCTTGTTTTCCGTTTCCTTAGCTGCCTTTACTGCATGACTGTGGTCTTAAATTACTATACTTAAAGTCAATGTGATGTGATTTTTCCATGACGCTGTCAAAAGACTAGAAACATGCAGAGAAACTGGAGCAGAATTGTGTGCAATTTAGCAGTTTATTAGGCAGTTGTGTATACAAATGATTTCAACACTGTCCATTCAGATTTACACTGGTCAATCTGGTAGGGTCCCTTTACACACCAAACAAAAATAGAACAATATTTCTTTGAAGCAGTCCAAACAGATAGACTGACAGCATTAATCTGCTAACAGTCCACTGGGATGCTACTCCATAAACTGTCAAAAAGGTCACGGTTTCACACATTCATCTTTCCTACAAAACCCATGAAAAGTTTTGTAATCAAAACTTGCAACTGCCCTATAAAACTAAAAATGTTTAGTTCCACAATATCATTCCAAGACCATGGTGTGTTTCATTACCATGATCACTGTATTTCATAAACTCTAGTTTAAAACTGAGACATAAAAGGTCAAATATCAACTAAATATTTCAGTCCAAACCTGTCCCGCAGGACAGCAAGAGAAACAAAATAATCACAATTATTGTCACTCTTGGCATTTTTTTTTGTTGTATCTCTGAAATGTAAAATTGTTTATACAAATGAGATATTTCAGATTTTTAAAGCTGTGGAGAGCGAAACACTGGAAACAGAGATTTGAGCAATTGCTAACACCTCTTAACACAAATGAAACTTTTTTTTTTTTTGTCGGACATTACAATGAGAACATGCAAAGTTCTTGAAAACCTGGATTAACTGACATAAGACAGAAATGACAATGATGAATAAGAAACCGGTTTACCATTCAAGTTTGCTTTTTTCCCTACTGACATAATTAAAAGGTGGTAGCAGTTACTGAGGTCCACAATAGTTTGGCAACAGTCAGACATTTATTTTATGTTTTGTAGTTAAGAGTTTTCTTTTTTTTTTTGGAATGCAAACACCTAAAATAATGTGTGTCATTTTTTAACTAACAGTAATTGTGAATCAACAGCACTGGCAAAATAATTTGAGGACTTTAACTCCTAAAATTGCAAAAAGGTGCCAATAATTCTGACCAGCGCCGAATTCCAATGTTTACTGACATAAAACCGATAAACAGTACTGATAATGGTAAGGCAGCCAAACAACAGACACCACTTAAAATTTTAAGACTGTGGAGAGGAAATGGAGGGAGACGCATCATACTTGTGGTTAAAGACATATCTAAGACTTTGTGAGCTTGCAAGTATACAATATAGTCTGACTTTTTAAAAAAATCAAATATAAATCACCCACACATTTATGATCTTAATGCTTGTGCTATGTCTCTTCTACAGAATTGTGATCTACCCAGCAGGACATAACAATTCCATTCTCACAAGTTTGTTTCAGGTTTAAACTTTTTTCTAAGTCAACCTTAAAGGGAATGTCTGGGCAATAAAAACAAAGAAAATCCAAAAATGACAATATTCTGGATGTATTCACCTGCCAATAGTCATTGTCCATGCACTGCATGTAATTGCTACCACTACTCATTTTCAAATTTGGCCCTGAGGCCTATACACTTGTGATGGATTGGCATTTACAAATTGGATGTAGGCAAAGGCATTTCACTCAGTAATCATAATCAAATCCTAATCATTAGTCTAAATAAAAACACAAATAGAGGAAAGTACAACAAAAAAGTCAAAATCAACTTGTCATTTTAATATGTGACACTGAAAATGATATATTTCTAGATTTTGACCGTCATGGCAAAATACCTCTTAAATGGTAAAAGCAGGCTATATTTATCTGGAAAGACAATCAAGTATCAGAATAAGTGATTGAAGGAAACAAAGCTGTGATATTGATTTAAAAACCAGAAAGTAAAAAAAGAAAAATACATACCATCCAGCACTAGATCTTGATGCAATAAAGAAAAAACAATTTCCATTTCCAATAGAACCAACACTCCGTCCACTGATAAATATATTCACGTCTTTATATATAAAAATGTAGGGGACAGACAAAGTCAAACAAATTTTTACAACAAGGACAAAACCATGAAAATTTAGTCTCTGACAACTCAGATTCACAAAAAAAAAAAAAAAAAAGGAAACCAAACATAAATCTGATGAAGCATTCGTTTGTCCCTGACGCAAGACAGAAATACAGGGGTCATTGCACTTCTTCAGAGTCCAATGAATGTGACGGGTATGACAACCCTTGTTATAGCCAGTGCAGCGCCCCGACACATCTGCACCACTTCTCTAATCCCCACTTAGAGAACAAGAGCAGCAGGAAATAAAAGAAACTTGTGCAAAAGTGCTTCCTGCATCCTTTATGACTGCCACCCAAACACCCAACCCTCAACATGTGGCGTCCTTCTCTGCAGGCAAAAACTTGATCTTGGTCTCTGTACTGGAAAGTAGTGCTCACTGGCTACAGTACAGAATATTCAGTGTAATCACTTGCGCATATATGTATCGGTGGGATGTGGACATTTGCTATTAAATTGATCGGGAAATCGTAAAACCCCCTCCTAAATGTTGTTCTGTCATAGCCATTAAGTAGCTCGTCTTTCATCTTTCCATATAACCTCTTACATTCCCTGCCAGCTCAGTATACATCCCTTCTGCTTCGGGAACACTAACCTGCATCAGTGCCATGGAACAATCACTTCATCCTCAGCCAGGATGAACTGAGCCATGAATCGGTTGCATGCTTATTGCTATAAAGACACTCGGAGAGGAAAAAAAGGCTAGCGATTGTTTTGCAAGCTATCGTGCAAGTAGTTTAATAAGATTTGCGCACATCTCAAAGAACTCGATGGTGTGGCTTCCTGGTCGAGGGACAGTCATCGAATCCCCCCCTCCGGTGGAGTCGATGGATGAGGTCAACGATGAAGCTAAGGAGCCTTCTGCGGTCTTTGTGGGCTGCGCAGTGCTAGATGAAGCTGCGGCATCTGCCCCATCCACATCGTTCTTAATAGTGGTGCGGTAGTTGCCCACAGACCCAGATCGGAGAGGTGTAGCAGTTCCAGATTTTGTCTCCACCATATCATCTGAAGAACAAAAGACACAAAATGTTTCCCACAAAATACACATACAAATATGTTATTTCTTTTCTTTTTCTTCTTTCGTTTATACATCTAAAAGCTTGGGCATTCAGTTTTTAATTTCTATATCAGATCCAATCAGAATTCCATTCCTTAAAGCCATCGGTTACACTGCAGCTAAATTTGGGATGTCAACAGTTAACTGTTAATAGGATAACCGCAGAGAATAGTTTTGGTTGGGTGGGAGCAAGCTAACAGCACAGCTCATTTGGCAATTACTGCTGGTAACACCATCCTGACTCATAGTAGTGGTACAGTGTTGTGGCGGGAACATTGTGCCCACCCTCCGGGCAAGGCTATACAATACATGAAGGCTTGGACGAGGTCTTTGTATGACGTGCAATGTAACTGGAGCTGTAATGTTAGAGGGTTACAGCAGAGAGTGCTGGAAATAAAGAGATGGTGTCTGCTCAGGTGCTTTTTGGTTGTGCTCTTTTTAGCCGCCTTGAGTGCGCGCAGCCTGACAGAACTTTTATGTACACTTAAGTGGATGGGGGCCAATATGCAACATAATGTTTGCATATAGAAAGCATTTGTTTGTGGTATTTTATAACAGACTTTTTCAATAATGTCAGAATTGTAATTCTCACCTATATCTTTATTTTTTGTCCAGAAATATTCTGACCCAAGGCTGACTGAAACTAATCAATCATGTTGTATGATAGAGCGCCAGCTATTGAGCCTTACAGCAACTGCAGACCAGATTTTACTGCACAAGTGTTGTACCCCATTGATATGAGGCCATGACTTCTCTTTTTAACTTTGTTGTGCTAAAGGGGTTTTGTGGCTCATAATGAAGCTGCTTACTCACCGGAGCCACCATTGTTCCACAGCGAAAACAAAAAAATTTCACTAGCAACGCCACCCTGTAACTACTTGTCAGGACAGTGTTACCAGTGGTAATCGCTGAATGACCCGTGCCGCTAGCTAGCTCCCATCCAACCCGAGTGATGTGCAGTGCAGAGTGGCTAAGGCTAGCTAAACAGTGGAGACCAGAGGTTGGGCAGTGGGCACCACATTTCCGCATGTTAACACAGCTGGCCGCCTGTCTGTCAGCAAGCCAATAGAATTTAGAGAATTAAAATTTTAAAGCCCTGAGTAGATAGTTCTTTGAAATGCAGCGCTAAAGCTCACAGAGCCAATGGAACGACAGACTGACGAGTAAGGCCTCTTAAATTTAATGTCATTTTGCCTTTGTCTTTCTTAAAAATGAACCTGTTAGTTATCAGTATCAAAAACAAAATGAAACGAACCGACATCCCTGAGCTACACATAAACACAGTGGCTGACTTTGCTGTAGCACACAGCCAAACTGTAGTCTTGTGCCCTTTACACAGCATGCCTGTGCTACGTTAATTCAGCTCATAACAACACTCTTATCTCATATTTGTCTTTGAGGTACCGCTGCGTGCGGACACACAAAAAAGAGCCCAAGCCCTTAACCTTGAGTCAATCATTTATGAAGTCTGCACTGACAGAGCACACTACGGGACAGAAGCCAGGGAAACACCACGAGCATAGAGGGAGCTGAATTCAGGGCTCAGCAGAATATCTTGTCATTGTTCACAGGTTATAAACTCTACAAAACTGTAAATGGTATGAGACTCGTTTAAATGGCACAACTTACATTAGAGAACAACACAAATATAGTTTTCTAACTGTCTTTTAAATGTTAGGTTTATTAAACAGTTTAACCAATGACCAACTTTTTCACAGCAAAGCTTTGATTATTTTTGGAAATATGCAACATAATAATAATCATTTTTCTGTTTTCACTCACATCTTAGTAAAGATGTGAGAACAGTGTGGTTCAAACTTACCGTCTATGCTACGGAAGTCGAGGAGGTAGGTTCTACTGTCCACTTGGTAAAGTTGAAGGCTCATCTTGGTTTGCATCCCAGTTATCGGATTCTTCCTTCTCACACGTAGATAATATGGATTCACAACCTGGAAGAGTTATGAAACAATGACAATATGAAGCTACCTCTTGAAAGGAACTCCAATATCACAAGTTGTTATTTAGTTAAATAACATAATCTCAACTTTAGTTACTGTTTTAATATGTGGCCCCATTTCGTTTCACTGCTTTTCTTCCTTACCTTCCACTCATAATCCAGCTGTTTCATGGCACGGCACACTTCTGACATGATATCATTGGGTCTACTCTGACTTCGGATACCCAGGTGCCACTTGGCCCTTCTAACACCCTGGTGTTTGGACTTCTGGGGGTTCAATTCATCCAGTGTGTGGCGAGGCCTGGGAGGAGTCTCCGCCAACAGGAATGGTACACGCTCGGGGTGAGGCTTGATAATGCCGGCCACAGCTGCACCGGATGAGGTCAAGTGCTGGTCATCTAGAAAAGAGTCGGGAGGGCTGGACGCCAGGTAGAAATCCTTTGCTTCGCTCATGATGCGACGATTGTCAATGATGAGATGGTAGGCGACGGCCAATGGGTCCTGATGGTTACGACTGTATATGCAGGCCAGGACTTCCTCCTCTGTGCACTCAAACTTGTCACATACCTCCTTCAGGGCCTCGTCGTCAATCATGTTGTTGCTGTAGGAGGGGTCCTCGGGGAACAAATATTTGGGTAGGCCCTGTTTGAACCACTCATCCTCTCTGTGGAAGGAGAAATTATTTTTGTTGTATAACAAACCACTCACATTGTCCATAAGACTAGTTTTACATTTTTCTGTTTCTTCAATCTGCTCTGTAATCTACACAAAAAAGACGAGATGGTTCTAATATTTGTCTGACTTTGTAATTAATTCCATCAGGCTTACCGGATCTCTTTGATGGTGGCTCTTTTCATGGGGTCCACCTGCAGCATGTGTTTAAGGAGGCTTATTACTGATGGGTTCAGATACTGCGGGGTGAAAAAGATCCCGTCGCAGATCTTCTTAAACAGCGTTGGCACATGGTCGTCATCAAAGGGAAGTGTTCCGCATAACAAGGCATAGAGAATGACCCCGCTGCTCCAGATATCTACCTCTGGACCAGCATATAACCTGAGGACAGGTAAAAATAAACACTTCTGTAATCATGACAGCAACATTTTACTAGGTTATGTTTATTCAGCAACATCTTGTAGCAACATAATGGGAGTATGCTAGGTACAGTTCACACCCAAATCGGTAGTTCTATCTATCTATCTATCTATGTTTTTTCGCCCTTTCACGAGAACGAAGCTCTCGACCACATACAAGTTTCCTTCTGGGCGTGTAATTCAGTAGAAAGAAAATGGCACACCAAAACAATCTAGACTGATAAATAGCACAACAGGTAAGAGGAAAAACATGTATTTTTGATTTGGGAGCGAACTGTCACTCTAAGTTCTGTGTCATTGTCAGCTTACCTTCCTGAGATGACCTCAGGAGCAGCATAGTTTGGAGAACCACAGCTTGTTCGCAGGAACTCTCCATCTGACATCATGTTTGATAAACCTGCACAGAAATTAATACCATTATAATAAGATCAGCCCCAATAATGATCTGGCATATTTGATTGGTGCATCTCTACATATAATACAAAAAAGTAGGGAGTGCCCACTCATAAGAAAAAAAAATTGCTTCATAGCCCTGTTAGTAGTCACAAAACTCCACATGGTTACCTAGCAAAGTCCTGCACTATTGGGTCCATAATTTTAAGGTTAAAATAATGTCACTTGTAAACACTCCTGAGTTAAGGTCAGAGACGCTCTTACCGAAGTCTGCAATCTTGGCATTCATGTGTGCATCAAGCAGCACATTTTCAGGCTTGAGGTCTCGGTGCACCACCATGTGTCTGTGGCAGTAGTCGACTGCAGAAATAATCTGCTGGAACAGCCGACGACTCTCCTTTTCTTCCAACTGTCAAAGCAGAAATTATCCATTAGGTGTCATCTTCTCTGTGACTCAGTTAGCACATCACAGCTGACTAAGCAGCACTTCATGGTGTGTTTTGATATCTTTTCCAGCCGCTGTCGCTTTTTGATTCACAGGTTGCTGCGCTGTATCTGCACCAAAGGCTGGCGGTAACACTGAGAAGTACATAATGCACTTCTGTGTTCTGTCCCCTCACTGATAATAAAATATACAACATCTGCTCCATATGGCAAGATGGAAAGAGTGGAGGAAAATGTGAGACATAATTATAACAGGTTAGAAGTCATTTTCCAGTATCACGGTGTATTACCTTTCCATTTTTGCAGATGTAGTCAAATAGCTCGCCTCCTGAGACATACTCCATCACCATGAAGATATCTGTAGGGGTGCTAATAACCTGATACCTGCAGACAACACAAAGTTAAAATCACGAGCGTCAGATATAACACCAATCAAATGGAGACACTTCTGGGTTATTATCTTATCATTTTCACAAATAAAAAACAGGATGCATGCTATTAAATCTCTATGATTTGCTATCCCACTGTGGAATATCGTAGAAACACCAAAAGTGGCCAAAGGAAATGGCTCTGTGTTCTTCATGTCTTACAAAAACAAGCACCAAACCTATCTTGGCCTGTTGATGTGGGTGTGGCTCCTTTTTCAGTCAAATGATAGAGCAACAATGTGACTAAAACATTACATCTTGATATTTTATGTCTTAATGTTAAAGGTGCCATGTGACATTCTTCACAAACCTTTGTTTCAACACCATTATGCTTCGTTTGTGAGACTAGTTTTCAAACAATAAAGACTTAATGCTTCCAAGCATCAAAAGCATATTGTTAACTACAAATACCACAGTGAAATACCTTTATCTATGCTACGGCACATATGTAGTTTGATCTATGTTGTGTGCAGACACAGTATGAAGTGCAGCATCAATACTTAGAAGTACTGTAGATAGCTAATATTGCAACAGCATTGGTATAAACTTCATTGAGCAACTGAAGAATGTGTTATTGGTTACCGCCTGTCCTTTCAGTCCAAGGATTAGTAAGAAATTCTTGCGCCTCAGAATCCACACTGACACCCATCATACCTACCTCTATTTACACTATACTGGCTGTGTGGTTACGCTTGAGCATGAGCCAGATTTTTCCCTGTGATTATCATATTCAATATCAAGCAGCAGAATCAGCTAACAGCACAACTGAAATTTCTTACAGCGGCACAGAAACCACAATGTAACCCCTGCAGTTCTGAATCCACACGTTTTGGAGCGTGCAGCGTACCAATGACAATGTGACAGTGTTCAGATATGACTGTAAAACGCTGTCTCATCATTAATCCACTATCACAAAATTGCCATGTCACTCCAAATGTAAATGCAGTACTAACTGCGTTACAGTCTACAGAAACAAATGAGTCTAAATTTAAAATGAGCAGAGTTTCAACAGACGAGACAGATGTTGACTAACTTCTCGTCTCCTTGTCACAATTAACATCCTGTTTACCAAATAGAGCTGTTTTGTGTTTTATTGCTCCACTGTCCTCACTCGACAGTATTCAGACTAGACAGGCAAAACTGTGCACTTTGCCCCAGTGTTTGTGTGCCTTGTCAAAGATGGGATCTCTTGCTCACAAACACACACACACACACACACACACACACACACACACACACACACACACACACACACAAAGACAAAGACTCACACTGAGTTTACATTCTTGTGCATGCATGACATGGAGCTGGTATTCAGGAAATTAGCCACACCTCATGGTCACTTTAATGACCCAGTAACTCTGGCCTTGGGCTCAAGCTGCTTGCTGTGGACATTCACATACCAGGTAGGAAGGAACCACAGCAATTTTCTAAATATATTTTTAGATCAGTGACTCTTGTAGCAACAGTGTGCCCCAAATGCATTTTTCTGTTGCCAAATGGACTGTTTACATCAGGCTTGCAGTGGTTATCATCACTGCTTGACGTACATGTGCATTAGAGCACAAACAGTGTACTGAGCTGGTCTCTGATTAGCATCACAGTAAGTTAAGACATGTGAACTTAAACAATGACCCACTCAAAATCGCATGTATCCATCTGCACCAACACATGCAGATATTACCAGCAGTCAGTGCCATAAACTCAAGCAGGACAGATAGTATGTTTGCTTTGGCACATGCACAAATTTGGATTTGGGGTGACAGCTCTTTCCTGCTGTATAACAACTGCACAACACAGACCCGTGGGCTCTGTGAAGACACAGTGAATACACTTTTAGTGGACGCTAAACTGAAAGAGAGGAGATCACACAGCGCGGCACGATGAAAGGCGGTGATAAAGCACTTTTTCATATTAAAATGAAAGGTCAATGGAGCGGATAACCAAAACAGGCAATAAAGCAGACTGAGACTGAGCCGAGGACTGCAGGGAGAGGGAGACTGGGTCAGACAGATATCGTCCCACATGGATGTATTCTAAAACACACCATTAAAGCCTGGAAATAGCTCAGTGGGTGGCATTAATGTGGCGGCAGGGGGATTACCGAGCAGTGAGCAGGGTGTAATCTAGGACTTACAGTTTAATTATGTGAGGATGCCTAAAAAGCTTGAGGTTCTGGATCTCCCTTCGGATCTTTCCCACCACGTCCAAACTGCGGATCTTCTGCCTGTTCAAGATCTTCACAGCCACTTGGTGCTTGGTGAGCTCATGTTGGCCCACTGCAAGACAAAAACAAAATGAGCTACCTAAGTTGTACTAAGGACATATAAAAGATGAAAGACATCACAATTACCAGAGGACATATTATAGAATAATGCAAAATTACTGTATCTTTAAAATGCTTACTTTTCAAGAACGAAGAAAATCACTCATAACGTAACTGATTTTTTGCCCACTTGGGGGCAGCTGACCTAAGCTGTAAACAAACACTGACATTACCACCTATTAAAGCTAATATGGCAAACATGTTAGCAAACAGTTGCGTAGTTACACATCCAGTAGACACAGAGCAACATTAGCATTTCTTTAAAATTGCGTTTCTGTCCACCTAATGAATGTACATCTGTCATTCACCTTTCCCTTGACTCCAGTCTGGTCCCACCTAACTCCTGGGAACTCCTGTTAAGCTACTAAAAGCTCCGCTTTGTTCACCAGCTGGTCGCTAACTTTGTCCATTTGCCTTTTAGTGCTGGGCAGGTAGCGTACAGTGGGTTTATTAAAGCATTTTGCTGGAAACAGCTACTTGTCGCATCTGGAAATAATGCTAAGAGAACCAGACAGTGAACCAAAACAGTAAAGTTGCGGGCCACAAAAACAAAACACTGAGCTAAAAGAAATTAAAATGCTCTACAGAAATGAGGGAAACTGCAGAGTAAAGTGATGTTTCTCTGTGGATTAATTACAACAAGCAGCCCCATTCACATAAAAGTAGTCATTTGATCTGTTAATATATTAATATTCATTATAGTAGCTTTAAGTGTATCAAATGCCATGAAGTGTTGTTAAAAGCTAAAAGCACATCTATAAACACCACAATGTTTCTACTTCTGTAACCACAACACTCAAAACTTCAAGCCGATAACATTCCAAGCAACTAGCTCTTATCTAGAGACGGGTTTAGTCAGTGGCTTTTGAAGGGTGCTCCCACCCAAATGGAGAGATTTATTAAAACCCAAATGTGTAATCCTTTATTTTAACTGAAAATAACTGATGCTGCAAAGATTTCACATTTCAACAGAGATATGCCACAGCAGCAGGCAGGAGAAACATACCAAACACGAATATGAAACATACCAGAACAGATTACCATACAGAGAAAAATAACTACAACATCTGAATGGATGGTGGGAATGCAGCATACTTACACTGGTGAATTAGTAAACAGCTGCTGTTGATTTACCAGTTATGCTGGTGGTGAACTATTAACCAAGTCTCCAGTAATCAAGACCATAATCACAGAGCAAAAACCCTGGTGACCTGTGGTCTTTTTTTCTGGCAAGAACAACAAAGAACTGAGTGCAAAGAGATGACTCACTGGGAATTAACTGACTGTAAACAGAGCTTGTGGTTCTTCTGACTGTTTTTCTTACAGAGAGCCTGGTTGGTTCACTTCATTTGGGTACATTAGAGCTTAATCATGTGTTCATGAGACACAATGCACTACATGATCAAACAGAGAGCAGCCTGTAGTAGAGATTTCAGCCGTCTAACTATCACATCAGTCGATTATAGGGGCTAATCTGAAAATAAAGTGTGGCTAAATACATACAGACATTTCAGGTGTTGATACAAGCTGAGTTGTGTATTAACATAATAATCGTACCACCTTCTAGGCTGACAACACTGGGCGTAGATTTGGCCGGGTTTGCATCTAAAAGCATTACTGTCTCTTCAACAGGACGGCAAATCCAAGTCATAGGGAGGGCAGAGTTGAGACCAAATGTAGTGTGGAGCTGCAGAACTTTCTTGTACCATGTTTTAAAAACCACGAAGAGGAAACGACAGGAATCACGTTAACAAAATGCTTTCCATGAATATGCACCCAGCTAGCGCGATCACCAATCCACAGGGTTTACTTCCCGGTGTGTGTCTTGACAAGCGACTTGTGGCTCTCCGGCTAGCTCACAACGCTACCGCTGCTAACTAACTGACGTATGTGTGGCTATGTGCTAATACCATAAAACTTGCAGTGTGTGACTGTCGCTGGCAGCCACAGCTACGTCCCACTAAAACGTCATGTTTGTCACAAACAAGTTGAGCTAACTAGCAGGACAACAAGTGTGCTACCTCGCTCGCGTTGCGACAAGTTAGCTTTCATAGCATGCTAAAGCTAGCAGCTAAGCTAAAAGCTCCCTCAGCCACCATCTTTCAGTTGGCAGGATGCACAAACGTCAAGACAGTCACACGTACCTTTAACCTTTCCAAACGTCCCCACTCCGAGTGTGTCTCCGAGAATGTAATGTCCAATTTTAACTCTTCCTTCATGTTTCTGTTTTTCCGTCGCCATCTTCCCGCAGTGGCCTTGCTGCGGGGTGGTTAACTGCAAGCAGAGATGGACCGAACTCCGCTGTGTGCGTCTCTACTCAAGCGGCTGTGCTCAGCACGGAGGGTGTGGAGGCGCCCCGGCTCCGGCGCGATTCGTCGGAAGCGTAGGCGACGTAATATGTTGCCTTCAAATGCTCCCAGTAAACTCCTAAATCGCAGTGTGGATATCAATTTTACGTAGATTGAACTTGTCTGTGTCCAAATATGTATAGTAGCTTATATGGTCATTTTAAAATCGAGGTCAAAGTGAATAGAGAGGAAATATGAATTATACATACACGGGATGATTAACGGGAAACAAAGGTTAGCCAAAACTGTAGCAAAGTGACAAAAATCAGAAGAGAATCTCAGTACCAAACATGAACAAATGTAACAAAATGTAACATTAATTATTTACAGAGAAAGCTTCACAGTGATCCAAGCTTTATGGGAACTGTGGATCTACTCAGCACTGTACAGCCATATATGGTCCTTTGTTTCTCCCTCTGTCTCCAAGACCTCTAATGACCTCTGTCTAAGACATGGCATACAAAATTAGATTATAGCTGGTGGTTATTGACAGAAAGTTCCTCGCCTCATTCAGCATTTAATGCATTTATATTTTTACAGAGAGTTTAATGTGAGTCTGTGGTCACATACTGAGGCTTAATTTTACATATGTGCCATGTCTTAATGGAAAAATGAGTGCCAAAAGTCTTAAATGCAAAGCTTTCTGAAATAAATCCATAGGTTGGTTGTTCCCTGAATGTACACCCTAAGGGACTGTTTTTTACTTATCAGAAGAGGGGGGTTGCTGGGGTGTTACTTCAGGTTTTTCTTCAAAGCTACAAATATAAGTCATTGAGACTCCCAGAGAGACTGGGGGAAAATGCATGGCCCTCCCTCCACCATAAATTAGTTGTTAGATTTTAAAACTTTGATTTTTGAAAGGTAAGAATTGAAGACGAAATCCTGGAGTTGAAAACATCCCAGGTTTTTCACCCCTGTCATGCACGTTGGGAAGTTAGGGCAAACAGTTTACTTTTTGGCAAAACTTTAAATGAGACACATAGAATAATGTGATTTTGATGAAATATCACATTTACAGCTTAGATTTATGTTTTATTTTTTTCCTGACGTAGCCGATGTCCCACATAATGTATTCAAGCAAGGACCGTCATAAATTTAAAAATACAAAAACTGTGTTTCAACAGTTTCTGGCTATAATAAGTGGTGTAATTTTGGTGGGTCTAGATATTATCTTTAAAATAAGTGGTAAAATGAATACAAATACAACCATTTAAAGTTGTAAGCCCCTCCCCTAAGCCAAAATAAAAAAAAACACAAGTCCCTTACCAGTGCTTAATAAAATTACTCGACACACGCCCCTGTTTTTGCACCATCCCGTCTCCTCTCATAAATAACGAACAGTCCCTAAGCAGTTGCAAAATTATGAAAGGTGCCATGTTGATCACAAAGATGTTCTTGTCCAACCCATTTTGCCACTGAAACGCTAAATCACCTATTTGCTGTCACTAATCAAATTTTATTGTCTTCTACTTAATTGTATCAATCCTTAGATTCGTGAAAAGTTTTGGTCACAAAACTTTGTAAATGTCTTAGGCCCCCTTTTCATTGTGTTATTGTGTTGTAGTCATTGTGCAATTCCTTCCCCCGATACTATTAGATTCTGTAACCTGATGGGTACGAAATGCAGTTTTGGGCTCCTATTCATAACTTGGGGATATATTTTGTTATACTATTCTGTGCTATTTCAGGAATCTGCTCATGGTTTGGGAATACAAATGAGAGCGAACATTTGGTAGGATTATTAGAAGTGAGGACATTCACTCTCATCTGCCTCTAGAGACTGAGATTTGCACCACTTTAGTATTCATGGGAACGTCATTTTAAGGCAATTCTGGATATTAAAGTTATTAAATGGAAATATAGAACTAAAATCAAGAAACTATTCATGATAGAATATGAAACTGATGGCATGGATTCCCATGATGTCATTTCATATGTGATCCACACACCTGAAAACTTCTATACACTTGACAGGAAATAGTAAAAGTCAAAGGCAGCTGAAAGTTGTCTAGTCTGAATGATGGTTCTTGAGTTTGACCGGAGCCACTAGTACTGTATCTCATGACTTGGGAGACTGAGAATGGAACAGGTTCTGAATAACAATGAGCTCGTCAGGATGTGAAGAGCTGCTCAGTGACAGTGATGGATGACCAAAGCATCCCAAATCATACCCCAATGCAAAACGAAGCACAAGTATCATGTACTTTAAAATATATCCTGAAAAACTGCAAAAATCTTAATTTAATTCTAACCTTAAGTATAACCTTAAATACAGGCTGAATAAATACAGGTTTCACGCTGTCAGTGAGCGATTATTAAAGAAAGAAAGGCCTGGTGAACAGTTACCATGACTCCCCAGAGAGGTCTGGTAGGAATTAACAGTTAGTACCAAAAGTCCTTGTCAGTGACGCTTGGTGTAGGTTTTGTGTCTCTGTGCTCGCTTCATTAAAGAATACTGATCAGACTGAACTTTCTATACATAGTTTTACCATTTTAGGGCACAAGAAGTCATTTAATGCACATACAGCACAGTGGATATAGTCAAGCATGTTTAGCTCTATTTCTGTGCTTATTTATTGAGTGGGAATATTAGAAATGATGGCCAGGAAATGTTTGTCCATGAGTGTGTTTCTATCTCCTCACAGCTCTAACCAGAAACCTGCAGATGGTTGCACCTAAAGTCCTCTCAGTGGCGACCTCTTGTGTTTTTTGTCAATCTTGTCAGCTCTTCTTAGCTGTGAAATAATAAAATGAGTTGCCCAAGATAAGAAAAGCTGCTAACTGACAGTGAATCTGAGGTTTGTGTATTTAAAGTGACCGCATATGTTCTGCTACATTTGCTTGTGCAGTTTGTTTTCAGCATTTACTTTAGGAAGTAGGTAAAGGGTTAAATGACGATTGAAGCTTATCCAAAAAGAGGACACCTTTATCTTAACAACTGTTCATAACAAACAAAATTTGTTTGTTAACCAATGGAATGTATTGTCAGAAATTGAATATAATTTGTATATTTTCTATCACAACCTGAAATTAGAATCGTGTTTCATCACCTCGGAATGAGCCATTTATATCTACATAGGTAGCGGGTCCTTGTCAGTGGAGATTGCCATGTTGTACCGCCATGTTCTCAGAACAGACAAACCAAATGCTAAGCACTTTCAGCTCCTGGCAATCTGCAGTCCTCATTTTTAGATGCCACTAAATCTCCTCAAATCGTACACACTTTTTTCTGTATTCTGATGAATTTGTGTGCCCTAATTTGTGCCTTTCCTGCATCAAATTATGATGGACAAATGCACATGTTCTAAATGTTGAGGGGGACGTGTCCTGTGTCTCCCCTTAGATCTATGCCTATGCTGAGGTGATATGCAACAATCATACAGGAGGTATGTGAGGAGTAATTAGCGCTAAAGAATAGAAATTATTTGTTCAAATCTCAGACAGTGAGGGTGCATAAACCATCATATACACTAAAATACACTTGCTTTAGATAATATAAATACATATGTGATCTTGAAGAAGCACCTTTTGAATATCTACTCAAAACTTGTAAAAGTGTGACTGTGTTAATAATGTATGAACAAAAGTTTTAGGGTGTGCCTCAAGGTGCAGTATATAATAGTCTTAGCTACAAGGCAACACTGTTTTTAAATGTCCAACAATGTGCTTGGGTGATGCATGTTACACTTGTCACTGTCTGCTGCTTTAGTACATTAACAGCTCAGTAATCGAGGCTTTGTTTTAATAACCCTACATTCAACTCAGTAGTGTCTTTCATTATATCATCACTGCCTCTTTTATACACACATCTTTCAGACTCCACATCTTTAGTTTGTATTATAAGCTTTCTGTTTAAAAAAAAACTAGGTCTTGGCCAGAGCCGAGATAATAATGACAAATTCTGGGATGTTCATTCAAGATTACACGTTAATCAATGGAGTGTCCCCCTAAATATATGACGCTAAATTGGGCTGTGGTGTGCTTTTATATTTTTATGGCACATACTACTTGAGCAATAGCTTGTGCAATATATCTGGGATTTCTAATAGACCTCAATTTAAACTGACATTTGCTTGTGCTTTTATATTATATATTAATATTATAATTGTATCATAGTTGTCTGGTGATGATGATCTTAATGATCTTTTTTGAATCGCTCCCAGTCCACTACCAGTTTTATGATTCTTGTAACTGATCCTTTGAGTTCCTTATTCACTGTGTAGTTGTGTTGTTTTTGTCTTGCTGTGTTCTTGCAAATGTTTCCCGTTCTCAGGCCTCTCTTGAAAAAGAGATCTTAATCTTAATGAGACTGCCAGATTAAATAAAGATTAAATAAATAAAAATGGAAAAAATGAAAGATGTAATCTTTATTATTGAATTTGGGCTGTTTATATCCAGATATCAATCAGGTCTAATGGCATTCTCAACATTACCAGCCCGCCGGCTTATTGTTCCTAGCTGGAAATCCCCCTGCCCTCCATCTCATTCAAGCTGGATTCATGAAATAATAATGTCAAATGTCAAACTACAGAGAGTCAAATGCACAGTCAAGGACCCCTTAACAATGTTTGTGTAACAAATGTTGAAAATACGGTTTCTCGTTTGTCATGAATCCATTTAAGGCAGTGCTTTCCCTCCAGTTTTCTCTTTTTTTTTTACCACTTCAACAGCTCACTCATGTCCTGCCTTTGAGCTCCCAGTAGATGGCAGCCTCTATGTAAGAGAGCAGATACTAAGGAGGAGGCTGTCCTGTCCTCAAATGCACTGTAGTGATGCATTCACAGTATCCATGTCAGCCAATGAACATTAACGTTCAATTTCTGAATACTGGTCTTGATTCAGCCATAGTTATAATCAAGATAAATCAAAACAACTCAGTCAATGACATAAAAAAAAGCACACTGACTGATAATGTACAGAGAAAAAAAAAAGCATTTGAGTGAGAGTGACGAGAGTGAAATGGTCTCAATGTGGCAACACTGCAGCAGAAATTAATGAGGTTTTCTTTTAGCCTGACACACAACTTACATTTTAGATCTGAAAAACTGGATGAAATACAACAAATGTTGCAAAAGAAATCTGATGCTGCTTAACTGTAGAAAACACAGTGCAAGCAGCAATTCAGGGTTCAGGCCCTCTCTCGGCCAGCAGATGGAAGCAGCTCAATTGCCAAAAATCGAAGCCACAAGCAGCAAACAGGGTTTCAGCTTCACTAGGCTGAGCAAAGTTACTTCAGTTTAGTTCTAACGACAACCACACACTTGTCTCGCTATTACAGTGTATGCAGCATTTCAGTAACAGCATACTCCAAATCCTGCCATTTGCACCATCTCTAATTGGAATTGGATGAAACTTGGTCTGTTCGTTCAGAGGTTGATTCCAGTTGTGTCCACTGAGTTTAATCAGGATCTCTCATAGAAACTTGAGTTATGACCTTTTTCCCACTCAGCCCTGCCCTTGACAAGTTTTTTTCAATAATGGCGGCCATGTTTTTTGACCAGTGTTGCTCATTTATAAGAGAAATGTGTATTTCTGTCTCACAAGGCTGTAAACCTATTTTGGTTTTGATTGAGTCAAAATTAAGAAAATCTATTCATATTACTATTTTACATGCTATGCAAATTAGTAAATTAGTTGTCCAAGAGCCTTCTTTGCAGAGCACATTGAGATGCAGATATGTTTCAAATTTTAAGTCAGTCAGACTCACATAGGCTCAAAGCTTTAACTTTTTAGACTCTCAATTATGGCGCCACCATCTGGTCTATTCCCTTCACATTTGATGTGAAGCATTAGGACATCATTTTCAGTTACGGTGCCAAGTTTCATGTCTCTAGCTTATTCTAGATCTCAGTAATTTGAGCAAAGACATTGTATAGCATATAATGCTAACTAGGCCACGCCCACATACACCAATCATTATCACACTCAAAATGGTTTGGTACACCAAACCAAAACACGTACTGAAGCTATCTCCCAAGATTTATGATGACTGGAGAAATATTTAATGAGTTACGGCCAATTTACTCCTAAGTCCCGCCTTTTGCGAAGACTTCCTCATTGATGGCGGCCATGTTTTTTCACCAGTTTTGCTCAGTTATGATAGAAATATGTCTCTCAGTCCCATAAGCCAGGAAACTTAATGACTGAGTCAAAGTTAAGAAGTGTTTTTACTGTTTTTTACATTGAGCAAATTTGCAAAACATCCATCATGGTGGACTTATATGGTCCAAGAGGCTTTTTTGTAGACCACATTGAGCTGTCTATATGTGCCAAGAGGTGCTGCCTTTTTAAAATAGCATTTCTGGGCATTAATTATAGCGCCACCATGTTTTGTCTAATATTTCTTGGGGAGCACTTGCACATCATTTCCAGTTATTGGGCCAAGTTCCATAATTCTAGCTCGTTCCAGCTCATGGCAGCTTCAGCCACAGCATAAGACAACAATAAATAAATAAACTAGTACTAAAAGAATAAGGTTTTGCTCTTCAGGCCTTTACTGTAATAAGACCTTACATGTACCCTGGGGTCAGTATCATAATCACTGGCTGGATGCTTAATTTTTTCTTACATGAGCATCCCAGCCGTCCAACTCTATTATTTCTTCCACTATGCCCACATAAGCTCCTGGCAGTTTACTACATGCAACGGTGATTATCATTTTAATTACAGAGGTGCTTATTATAATCCTACTGGATCTGCCTGTTTGCATGCTTGTTAAGGTATTGCTTACACTATTCCACACCCGAGCACCTGCTCTCCCACTGACATGTTATCTAGAATGACCTTTAAAGCCAATGAAACAACACCAAACAACAAACTGTTTGCACTGACAGCTATTTACTTTTTTCATGAAAACATTTTATTGCTCAAGAGTATGTATGCATACAACTGTGTGTACATTAAGAGACATGAAGAGTTAATGAGAAAATATAGAACGAAAGCATTATTACAACATCCAACATGTTGTCACAGCCAAGGATTCACACACTATTTATCTCTGCCTGTGAGTGAACTGGGAGATGATCATGCAAAACTGAGACTGAGATTTTCTCATTTGCTAAACTGATAATTCATAGGTTTTACCTTTGTATTTATCAGCGCTAATAGCTAAGGATGTGTTGGAATGTTATCTCTTATAACAAATGGATTTTTGTAAGATGAAAAACTCCCTGTTTCTTGATAGACTGCCAATCTTTCTAACTATGGTGTTCTGTGTAAGCCAAGGCCACTGACTTAACGTTACAGGGTAACTTTGGTATTTTTCAACCTGGACCCAATTTTCCAGTGTTTTTGTGTCTAAGTGAGTAATGGAGACAAGAATTTTTGAGATTGGTCCAGTCATGAGCAATACTGCTGCAGCCTGCAGTAAAATCCTTTTTGCTTCACCAGAAATAGCTCAGAAATTGCTATTGACAACCCTACCAGACTTCATTTAAATAAACTGCAATTCTATTGTTGCAAAACACACTTCATTTAAAGTCAACATGAACAGAATTAAACTCACAAAAACCTTCTTGGTTCATCTTTCCACTGTTCCAAGAATCATCAACTCAGGTTTAGCTAAAATAAACCCTTAATTCACCCGTTAGATGTGAAAATATGCTGGCTCTATACACGCTAAAATCACTGTTTATTTAAATAGAGTCTGGTGTGTTCGGCGATCTGGATTTCAGGGCCGTTTCTGGTTAAACAAAAAGAATTTACTCTCTGACAAAAGGGTCTGTCTCTGTAGGTATCCTTTCCATAATGTTGTCAGACATGTAGAATAATAATCTGATCCTGTCAGTGGCAAAAATAACCACTTTTTGTGAGCGTCAATTGACAGTGCCCAATTGCCCCAAGTGATGGCATTGCAGCCGGTTTTGCTACAGTCAGGGTCTTGCTCATACTGAATCAATTTCATAAACCGTTCCTCTCATTAGTCATTTAAACACAAAACATGGGAAAACAGGGTCCAGGTTGAAAAAAAAAACAGTTACTCTTTAAATAGCATTACTGCATCTATGACTTAATCTCCCTCTCAATGTAGTATGTCATCTCCTGCTATTAACATAATAGTGTAATGTGTTCTGAACAAACACTGGCATTTACTAGTGAAATAAAAAAATATTCAACCACAATTTAACACTACTCTATACCTATTAAACTTGTCATTTTTTCACCCAAACTCAAAATTAGTCAAGAGTTTAACGATCTCAATTACAGCAATAAACATTAAAAACTTAACAGGCTAGTGTAAGAAGAATTTTAATTCCTTTGGTGTCTGCAAACAATGTGCATCTTAACAACATTAAAAGATGTAGTACACCTATGAGACTGAAAACAAAATAACATTATAGTTTCAAACATGTTAAGTGGGTTAAAAATACTACAAGTACCAAATTCACAGTAAGTAGCGTGAGTTATGGGAACACTGAGGCACAAATTACAGAATTCACAGGACAATGAACCCAGTTCAACAGAGAGGGATGGTTAGCTGATGAAAAAAGATTGAGAATCAAAGACAAACTGGTAACACATGTATGCATT
Organism: Epinephelus moara; assembly: GCF_006386435.1. Lineage (NCBI taxonomy): Eukaryota > Metazoa > Chordata > Actinopteri > Perciformes > Serranidae > Epinephelus > Epinephelus moara. Next base: position 27,872,413 of record NC_065514.1, read on the forward strand.
GCAAGACAAGTACAGAGTAACCTAATCAGTCAAATCATCCCACAAGCAGGTTGCTGGGACATCGACAAATAATAGTAAGAAAAGGGAAACAACTACATTTTAAAAAATCCACCTTGTGAACATCACTCACTCAGAATGTTGTGGAAACACCATATCAATACAATTCAACAAACATCATCAAAACTATCTCACCAAATAAAATTATTTCACGGTCTCTGGAATTAGTAAGCTAAGCGTACTGCTCGAACTGAACACCTGTGTGCACTCCCTCCTTTTTCAATCTGTGTGTTTAAGCTCTACAGTATCTGCATGTTAAGGCACTTGGAAAGAATATGATTGTACTGTGTGTGAGTATATTATGTACATCTGTTACGCTTGTGTGCCTGTAAATCACACTCCTTCCAAAATTAACATGTGCTTAACCTTACAGATCTAAAAATGGAGTCAGATTTGCTGTTCTTGAAGCCGAAACTTTAAGTCCCGTCGTCAACATATTCTCTTATTCACTCGCACTAGCTGAGAGAGGAATATTAAAACGCATAGCAGTACAGTCATCTACAAAAAAAATGCTTTTCCGATTATGAGGTGGCCATGATAACCTAGTTACTGATTCCAGATCAGTATTTTGGCTTTGAGGGCTGATGACTCTGACCCAGAGGAAATGGGCCGGGCCTCTAATCTCTGGCACCTGATCTAAAGCGAGACGTGGACCAAGATTAGCCTGGCAGGAATCCATCCAAGACCACTGAGGACAGTGCAAAAATGTGTTGGAAAAAAATGCTTCTTTTCCTTGTGCTTCTCCAAAAGCATCCTACTCTTAGAATGATAAAAATGAACGCGTCCCAAAAATTAAACAAGGAAAAACAACCTCTGGAGAATTTGGAGTTTTCCCTTAAAATATAACCATGAAACACTTACTACAAAATTGAATTTATCAAGGAGGTTACGTGTACAACTACCAATGCTACATTTCAATTAAAAGGATAAAAGATGAATAAGAATATTCACAGTCAAACATCATTTAGTGAGTTGTGGGGTTCAGTCTTCCAAATGACAAACACCTTGCACACACCGTATATCACAAAATCACATCCTCGATCACTGGTCCCACACTAATACAACACTCCACATGTTAAGAGAACGACTCGATTTCACGCAACCGCCGATGGTCCCTCTGCTTCACAAGCAGTCTGGAGGCTGACACCTAGAGTTAAGGCAGGCTTGCAATGTCCCGCTTTGGAGGGGGTCCTTCTGGCTTGCAGGGAGAGCCATTGGCTTTGTCCTCAAAGATCAAGACTCTGTGGAGAGAGCATTAAATAGCAGTGTGTTAAAATGTAAATTAGGAAGACAGGCGGCAGTAAAAGATAGTAAACAAGAAAAGTATAAACACCACAAGCAGGATGTGTAAGTGAGAAGGGATAATCGGATCCTGCGGGATACAGAGAGCAACACTTAAAGTCAGGGTATGAGCTACAGCTGAGCGGTAAGTGAAAGGAAAGGAATGAAGGGAGACCACAAAGGGGAGTTAGGGGAATAGTGGTTTAGACTGTAAACAGTAGAGTGAACGATCTGACAGGAGCTATTCAGAGCGAATGCCTGTCTTTAATTTCCTTTTTTGGAAAACTCTGCAAAGCTCCGCTAAGCTCATAAGGAGCAATGATCCTGGCGACGAAACCGGCACTCAGCAACTCAAACTGTGGCACATCTCTCTGGCAACCGCTCACATTCCCCTGTTTCTTAACACTTCTGATATCTGCTGCTCACAGCTGCAGGAATTAGGCATTTTCACGAAAATGACGTTATCCACTTATGTAGGCCAGCAAAAATGATTGAGCTCACGTCCATATATTGTATGAAAGGGTTCCTTCGACTCAAAGCAAGTTAGAATTAAGACTTTTTATGACTTTTGGAATAAAATTGATGACCAATATCAAATAAAATATAAAATAATAATCAAGAGGGCGTGATATCGAAACAGACTTGTCATATTAGGTAGGACCATTTTTTAACCATTGAACTCTTTAGCAGAAATGGTGTTGACTTGTTACTGTTCACTAGCACTCGGTAAATAAAATAAAACATTGTGGTGGTTGTGCTGTTAATGTGCTAACTGGCTAACTAATGTCTAAAACCTGTCCTGTTGGTCCTCTGGTTTCCGTTGTTTAATGACGAATACAGATTAGTTATTTCCTGTCACGCGGGTGCAGAATGTAAATGCTGGTTGGCTGAGACACAGGCAATGTGAGATGTAGCAACAGCCTTTGTCGCCACTAGTTGTTTGATGTTGGTTTGTGTGGTGTGTGTGGGTCTTTACAGTCATCAGTCATCTACTACTGATTAAATGAAATATCTAATAACAAGTCAAATGGCCTGTTTTGTAAATAAATCTTTCACTGCACAGTCAGGACTAACTTGTTGTGACTGCCTCCATTAAAATGAATAATATTTAAGGATGATTTCAGCATATTGCCATGTTAGACTAATCTGCTCTATATAGACAGAAGAGCTTAAAGTGACTAGCAGACTTAATCTTGTTAATGTGTACAAACCATAGACTGTACAGTGCAACACACAATATATACCCATTTAATCTGTACAAAGCAGATACATACACGTTTGCACAGTGATATTAAGTGAGTAGGTAGAACTCCTGTGATTATCTTAATTTCATGTAAAAAGTGGAATTTAGTTCTGTGCAAACCGTAAAAACAACAGCTTTGCAGTCAAGATCCCTCACAGCTGTTGCTACTTGTTAACCAATCACTAGTATAAAATATGAAATCTGTTCGGCCCATCTGCCATTCAAAATCTTGTTTAAACAAATGAGACTGACTGTACATCCTTGCGCACTTGTGTACTGCACAAACTGGGCCCGATGCGTGGAGCCTGACCTCAATCATTTTCCTCTAATTGTAACTACATCAATTGTTGTCGTGCCAAATGCTTTGAATAACACTATTCTGGAGCTCATTGTACCCCCAACCTCTCCCTCCCCTCTCCTCTCTCGAGAGACAAAAACAGCGGCACACAAGAGAGGCGTTGTAGACCTTTGCAGTTACCAGAGAGTGGGGAGCTGCAGTTGGAAAGGGCATGATACTCTGTGTAGGTAGATAAACCTCCATCCTGTGACCAGTGTTTCCTTCTATAATCATAACGAGAAATATGTACATACATATTACATGTGCTACAAAATGTTAGTGGCCAGCAAAAGCTAATGATCTGTTCAAACATACCATTCTCCTGGTGAATTTAATTACTAATGTCAGATTTTTCTGGAGTATTAAGAATATCTTACTAGAATGCCACCGCGAGGACAAGTGAGGTCGGCTTGAATGAGGTATTTATAAACAGCGGCTGGGGGATTATGGGATACACTTTCGAAAAATGGTTGAGGGCAAAGGAGGAAAAGTTATGCGTTTTCTCTGCTTGGTGTTTTTGGGATTATGAGGATTTGTCTACTGAAGGGTCCAGCCAGCTTAGTCCAGCAGAGCTGACATGCAGCAGCCAATACACTCTTTCTCCTGCAGTCTGACCCACTGCAAGGCTGCTTTAAGGGGCTTACACTGCCGACACTAACCCCTTTCAAAACAGCAGGAAATATGCCACCTTATCCACCAGGGTCTATTGAAAAAATTGTCCATTTAAGGGGAAATAATTTCTATTGAAAAAAGATGAATTTTGTTGACAGAAACAGTTTCTGTGTTTAAGTCGGTCCCACGTGACTGTCCGTGGTTAATCAGCCTATAATCAGTTACCTAAGCACATGATCCCAGCTCAGGATAAGGATGGGTTGCCTATGGATAGGCTTCATAGATAGGTTTTGGTGCCATGGAGATTAACGACTAATGCAGCATGTGGGTAATGACATCATTGCTAGTCATCCCAGAACCTGATGGATGAAACAATTGGCTGACACAGCATACGATTCATATCCTCCCTCTCAGACATGGGAGCACACACGCCATGAGCCAGCAGGTGATTCATAGACACAGCTAACTGTAAAAACAGGTGAAGGGTCTTGTCACACACACACACACACGCACAGAGGTTTACTTACAGTTTGAGCACAGCTGAACGCTTGCCCAGCATCATCTTGACAAAGTCCCTGTAGTTGATAGTGTTGCTGCTGCTGCCGCCCGTCACCTCGACAATCATCTTTTTCAACTCCAAATGGGTCTTGGGCACCCCAAGCTTCTCCATCATCCGCTTCAGACCCATCAAATCTGAGAGAAAGTACATTTGACAATTAGATTCATGCTTAAGAGAGAGAATATGGATTATTTTTATGCATTTGTCAGAGTGTAAGTCTGTATTTCTCACAAAAATAAGTATTTAAGCAACTGGAAGAAGCAAGTTAAGGGTCACTCCAACAGTTAAACACATATTCAGGTTACTCATGACAAGCACCACTACTGAGCCTGTTAAAACAGCTGTATAATGTCTTATGTTGCACTGGAGGGAGTTTTACAAAGTCTGAAAAGACAACCCTGATGAGTTATGTCAGTTTGGGACCTATACGTTTTAACAGAAAGCCTTTGTTACATATGGTGTGGGGTTTGCAAGATTGGAGCATTTTAGAGGCAAATAGATACTTATGTAAGATGATTTGAGTTACATTATGAGAAAGCCAGCATCCGGTGTGTTCGGAGCTTCACCCATACTAGGGACTGAAAGTCACAGTATCTCAGGTGCTTTTGCTTCATCGCAACTAAATTGCTAGAAAATATTCAGGGTTTAACAATAAGAATTTCCAGATTGCCTGGGGCAAGTAAAATATTTGCCATGTTGGGCTAGTAAATCTAGCAACTCACTTGCCTGATCAGGCAAGTGGTAAAAAAGATTCAAACACAATGGTCCTCATTTATCAAGATAGCGCAGATCCTTGCGCAGAAATCATCTTATGATAGGGTTTGTGTGTGATTCATAAATCACCAGTGATGTCCAGCCTTCAGTCAGAGTGGAGCCAGGCAGATTCTAGCTGTGATATAGAGCACTTGTCCACGTGGCAGCTATACATTTTAAGTGATTAATATGTGGCTACAAATAAATAGATGCCAGTCAGAATATGGTCTAATCCAAATTCTCCAACTCAGCCAGATTTATAATGCATGCTGACTCAAACCTGTATACATGAGTTGAGACCTGACATGAGAGTTGATCGTGGCCTCTGCTCACATCCACACTGATAAATGCTGAGCTTTGCATTAAACTGACTGTGTGCCCAGTTTTCTGTCATAGGTGTGTTTCATAAATGAGGGCCATTGTTTATATTTGGAGATCATGATGGAGGTAGCTAAAGAGTGAGACATCTTGCTTCCTTCTCATCTCTTTGACAGTTGCACATGTGCAGTACCAATTTGTATTTGTTATTTGATAACTGCTAATAAAAAAAAGAATATTGTCCACCTTGCTTCTATTCTCCTATCCTATCCTAATTAACTTAATTTCAAATGATGGAGTTTCCAACATCCTTCAATGTAGACCTTTGTATAATTAGGAAATATAGCTAGCAAAATAGGACTCTACAGTTACACTAGCAGATCTGTGAGGCTATACTTGTTGCTTTACGCTAAATGCTAATGACATGATGCTAACATGCTCGCAGTGACAATACCAGCATGCTGATCTTTGGCAAGTATAGTGTCTTTATTGCTGTCTCTCTAACTGATACTTCTGTACTGATACTGGCTATTTTGATTGCTTAAGTGTGTTCACACTGAGAAGTTTGGCAAAATGCAGCACACTATGAGTACCCAGATGAGGCACTCAACTCAACTCAACTCAAACTTTATTTATAAAGCACATTTAAACAACCAAGGTTGACCAAAGTGCTGANTTAAGTGTGTTCACACTGAGAAGTTTGGCAAAATGCAGCACACTATGAGTACCCAGATGAGGCACTGGTAAGAAACACAAAGTTGAGCGTGGAACGTTGGACACTTCTCACCCTCAATGGCTGCCATGTTACCTACGTAGCAGAAGGGGCGCGACCAAAAACATGGAGCATTGTACAAATGTAAGTTGAGTTAAACATGTATGGGGCGTCGGTGGCTTAGTGGTAGAGCAGGCGCCCCATGTACAAGTCCAGCCTGTGGCCCTTTGCTGCATGTCTCTCCCTCTCTCCCCCTTCACGCTTCACTGTCATGTCAATTACAGGCAAAAAATGCCCTAAAAAATATCTTAGAGTTGAACATGTATTTTTAACTACCACTGTACTGTTGTCTCATAGAAGCCATCAGTTTGCTTATTGGGTTGATTCTGCAATAATTTGGTACCACGATTGTTAATGCAAATGCTAACGTTAGCTTCTTAGCTAGCAACAGCGACACATTTTATCATCAGGCATTGATGTTATATGTGTTGTGATGTAAGCAGGGTGTAAAATTAACACCCGCCAAGTGCCAATGGCGGGTAAAAAATTAGTTTGGCATGTAAAACAAAAACACACACCCGCCAGTGGCCGATGGAAAATTCTGAATTGCATGTGGGATTTTTATGTGCTTCGACCATTTCTGCCAGCTGTGTCAGACTATTTTGACCCTCGCAGCTTATTGTACGTGTGCTGGGAACGCATGACGTCAGCTACTGGAGCAAGATGTGGCGACACATTCCTGCCGTGAAGCCTCCGCCAGAAAAGAGGAAAAACGAAGATGAACATGTTGGACTTGGACAAGAAGAACAGACAGTTAAACGGAGTACAAATGTCGCATGGCATTTTATTGAAAAATGGAAACTAGACGAGGCTAGCCAGCCGCGGTCATGGCTGACCTACGACCCCCACACCAACACGATGAGCTGCAGCCTTTGCCACAAGCACGCCAAAGAAACACAGAGGACAGGGTTGGATTTTCCTGAAGTTGGATTTTCATACTAAAAACGTAAGGTTATTATTTTTAGTCAAACAAGGCACAATTTTTTTATTTGGCTGGTGAAAAATATGTTTGGCTGGTAAATTTTTGGAGGTCACTATCCAATGGCAGATGAGGTAAAAAGTTAATTTTACGCCCTGGATGTAAGTTATATTTGGTGTTTTTGCATGTTTGGTTGCAATTTACCGAGCAGACGAAGAAAAGGTGTCAAATCTTGTGACTGTCATTTCCAGTAAGTGCACAACAGCCATCTTTGATTTAGGACAACACTGCCCTGTCAAAATTTGCGCACTACACGAGTAATTGCATAATGTACGCAGTGTACTATATCTAAGTGTACTAATGGAAGTATTTGATTTAAAACACAGCACATGTTCACATATTAGCATGTGTGTTTATGGCATGCTAACATTTAGAAATGAACACTAAACACAATGTTACTATAAGGTATTTGGTTCTACAACAACAAAACATTGGACACAAAAAGTTAAGACATCGACAAAGTCCTTAAAATGTATACTCTGGACAGCATCTGTATTTCCATGTCATTGCAATCCATTCAGTAGTTGCTGAGATATACCAGATAAGACCATAGTGGTGGAACAAGCAACTGACATTGCCATCTGTTTTTTAAATCTACTGACGTGGACAAAAAAACAAACAAGCTGACATAAAGGACAATTAGCAGCTTCTTTCAGGACCTGCAGACAGACACCAGATCTGCTGTCTGACTCTCACACCACAGTTCGCCTCACATCTGCTCAAGAACTAAAGACCTTTCACACTGGTGTACAGTATGGTCTCACTTTACATACAGGACACAAACATGACACATGAGCCCGTTCGAGCCCTGCGCTCACACTGGTCAGACAATACACACAGTATTAATTACTGCTCCCTCATGTCGACACTGCACATGGGTCAGCTCACAGTTGTTATCCGGGGTGCAGTTGGTGTGTTAGTGCGACTATTACTCACCAATCTCTCCTTGGTCATTCAGGTCAAACTCTGCGTACTTATCTGCAAAACAAACACACATGAGAGATCATTAATAACAGCTCACACTAGGGTTACACACAATAGTCGACTATCAAAACCATGAGTCAACACTGTGCATCGTTGTAGACGAATTGTTCATCTGTGGTTTTAGCATGGTGCATTAATAAAGCAGGTGCAATGCATCTACAGCAGATACGCAGCTGGGGGCGCTGTGGGGAAAAATATGATACATCTCCTGTGATTTATCAACTAGTTGATACCACTCCCAACTTTTTGGGAGCGGTCGATGATCACTAAAATGCAGCAGTCATGAATGTCCTAGCTCACACACCACATCCCGTATATATTTTAACAAACTCCCATCCCCAGCTGGCATCTTACATGTCAGCAAAACTGTTAACACACATGTCTGGTGAGCTCACCGTCTTACACTCTGCTGACAGCTGACCTGGCAGAAGCACAGACAAAAACAGCTGATAATGACAAGTGTGCTTTTGTGTGTGTGTTAAACGTGTCTGTCAGTGGAAAGCAGGCGAGGAAAGGGCAGCTGAGTGGGCTTGACGTGCAAGACGGATTAGAGCGAGGGGGTCAGGAAGTTAAAAGAGAACTTAAAGTTCAAACTCAGCAATCAGGAAAGAAAACAAAGAGGACTGGGCTGAACGCTGTGAGGCTCAGATAGAGTTTTTCCTCACAGTCACTCACTAAAATAAATCTGGTCCTTCTAGCCTCAAAACATGCAGACAAACCACTGATACTGGCTGAACATATAACATCTATTATCTATTTAGCTACATAGTTATTGAAGCTGTATCATACCTTTTGCATACCAAACTCAAGACATTTTCACAAACACTGGACTTCCCAAAACAGAGTCCCTTTTTATTAACAAAGAGCAATGTACATGCAGTCATTCAAGTTAAAGGAATAGTTTGACAATTTGGAAAAATATGCTTATTCTCTTTCTTACTGAGAATTAGATGAGAGGATCAATACCACTCTCATATCTGCTTGTTAAGTATTAGGCTGGAGCCAGGAGACAGTTAGCTTAGCTTGGCATAAAGACTAGAAGCAGGGGGCAACCATGGATGTATTAAGACACCTGGATACAGCAATGGTGATGGGGCTCCATTCAGTTCTATGAAAGATGCTTAGTGGCGCATGAAGCCAAAATCGCTCTATGACCGCAGTATGAAATTACCCGGACGATCAGCGCTGCTTCCGCATCATTGGGCCTGTAGAGCAGGTACACTAGAGACTTATGGCTGCTGAGCACGGCTGAGTGCAGCCAAGTGGCTGACTTCTGGTTTGGTGCTCCGCTAACTTGAATGCGGATTAAATCATTTAATCTTGCGGCTCTTTTAGACTTTCTAAATGTTATTGAATCGAATGGATTAAATAATGATAGTGGAAGGAGTTGTTTCGTAAGGGTTGTGACGCTCACAAAAATGTATCCACTGATTTATAGACGTTTCTTTCCCAATGTAAGGCCATAGGAAAAAGTCTTTTTGGGCCAAATGGTACGATATGACGGACCCCTGAAATTGCAATACCACTGTTGGGCCACTATGAAAATTGGCCTCAAAGCCAGGAACACTTCCTGGGGGCAACAGCTAGACTGGTTGTGTCTGATGGTTGAAAAAATAACCCACAGATACAATAGTGTACGAGATCTTCTCACCTAACTCTTTGAAAGAAACTGAATGGGTGTATTTCCTGAATATCAAACCATTCCTTTAACCACAAATATGTTATTTATCACAGAAGACATACGTACTTTAAATTTTTGAAGGCTAAACCTAAAAAGCTTCAACAAGAGCATTATGAAAAGCTTTTGACTCCGTAAGTGGATTTGATATAATGTTCAACTATTAAACTCCAACCCAATTAAAAATCCTATTTTCCTTTTAGAGGACGACTCTGGTGTATTACTTTGTCATGTGTTTGTGGTCCATTCATATTCTTATCCGTAGATACTATTTGACAAATAGTTTGTCTGCAGTTATCAGACCCTTAAATTTAATGCTTTGTAAGACCTCTTTAAAATTATTTTAAACCAAATTTAACACTGTTTTTTGGACAAATCATCTTTTTCCTCTTCAAGAATCGCGGGTAATTATTAGGGCTGTCCCGAATACCATTTTTTAACATTCGGACCTTCGGCAGAATTTATAACAACTATTCGAATATTCGTTCCCGGGGGATTAGGGGGGGGCGGCGGCGGCGGACTCCGGGGTTTTTTCGGACCTAATTGTATTGCAGAGTTTTGCACAGCAGTGACCGGATCTTTGCTCTCAAATCACAAAAAAATGTGATGGCACAACAGTCTCCTTCAGTACATTATTCTATGCTTTCTTTTGATTTTCACATTGGCTAGTCATCCTGTTTAATTTGTCTTCTGATTAAATCGGAACTGTTGAAACAAGTTGTAAAAAACCTCTGCAAGTAATTGGTTGCTGGCAGACACTCTGTGCTGCAATAAAATGGTTAATCAGCAGTGCCGTGCACTGTAGAGCCGATGCGCTGCTGGTTCTGCCGGCCTGAATAGAATATAATGTCTATAGCCTTACTGTTGTGTACAGCCTTTATAGACTGAGCTGAGTAGTGATGCGCAGGTCGACCCGTAACCCGCGGGACCCGCAAATGGACCTGCTGCGGGTCGGGCAGCAGTGATCGTCTGTTAAATCGGTCTGTAAATGATATTTTGACATTATTAGCTATTACTGTCATGGCATCCGAAGGTACTGATGCATTGAGCAGGTGACAGTCCGTGGCCGTTTTCAAAACACAGTTGTGTCACGCACTCCAAAAGAAACTTGTTGAAACTTTAAACAATAATTTATTGTACAAAATGGGGGAAACAAACGTTGACAAAAACGGTTCCATAATTCATATTAAATTCAAAAGATAACTAAAAAACAGCTACAAGTTAGAGGGAATAGTGATAAAGTGGTAAAACTTGGCATTGGCAGCCTCAGACGGATGCGCTCAAGCGTGCCTTGCGCACAAGCTCCGTTGGTAGGCTATACTATATCTTCACATTTTTAATAATGCAATTTAAAAGATTTGATTTTTATTGATAACCTACATTTACCAACAACAAAAAGACTACATTTAGCACCAAAAAATATGTAAAAAAAATAAAATAAAAAAGAAGTAAATAAAAAAACCAATATCGAATACCAAATTTTCATAACGAATACCTACCCATAGAAACGAATATTCGAATATCCGAATATTTGGGTACAGCCCTAGTAATTATAAAGGTATGAATAAGGTTCCATTCAGAGGTAAGTATTATGTAGGAATATGGTAATCAGATTGAGCTAGGTTAATCTACATTTTGCCAAAAGGTAAGTGCAAGTATAAAGTAAAAAGACAGAATTAGGTTCAGTGGTTTCAAGGTTTGTAACATCAGAAATGTGAACTATCACGCAGAAGAGCTTGATTCATTTTGACAAAAAGACATGGATAATGGACATTAGATAAAAATGTTTTTTGGCAATTAAGACCTCACAAATTCAAATGTAAGGATATTCAGTGACTTTTAGGGTCTAAACTGATGATTCAAATTCTGATTCAACCTTTGGGCAGTCCTGGTAAATATTAACACCTGCATTGTCGTTCACATATAAAAGCTCATTATGAACATCCTACTGAAGAGGCTGCTGCTATGAAAAAAAAAGCAGACTTTTCCCGCTTCTTTCTAAATTTCACCATTCTCTTTTGTTCTGAAGACCACTTTAGTCAGATTACACTCTGCTATTTCTGTCTCACACTGGAAGCTCTGTGTGGGAGTGTGCTGGGGGGGTTGAGAGAGAGGACTGTGTTAACTGTGTGAACCCGGGGGAAAAGGAAGGGGACAATGCTAACCCTGTTCATAAACTCTGAGGAGGGGGCCTACACACACACACACACACACACACACACACACAGAGCAGTTCTTGAGTGGGACACTTGTCGTAGAGCAGCCTGTTGATCATCTGCAGCCACAAAAAATGTCTCTACTGAACAAAACTCGTCTTCAGTGTATCCTCCTGACCTACATTCCTTTAGTAACGGATGTGACACAGTAACAGTGCCATCAAATAACCAGCCATTTTCTTCCTTAACTTAGCTGTTTTTTTGTCACTCACAGAGAGGTTTGTGATTTAAGCTCAGTTTAATTTGAATTGTTTGGTAGTGACTTTGACTACGAGCTTTTGGCAGCTATCATTTGAAGGAGCCTTTCCATTGTGAAAACAAACCTTACTGATAAAACAGTGGAAACAGATAATGACTGCCCTTTGGCCAACAGATAAAGAATTTCCTCACCCTTTTAACAGACCCTGACCCTACGGACAGACAAAAGCTTCAGTGCAGACTTGTATTCATCCTAATAACAACTTGATTTCTGTGCCCCAAACCTATTTGAAGCATTTTTTCTTTAAGATGTGGGAATATGCAAACAATGTAAGACTTAGATATGAACAGGTTTTTGGATAAGTGCAAATACTGCAGTGCTGACCTGTTTGAGAAAGTGGCTGAAGGAATGAAAGAGGGAGGCTGTGTTTGCAAAGTCCAACAAGTCTGCCACCAGTAGGAAACTTTAAATTAATAACCTGGATATACACAAAGAAGCAAAATGGCACAAGCATCTCCAGCCATATTTTGATGTGATAAACATGTTAGGACAAATTAATGGGAGTATGCACGGTAGGGGTGTAAATCACTACTTTCTTCACAATACAGTATTGTACTGATTCTTTGGACAACTGTATGATATCAAAAGTCTGCCACGATACAGTTTCAATTAAACTCAATTAAGGGGCCTGAGTATGAGACATTAGACAATATCAGTAAATATCCTCATTGTCTTTTACTTGGCTGCTTGCCATTGTCTGCCTGGCACTAGGCCACTCGCACTGCTTGAATGTTTAGGGAGCAGGCAAGCTTGGAGGAATATGGTGACAAAGGCCATGGGAATTTCAAAATAAAGCTACATGTTAAAGACTACACGTATCAATGTTTTCACTTTGCATTGATGTTGATCATTGAATTGATATATTGATCCAGTTCGATGTATCGTTACACCCCTAAATGGGAAATGGAACTATTGGTGAAATATTCATTTTCGTTAGCCACATAAACAGCTTCGTTGTCACTGTCTTTTTCAGAGTAAAGGCAAGAACAGAAATATTTTGCGCATGTAAACATAGACACTGATCGCAGTAAACAGCCATTGATGATAACAGCCCAGCTTCAAACCAACTCTTTAGTGAAATAAGTGTCCATAATTATGGTGATTATCAGACTAACTTCAGACTGGTGTCTGAGCTGCAGAGCAGTGGTAACTTCTTCCCCAAACATCAGGATGTTTTTTTTTGTCTCTACATTTATCAACTTGTACAAGTGCAACATTCTCCGCCTTTGTGACGTGCTGCTCTGACTTAGTCTCGCCACCAGACAATCAGAGATCTCCGCCTTCTGATAGTCTGGGGACACTCCTTTCTAAATTGTGTTTAACACACCACAGAAAACGGACGGCAACAAAGCAACGCCTCTTGCATTTTTGAAAAGGACACGCCCTCCTGGAAATGTGCCTTCCCCCTTTTCTCGTCCGCAAGGAAACAAACACACAGAGAGCTTGAAAATGGATGCCGAGAGATTTAACTCCCTTTTATCAAATGTGTGCTCAGTCCACAAGATTGTGGAAATGAAGGACTTACAACGACTTTGTTTAAAACTTTTAACGCAGTCGGACTATCTTTACGAGCACAAGAGTTCAGCGAGCCACCGAAGGACCGCCCTGCGGATTTACTATTGGTTCTGCAACGTAGGGAGTTTTTTTAAACTCTGAAATTGTATCCGCCCATCAGGGAGAAAGACGTCAGTCTTTAGTTAAGCAAAGCGTCTAAAGACTGACTTGTGAGTCTAGCTCTGACTAAATACTGCAAAGTGAACATATGCTGCTGAGCTGAAGGCAACATGGCTACAAAGCCACCAATCGCCCATAGTTTCAAAATTACATACATCAATTCCAGCAGCGCACTAGGTGAAGAAATAGAACAAAGTAAAGATATCAGATGGTTAAACAACTGGTGCAAAGACAGTATCTTCACAAAGTACGGGAATGATTAGAGGGAATGTAAAGCACACTCAGGGTGAGACGGTTAGCGGTATTCTCATTTTGGTATTTGTTGTATACACAGGGTAATACTGGTTCTCAGGTTTTTCTACAATATATTCAGTTTTATTTTATTATTTTTTTTAAATGTTCAAAATAAATAAATCAAATCAAATCACCCCCCTCCCCCCCAAAAAACTGAATTTGTCAAGATTAAAGTATACATTTATATTTTTAAATTTTGATTTTGACATGAGATATACTATTTGTTTGCATCTTATTTCACCTGTTAGTAAACCACTGCAAATACAAAACTCAAAAAAATATAAGAGCTTTTTTAGGATATTTAGTTAGTGTGATTTCCAGTTTGTTGAGTTGTACTAATATTGCCTGAATCCAGCTTCAATAAGCCTAATATTATCTTTCATAAAAATTTAATGACTGTTCTCCATATTTCAGGTGAGGTGGGGCTCCTCCACGGTAAGAAGCTGCAGGAAACACTTGTCTCAGTAAAATTATTGTATTACTGTGATAGTTTACAAAGTTATATAAAATCAGTCTTTAAATCATTCTTTTTTGATGGTTGATTTTGTGAGAAACACGTTGACAAGAATTGCTCATATAATAGCTAATCAAAATGACTAATTCAAAACAAGCAAGTCATGTTAAAGTAGGGCATGCTTATGACTTTTTTTTTGGTCATGATGTGATTTGGTGGGTGGATAAAAGCACCGTGTGTGGATCTCAGCGTCACTGGGACAGTAACAGAAGGGGAACGATGATCCTCTCAGGACCTGGGTGTCAGGTCCCCTTTCTGTTTATATATTACTGCTCCATTTCCTCCAGCGAGCATAGATTGTAACTAGGACACTGGAGCATGTTTCTCATTTCAAGACATATGCCCTCTATTCCCACAATCATCCTTATGTTATTCTGCATGGGAAATCACAGGAAAAAAAAGACTCAAGAGTACACTACATGCACTCTGAACACACATGTGATATTTGAGCAATAGGGAGGAGATCTTTGGCAAATCATGCAATTTTGTTCCCGTGATTTTCTCCCAGTAACAGTGATTTTTTCTATTCTCAGGAGCTATGAGTTTACCCAGCAAAGTTCGGAATATTGTAACAACAAGCAGAGGAACGCCCCAGCACATTCCTCCAAGGCCACTGAGGACTTGGCCTCGCAAACCTCTTAGAAAATATCCGCAGTCTGTCTTTCCCACAGAGAAAAACAAAATGCTAAAGACCCGTGTGTGTGTGGAGACTGCCAACAAATAAACAAATACCGAGGCTCAGACAAAAGCCAGGAAAAAAGGAACACACCCTCAGAAAGACAGCTGAATACTTGCAGATACTGAAACTACTGAGGGGAGGACTGGTTTGCTTACTTTTGAGACCCTCCAGTTTCTCAGGCAGGTCCTCTTCATCCCTGTATTTCTGGTCTTCCAAGTATTCCTAAGAAGGAGAGAAAGTGATAAACAAACTGAAGGTGATCAGAGAAAAACTGAAACCAATTACATCAGTTTGGAGCCGATTTTGAAACTTTGCTGAGAAAGTTCCAGCAGCGTTACACAACAGACATCAAAGAGGACAGAAGCCCACGCACAAATTAGAGCATTAACTACACTAATCTGATTGTGTTCTGTCAAAAGCATCAAAAACTTCCAACTTGAGAGTGATGACTCACACCCTTAAGATGTTCTGCCCCTGCATTGTCATTACTTATCACTGTGTTTATTAAGTGGAACACCTCGCAAGGGTGTTAAAGGAAAGAGCCTGAAGGGAGCTGTTCTAATGAAATTATAATGACGCAGTCTGCCATGTGGGAGTCAGCTTCAATCGACACGGAGAGAAGAGAGAAAGAGCAAGAAACAGAGAGTGAGGTTGTTCTCTGCATTGACCTCTATGTGTCTGTCAGGCTTGCAATTAAGGGTGAAGAGGATAAACACCACAGCTGGATGTTTATCATTGGGGACGGCTGACTCAGCCATGCTGAATCACTACTGCAACCCCCACCCACTCAGGAATGTCCTCTCACAGTCACAGCGTATCTTGCAAGTATGCAAGTATAAAAAGCACCAGAAATACGAGTGTTACCACGACAAAGAATGTTTCACAATAAAGAGGTGAGAAACAGAGATAACTGTATCACCTCTTGCAGAAGGTTCAGATTTTCAGAGTATTTTAGGGCTGCAACTAACAAGTATGTTCATTATGACATTATCAGACAATTTCTTATTCATTGTTTAGTCAGTAATATGTCACATCATGACAGTTACTCAGAGCCCTGGCTGACGTCTTCAGCTTAAAATTCATACATTTTTTCCTATGGTCTAAGACATTCCACAAATTTTAGTAAAACATGAACAACTCTTTCCCAAAAACTAGAGTGCTATAACTCTACTTCATAGACAATGAATTGGGAAAGATGTTAGAATGACACAAGCCCTTTTTACACAGAGACTGTGCTATAGTGCCACTACGAAGTCCCTTATTTATGTCTCCTTTGCACTTTCACACAGAACCAAACAACAACAGCAGCATCATGCTGCTCCAGTGGGTGATTATAGACCACATGACAGTATCGCTGAGGCAAAAGATGCATGATGGGCGTGACATGCAACACAACAGCATCAGTCTCTAGTGTGACATACAGTATAACATTGGCAATGGTTTATAAACCATAACCATAACCTCCTGGACCTCATTGTTTTCCCAATTTGCGGACCTTTTCTGTCAATGTTTTTCTTTCTTGAGTTAGCTGCTAACTGCTATCAGCTTTTTTTTCTGAATTGCCTGCGGTGGGTTGCATGCATAACCTGTTGTTGAAACGTCAAACCCATGCCACCTATGATCCTGTCCTGCCTGCTGTCCCTTTTATACAGGAGTCATTTCATTGCTGTTACTACCTCCGATGCCACCTTAAGGCAAGACAATTCTGTCTCCCATTCTATATTCTATTAAAAAATAGCAAGGCGGCATAGCAGTGTAATTTCTGCCTTAAAGAGGCAGCGTAAAAGGAGCTACTGAGAGCACCCCTGAGGAAATGTTTTAGCTGTGTGTATGAATGAAATGCTCTTTAGTACACTAAAACTGTATGTGAGATTTTTAAGCATGTCCGAAACTAGGGCTGCAACTAACGATTATTTTCATTGTCGACTAATCTGTCAATTATTTCTTCGATTAGTCGACTAATCATTTTATCTAAAAATGTGTTAAAATGTTGAAAAATGTCAGTCTGTCTCTTCCAAACCCCAAAATGATGTCATCTAATGTCTTGTTTCGTACTCACACCAAAGGGTTTTAGTTCACTGTCATGGGGGAGTGTGTAAAGCTGCCAATATTTGACCGTAAGAAGCTGCAATAAGAGTATTTTGGGTACTTTTATAGTACTTTTCTATGAAAAATTACTCAAACTGATTAGTCGACTACTAAAATAGTCACCGCAGCCCTATCCGAAACCTTAGTATGAAACCAATAGTACATGACTGCATACTATTTCTGGTGAAATATTACAGTACGTAAGCACTACCCCAGCATAAATATGCTATAATGCAATGCGGTAGAGGGCAACGTTCACAACGGTCCACACTTTATGCTTGATGATATCACAAGTTTGAGACTTACTTCTGTGGTTTCTGGGTTTGTGTTAGAGAGAGAGTGTATCTCATGTTCACATACTGATTGGACTTTCTTAGGCCATGGAAACATGTTGAAATTCTTAATTTAGATGGTGTTCCCTTTTAAAGGAACAGTGTGTAAGATTTAGGGGAATTTAGCAGTGAGGACTGTAGATTCCAACCAGCTGAAACTTCTCCGGGTTAGGATTCCTTCAGTGTGCACTGACATGGATTTTTTATTTTTTTTATTTTAAACAGAAGCCGAATTACCCGCAGGGGTCTTTTCCTCTCCAAAAGGGACCAAATGATTAAAACACTGAATAAAGCATGTTGATGAAGATTCTCAGTCATCCAGGTCATGATAATCTTAAGTGCTCACCTCCCATCCCGTCTTCAGAACTGAAGAAGCTTCTTGGATGGGGGGTGAAATGTCTTCAAGACTTAAGACCATTTAAGCAGTTTCACATTAAAAATTTGGTGTTTTTCTGCCGCTTTTATCTTGGAGGGGATCCCATATGGTGGCCGACACACAAATACGAATGGCCCATCCACAGCCACTGTCTGTTTTGGGCTACTGTAGAAACACGGCAATTTCCGTAGACCAGGACCTCCTCCATGTGTAGAAATAAATGGCTCATTTTAAGGAAACAAAAACACAACAGTTCTTATCATCGGGTAATTGTATTATATTCCTGTTCTAATATATCTCCCTAAATCCTCCATACTGGACCTTTAAAATGTCATGAATTTGGGGCATTTTTACTTAAAAAAACATTGACTAGTACTTTGTTTATAGATGAGATTTTCATAGATGAATTCCCACCCTAGATAAATAACATTGCTGGGGTTAAAAGTTCATTCCCACAGCATCCACTTGTGCAAATGCACCCAAGTTATTATAATGTAATGGATGTCAGTGTATAAAAATCCAGGATTTAATCACTGTCCAACTGTTATTTCTAGCCGCTTTAGGAATTAAGGGCCATTTCTCTAATGAACAAATGAGGGATATCAAAAACTAGATAAATCTCCATGGAGGAACAGAGAGTGTTTTCAGCACTGTGCACAGAGATGTGACAGGAGCTCCGGGCTGCCCTCTTGCCGCGACCTGGTTTTCATGTGAGAGCCATGACAAGCCAACGTAAAGGAGGTAAACAGAGATTATACAGACATCTAGTTAATCTGAGGGAACTACTACAGAGTTATCTGCCCAGGCGAGGCCTGATGTGAGACAAAGAGCTCATTCAGGCACCTGTTTTCCCGTCGAAACACCAGGCAGAGGGGCCACAATACACGCTTCAAATGCGTTTTGCCATGGCCCAACAGATCGATGTGACCGGGTCGGGAGGGAAACACTCGTGTGTGACAGCATGCAGCCATTCAACAAGTGCCACGAGACTGCAGGGGGAAATCAATAAAACTCATCAACTGCATCGCTATGGGCAACCCCGATAAATACATGTGTGTGTGGCGTTTGGGCGGGATTCATTACCCACAGAAACGCATCAGTGTGGCCGCACGTTCACAAACAAGGCCAACGCCAAGTCAAGTGTGTGCGTGCTCGTTACATTCGCATTCCCCTGGGGTGTCGTTAGTCACGCTGACGGCAAATAAAGCCAACATGCTTACCTTGTTTATTTCGTCCAATTTTGTCTTCTGCTGCTCCTTTAACAGTCCAAAGGCTTTCCCTCCTGAGAAGAGAAAAGCACGTTAATTTAATAGCAAGCAGGTTAATACCGACACGAGCTTATGTTGGACGGTGGCCGGGGTCGGCCTGCTGATGCTCTATTGTAAAGACTCAAAGCTTTAGCTAGCGGCACACATATGACCGAGAAAATAGACAAAGCATTCCTCTGTGATTAAATTTATTACCTTGTACATTTGTAGGCATCCTGGAATTTATCTGTCGGGAATAAATCCACAAAATGACAAATATCCGAGCCGAGAGGCTGCCGCAACCGTCCGCCGGGGCGATACTCCTGTTCTCCGTTACAGATTGGGCTCAGTGGGCCACTTGGTACCGGCGTCAAGACTGACGCAGTAAGAGTGGAGACTTCCGGTCAAGCTTTTCAAAATAAACGATTGACCCCTTTTTGCATAACAGCTTTGATGTTATAGCCTTTCTGTACATATTGAAGGAATGAAGTTGCTGTCGGTGCACTTACACGCAGTTTAAAAAAACAATCTACAGAAAGACATAAAGAAACACAATAGCTTAAAACAGAGACAACAAATGAACATATAATAAGGGCCCCAAATGGAGGAGGGCCCCTGAAAAGCCTCAAGTGTTTTTTTCCTCTAAATATTCAGTGCCATAACTAAATTAAAATTGTCTGAATAAATTGGTTGACAGACTGAACTTTGTGAAACTATATTCATCTCTAAATGCAGTCAAGTAAGTGCCTCTTAATGTCTTCCCCCCAAATAAGGGAAAAAAGAAAGAAAACGAAAAGAGAAAGAGAAAGAAACTGACTATGTGAAAAACAAAAATCAAAGCATGCAGGAGAGAGATATTGATCGAGAGAGAAAGGGTGGGAGGCCCACAGAGACAGCTATGCATAGCGCACAGAAGCTGGTGCTATGCCCCTGTCTGTAGTGTTTCTGTAAACTGTGGGGAAAAGGAAGAAAGGAAGGGATAAATATTAAATGGATTAATATAGAAAAGTGTGAAAAAAGGAAAAAAATGTACCGCACACCAAGTCTCAGCTCCCATTGAAGGCTTTTTTATTTGCACTGTGACGTTTCGAGCACAAGGCTCTTTCTCAAACTGCTGTAGCGATGTCGAAGTGTAGCACACATTGTGTGTTCATGAATAGTACCTTGAGTACATAATTTAAGCAGAGGCTGTGGTTTCTGATAGGGCTGCAACATTATTTTCCCCATTATTGGTTCATCTCTCAACTGAATGGAGTAACTGTTTAGTAAATAAAATGTCAGAAATAGTAATAATAAAAATGGCCATTGCAGTTAAGGTGAGGTCTTCAGGTAGTTTGTTTTGTTCGACCAACAGTCCCAAACCCAAATATAGGCCTATTCAATTAGCAAAGGACAATTTAAGAATCAAAATATGGCAAAGTTGGAACCGTACAATATTTCAAATTTTCCATGATTAAACACAAAGACAGAAATAAGAATGACTTTGGCCTGAGCTTATTTACAAAATCAGGTGACATGTTACTGATGTATTTTACTTTAAGAATATTTTAATTCTAAGTTTTGTTTTGTTCAAATTTATGTTGCATGTTTCATGTCTTTTTATACCTTGATTAATAAATAGACACATGTTTGAAATAAGTGCTATCATTGTACATGTCACAATTCAAAGCTCATGAAAATACAAGTGAAGTGAACATACTACCTACTGTTTTTTATTCCTGAATGTATCATATGTCCTCACATGATACTGCAATAGTTGTGAGCACCACAGTGCCAGAACTATTTTGTATCTTTCATCAGTACCTGTCCATTGCCACATTAGAGATGGCTGCCACATTGGACTAAAACAAACAATACATTTCACCTGTGCTTTTAAAAATTCAAAACAAAAAGTGAAGCTTTTATTTTGAATACTGAAACATCTAAAATCCGGTATCATTGTGTAGCGACACTGTCCTCCTCATCAGTGAATGATGCTCTGGAGTAAAGTGGGACGCTTCTTGCTCTCGTGCACCATCATGTGGCCTCAGAGGAGACTGCACACCATGAGGCAGTGAGTCACACAGTATCAGTGGAGCTGGATCAACACTTCACTGAGGTAAAAGCATTTCAATGTGCACAGATACATTTCCAAACAATAAAAGACAGCCATAGAGCTCATACTCATCTTCCAACAAAATGTGACAATCCACAATTAAAAGTCTCTTTGAGCCTCTTTTCCCGAGCAGTAAATGCCCAATAAACACTGTGATATGATGCCATATGCAACAAAACTGAAATTCATGATCATGTTGCATGCAGATAATTCATATTGTCTTTGTCCAAAGTATTCCATTGTCTGCGTATGATTGGGTGTGAAATAATTACGCCTCAGCTGAGGCTTTATGCCTGTTAATGTGATGTCATTTCAGCCTCATAAAGACCCTCTTGGCTCATACAACAGAACAATTCGGGGATTCATTTGTTTACTGGATGGAGGGAATTTCCAAAGCGTTATGGGATGATATCATGACTGCAGAGCCATTAAGATCCACCTGCTTGTTACAAAGCATAGCCTTGTTAACAGAGCTCTACAATAAAGTGCATACAAGCCTTGTTATACATTTAAAAGACACCCAAAAATAATTTAACATCTAGCCTTATTAGTAATAATTAGATTTCATTTTTTGTTTTCATGAATAGCAGTTATACACGGTGTCCCACATTACTATATTTAAACCTAATTTATCCCAGTGAAAATAAAATGTAGGCAACACACCATATGAAAAAAAGAAGATGCATTATGAGGTGTTTTTTCTCACCATAATGTGAAAAAATATGCAATCTTTCTTGTTTTAAAAGAGCAGTTTATTGACATTGTGAATTATACAGCGATTGTTTTTTAAACATTCTTCCCAAGTCATAATTAATAATGGTCTATTATCGTTTAGAGTTAGTTTGTCGCCCTCTTGCGGTCATTTGTTGTAAATACCTCCAGTTATGTTGCATCCAGATAAAGGCAATCAGGCAGTTCAGCATCACTTTTTCTTTGGGTTACACATGCCTATACATGTAAATACTGCAGAGCTATTATATTTGGTATTGGTATTTTTTTTAATCTATTTTTTGGGGGGAGCTTCCCCTCAGAAGTCATCTTCAGTGTTTTACACGTGTATCTCTGTTTGTCTGTTCTGGATACTCATAGAGATGCAGTTTTATTGCTATTGAGCAGCTAGTGTGTATAAATGTGTAAACTGCATTATGTTTACTTTATACATTTGTAATACATATTTGGATTCCAACAGTATATGTGAGACATTTTCCACACTCTGTTTCAGTTTGTTTTATCAGTAAAATTCAATTAAAACTCACTCTAGCCTCAGGTCTCTATCGGAATATGACTCATACTGGAGCATTAGACAAGCACTGAAAATTAATTAATACACCTGATAACGGTTTAATTTATGTCCAGTAAATTCCTAGATTTATTAGATTTGAAATTACATGACAGGTTTGCACATAGGCCACTATGTAAGTAAATGTCACCATAAGCAGAAAAATCTCACATGTAACTGTATAATCATCATAATGTTTGTTGTTAGACAGCGACCTCTAATAGCTGTCGTTATTATGACGGGAGCAAAGAAACAAGTCAGGTGACATAGTATAAAGAGCGACAGTATTGGAGGTGAAATTTGTTTTCCTAGGATGGCTGATGTTCTTACCCTAACTCTAACCAGTCTCACTCCTCATGCATAAACCTCACCAACCCAACCAATGAAGGCAACAAGCAGAGGGAGAATAGGACAGGTCATGCCTTCCCCATCCTAGAAAAAAAAAGGCATTCTTTTGATCCTCTTAGGTGCTGCCATCTTGTGTTGGTGACGTCATTTGGAGCCACAGTCTGCGCAGAAGTGATCGGGGACAGAGCCATGATATCAAGGTCCCTCTCATACACCCACCTGACTCAACTGTGACTCAGTCACAGCTGTCATTCTTGACATCACACACCCTTTTGTAATAGCATCAAACAAGGAATTCAAACCAAACTTCTTTCAAGTATTAACACTTGAACACACATCAGCGTGTTAATCATTTTTGGGAAAAATTTCTTTAACCTGTGCTTTGACTTTTTTAGTTTGGCCCCTGCCCCATTCGCTAAAAGGGGAAGAAGGGGACCCAGGTTTATGATCTATACTGCAAGCAGCCACCAGGAAGCCAGATGTTTGTCTTCACTTTTGGGAAGTTGTTATGTCATCCACGTCCTACATAAATTTGGAGATCAAACCGTCAGCGTTAGTAAGAAACAATTCTCATGCTGTATTTTTTCAGTCAGGGAGCTGTGGTGTTGGTGAGTGATGTCAAATGTTACAGCTTCTCTAACTAAATTGTTGTCATGATGTGTGTGCTAGCTACTATATTATATTATCATATTATAATAAGCCATAAGCCCATATTATTATAATATATTTAATCTTAATAATATGGGTCCTTGACTAAATCACTGAGGCAAACTGAAAGGCAATGTAGCATATGGTCCTATTGGCTTAAGGATATTTAGATAACTATGAGAGGCCATATGACTGAGTCCAGCCAATTACAATCAGAGACAAAGTGGTTGTAATGACAGTCTGGTTAGCAATAATCATCCAAACCGTCGCTTTATTTGAGCTATATGATGCTGGACAGAGCCATGATCTGTTTGGAGACCAATAATGAGGAAAATGAACATGTATATTTAGAAAAAAAATGTTATGTGTTTTTTTTTAAGCATTTTCAGTCAAAGGTGAAACAGCACAGATATGATGGGTTTTTGTGGGATTTGCCTTGCCCACCAATGCAAAATTGGAATGCTGTCACTATGACATAATGATCCTTCCTTCTTTTTACTTCTTCTTTTGTATCCTTGTGAGATACCAAAAGTCAGTGTTGACTTATTTTAACTCATATACATAAGTTAACTTGCATGACTTAACTTAACTTTCGTCATGCACACAACGTAGGCTACTTAAAATCCTTCATGTATCCTTCTCTATGTTACGTAACAAAAGTACTTATTTCAACTCAAACAGGTTGTTCTCATGCTTTGTTTGTACATACACCTCTGAAAAGCACAGCACCATATTTCATATGTAACTCATGTAACCAATGCACCAACAGGAGTAAAAAAAGGTGCAGTATTTAGACTGAAAAAGTCTGTGTGATGAGGCAGGTTGGGGTGGTGGATGGGTCAAACAACACAGGACTTTCCCCCAGGAGACTGGTATTTGGGACCACATGAAACCATGTGAACTTTGAGTTTTTTTAAGGAACATCATCGCAATGTTTCTCTTTTGAAGAAAAAAAAACATGAACTTTATTAGGAGCTACGCCTTGTATAAATAAATCAAAACCTACATGACTGGATGATGTGGGAATTTAATTTGAAAGGACAGACACAGGAAGTGGCCACGCTCAGCAGTCAGACCGGAGTTATGTTAATTTACAGGGCTGGTACCTGAGGTTATTCCACAGGCTAGTTAATAACATGTCGGGCAGGAAATCCCAAGTGTGGGATCAACCCAAAGTGATGTGTAAACTCTGCAGGCAAACATTTGCCTATCATTCGTCGACTACAAACATGACAGATCGTTTGAAACATGGAAGTAGCTACATGCCCATTAGCCACTTAGCACAATCATTACTGCTTTGCCGACAGCGTCATTAACAGGTCTATATTAATGAAGGTTTATTAGTACAGTTTTGTATTTCTCTGTAATGTAGCACAGTGTTAACAATGTTACTGATACTATTCTTTCTCACACCTTGAACTCAAACCATTGTGTTGCCCCGCCCAAAATATATCATTTAAAAATTAAATTAATGTCGTAAACATGCAGGCGACTAGTTGACTAATGGCCCTACATGACGACAATTAGTCAACTAGGATAATTCTCAGTCGAGAGCAGCCCTAATTGATAGTGATAACAACTGATAACATCCATTTAATGGGCTATCACTTGAAACAGGTGTTTAAAAAAAGGTTAATAGGATCAATTCGCACATTCAAAACGTCTTTGCTATAGGTGCTGAAGTCTAAGTCTAAGTCCTATGTGAAAAAATAGGTCAACTGTGTCAATGCTATTCTGTTGTTCAATTTATTGTTGTCATTATCTATATACAGCAGCAGCATACAGTGAATGAAATGTCATTACCCACGAATCCAGGTGCAGTAAAAGCAATGTACTTTACTGTGAATACATATGTGTTTAAAATATATAGAGGCTCACTATAAACACTGTAAAAGAAACACACAAAACAACACACACTATACTCATTAAATAGAACACAATGTCAGCACCATCACAGGACACAAGAAGATGCATTATGCATAACAGCGTATTATATAGTTATCACATAAGAGGCTGTGTGTCTGTCTGTCTAAAGGATACTTCTCTCAGTGCCATTGAACAGCCACTGCACACTTGATGGGTCTGGTAGGAGCCCTTTTGCTTCAGGTTGATTGGATTTTTTTCCTAATGGGGTTCTCATCTCCAGTGTCTTTGGGGGTGTCATGTTCATTAATTGTTTAATAATGCAGACATTGTGTAAGCCTTTTAAAGTGTTACTGTGGGCTATTCTGCCCTTTTAGCCCTTTAAAGATAAGCTCGACTTGTCACTGCTAATTCACAGTTTCAGGGCATACTTGTTATTTTTTAAAGGCGAAACATTTTGGAGTAGTGCAGCCTTACCTGATTCATTAGATGGCAGTCATTTGCATGTGGTAATTCAGGAGTAATATTAGAACCACACTGACCAACACCACAATTAAAATTTAACAGCTTTAAACCCAGAGAAAAGGTTTTTCTATAAATGGCATTGCTCCTGTGAATACTCGCACAGAATAATAAGCTAGCTGAGGGCAAGGCCTTTATCAGGACTCAGCACATTTCTGAATTTATTTCTTCAGAAATACGACTTCACAGAAACAAAACAGACCTGGCTTTAGAAAAATATTGTGCAATCGGAAGTCATGTCTCTGTGTGATTATGGAGACATTTTTATTCACATGCTATATTTTATAGTCTGTCAGAAAACAGGCACAGAGGTGTATCTCTTTTCAGTGTGGCTGCACAACAAAACAAAAACGTGTTTTGAGTGTTTTATGGGAGTATACTTGAAAGCCAGTTTATTCAGTTTTCCACAGTGCATTTAGTTTTATTACAGGAGGCATTTTTTACACTTTCCATTCTGGTTTACATGAAAAGGTCTACTAGTCTTTATAATAGCGAAAAAGATTAGACTGCATCATATTAATCTACGAGACTCGAGCTACTGAAGATATCTGCTGTTTTTTTACACTCATTAATTCAGTGCTAGATCATAGGACTGCTGGTTTTAAATAAATCATGACCTTGGTAAAACCACAGACTCGTAGTAAATTGAAGTGACTGCAAAACACTTTCAAATTATAATATGTTGCCCTCCCATTGATTTTCAAGCGATCTCATATTTTTGTTGATGTTGAGAGATGGGCGGCCGACTCACATTTTCTCCTTGAATATTTGGAAGTACATGTTGCAGACAGTTTGAGTCATAGTCACTCACTTTTCTGCTTATTCATTATTCAATCCGGTTCTTAGTAGGGGAGAGTGAGGTCAGTTGGAACAGAGGCACAGTTGGGAAAGTGCCTTTTTTTGGCAAGTTAGAAAGCACCTATGCCATTTGCCACACTCAGCCATACCCTCTTCACTTTTAACCTCAAATGAGTTCTTCTGACTTTTCTCCACATTTCATTCACCGTTTTGAAATCTACAGTGTTAAAGGGCCAGTGTGTAAAATGGGTTGAAAACAGTGACATCAGTGGTCAAATTCTAGATTGCAGGGCTCACTCGCTCACCCGTCCCGTCGGGTAAATGACGGCGGCCTCGTAGGGACAAAAAGTCTTGCGCACGAGTTTTTCAGGAGTAGGTCTATCTAGCGACGAGGTGAATATTTATTTAGAAATCTAAACCATGTTACGATATTGTAATGAATCCCTCATGAGCAGGAGACCAGAGTAGCGTTCGGGAAAAAGGCCAGTTTATTTGAGCACTCCAAAAACTCTGGTAACACTCCAGGGGGTAAAAGACTCCGTCCCAAA